>NC_136263.1:63202803-63317803 GCF_964187855.1 Myxine glutinosa
ATCGCGCGGAGTTCCCGGACTCCAGAAAGAAGACCGTGGCTGCTGGTGTGGCAGCCCAGCAGGAGCAGGAGCACTAAGTCGGACGGGCCTAGGAGCCTTGTGGGACATTTTGCTTAAGATTTTTGTTGTAGTTTAATACATTTAACTGTGTAATGAGGTAACCATTTATAAAATACTGTATGTTGTGTGTTATAAGCTAACATTTTGGGAATAAATGGCACAACATTTTTTTTCAAGGATTGTTGTTTTTATTCCTCAGGGTGAAACTTCAAGGTCGATGAGGGAGGGGTAAATGTTGTCGATTGGAAAAAAAAGTTCACCAGGAGAGTTTTCTCGACTATTCCAATGAATCCCGGGGGGTTGGAGCTTAGAAAATCCGAATGTTGAGGAATAAGGACCACCCTAATATATATATATACAGTGAAACCTTGACTTACGAGTTTAATTCGTTCTGTGACCGAGCTCGTAACTCAATTTGCTCGTTTCTCAATTAAATTTCCCCATTAAAATGAATTGAAATGCTATTAATCCGTTCCAGCCCGCCAAAAACCACACCACATTTTTTTGAAATATACAGTATATATAAAAATATCTCGCGCTTTATATTTCACCTGTATGCAGCATACAAGTTGGCAGGATGGCCTGGACTGGAGGTACGCACACTTGACTCTAAACTGTCCAGCCTGGGTTTGAATCCCGACCCAGCTATAACCTGTCATGTCGGTGTTTCACAGGCAGGGTGATTCATCAATGTGTGTACCGCTAAACTGGGCGCCCCGTTTGCGTCCCATTAGTTGTTGGATGTTAAGGATCTCACCGTGTCTTCCACAAAGAGAAGGCGAGCTATCGCCGGCACTCTGAACAAGTTGTGGCCTGGCATGCTCTTCTCCTCTGCCGTTATATACGTCCTCCTCGGCATCTTTTTCCAGAAGAGCCCTGTCTCGTCACAGTTGAAGATTTGCTGGGGGATGTATCCTCCGGCTTCTATCAGTTCGGAAAAAGTTATAATAAAATCTTCAGCTGCCTTCAGATCCGAGCTTGCTGCCTCACCATGCCTGACAACGGAGTGAATGCCTGTCCTCTTCTTAAAATTATCAAACCATCCCCGACTGGCTTTGAATGACTCTTCCGATGCCTCGTCCGTTGATGTTCCCGCCGTCTGCTGCACCAAATCCCCGTAAATGTCTCGTGCCTTCTCACAGATGATGCTCTCGGTCACGGTATCTCCTGCGAGCTGCTTCTCCGTCAACCACACAAACAACAACTTCTCCATCTCTTCATGGATAGAGGTCCGGAGCTTTGAAATAATCGTAACGCCCTTGGCTGGCGTTATAGCCTTTATCGACTCCTTCTGCTTCAAAATCGTACTTATCGTAGAAGTACTACGATCATACTGCCTCGCCAAATCGACAACACGCACACCTCGCTCATGTTTTTCGACCAATTGCGTGTTTTATATCCAAGCACATCATCCTCTTCTTCTTCTCAGTACTGCCCTTGGCACTCAATTTCTTAGGACCCATGGTTAAAACTAAGAAATTTTCCAAAATAACCAAAATGCGAAAACAAAGCAGCAGCGATGTACGGCAGAGATGCTTGCACGGCAAGATAACCACGTGACCGGAACCCACCTGGTGGCGGGTGGCGTAAGCTCGTAACTCAGATCTCGGCTCGCATCTCAAAGCAAAAAACCGCCCGAGCGACGGCTCGTATCTCAGAAAACTCGTAAGTTGGTGCACTCGTAAGTCAAGGTTTCACTATATATATATATATATATATATATATATATATATATATATATATATATGTATATATGTATATATGTATATATGTATATATGTATATATGTATATATGTATATATGTATATATATGTATGTATGTATATATTTATATATGTATATATGTATATATGTATATATGTATATATGTATATATGTATATGTATATATATATATATATACAGTGGTACCTCGGCTTACGAGTGCCCCAACGTACGAGTTTTTCGGGATACGAGCCGTCGCTCGGGCGGTTTGTTGCTTTGGGATACGAGCCGAGATCCGATGTACGAGCTCAAAAAATTTATTTTTTTGAATTTTCCGGTTGTGGCTTCCGGTTCCGGTCACGCGGTTATCTTGCCGTGAAAGCATCTCTGCTTGGATATAAAACACGCAATCGTCGAAATACATGAGCGAGGAATCTCCTTGCTCCAGCCGGTGACGTCATCGGCGGGGATCCCCGCCTCCAGAGTGGCTGGTCACGTGACCGCCAAAGCGTGTCGCGCGTGCGGGTATAATTACTATAATGAGCTACACCTGTGGATCACGTGACCACGGAAGCACGCCTCGCTTGAGAGGCATGGCTTTCGGTTTGCGTTTTGCTTTATAAGGCGCGATAAATGGGCTTTTGAGTGTTAGCGGTTCATGGCGTTGACGGTTCATGGCGGTTCATGGCGGTTCATGGCGTTGACGGTCAAAAACCCATTACATCAATTTTACCAGGCACTGTACAGTAAGTACAGTGGACACCAAATGCACGGTGGAAGGCTAGAAGTAGAAGATCGTCCAAGACAAGTGAGAATAAGCCATACTTTGGAGATGACGTCATTCGCTGGTCCGATAACCAAAGATGTGGTATAAAAAACCAGGTGAGCTAACAATGCAGCAATGAAGGAATTCGGCCAAGGCACCGGCACACAACGACCTACCTACATCGAAAGACTCAATGCCAATGGTGACAGAAGCCAAGACGGCCGGCTTAAACACCGCCGAAAGACCACGGTGTACCAACTTACGATGCAGAACATCTTGCACTTAATATGATGACAACAGGTGCCATCCTCTGACGTACCATTACAGGTACAGGTACAGTACACGTGAGCACAGAGCAAAAGTTCACTGAAACCGAGATTAAGAAAAAAGAAAAAACACCTCGTGGTCCGTGCTCGATATCCGAGTTTCAATCTTTTCAAACACATGATGCTCTCGGTCACGGTATCTCTTGCGAGCTGCTTCTCCTTCAACCACACAAACAACAACTTCTCCATATCTTCATGGATAGAGGTCCGGAGCTTTGAAATAATCGTAACGCCCTTGGCTGGCGTTATAGCCTTTATGGACTCCTTCTGCTTCAAAATCGTACATATCGTAGAAGGAGTACGATCGTACTGCCTCGCCAAGTCGACAACACGCACACCTCACCTGGCATGCTCTTCTCCTCTGCTTAATAAAACCAGTTTATTTCTTTACATTCTCTTGTATTATGTACAGTATATACGAGGTCGTGCTTGTTTATACATTATTTGTTATTTATAAAGTACATTTTTGTTATTTAAAAGCACCTAACAAAAAAAATTGGTGTTTTTTTTTTGAGGCTGGAACGGATTAATAGCATTTCAATGCATTTGAATGGGAAAATTTGCTTTGACTTACGAGCGATTTGGCTTACGAGCTCCGTCACGGAACGGATTAAACTCGTAAGCCGAGGTACCACTGTATATATATATATATATATATATATATATATATATATATATATATATATATATATATATATATATATATATATATATATATATATATATGTATATATGTATATATATATCTCTATGTATATATATGTATATATATATATATATATATCTCTATGTATATATATGTATATATATATATATATATCTCTATGTATATATATGTATATATATATATATATATCTCTATGTATATATATGTATATATATATATATATATATATCTCTCTATGTATATATATGTATATATATATATATATATATCTCTATGTATATATATACAGTCACGTGAAAAAGTAAGTACACCCCATGTAAAGTTTTGACCTTTTCAACATACAGCTATTTGATCTTCATTTCAACAATATTGACAGATAAAGGTGATATAATATAACAAATATCATGAAACATTTACATTTTGTAGTCAATTGTATAATTTAAATAAACATAAATGCAAATTTCGCATGTGGAAAAAGTAAGTGCACCCTACATTTATCACTACTTCAAATACCTAAAATTAGAATCAGGTGCACCAGCTCAGGTGCAAATGATTAGAACATCGTTAGAGAGGATCTTGGAGGAACCTGTCTTATTTAAACCTCAGACATTTAGTTTGTTTGGCTCTTTGTTGTTGTTGTTGAAGTGTTGAAGTGTTGAAGTGCACTTACTTACGAGTGATCTGATAGGCCCTGTGCTTTTTCTGGTCTTCATCAATGATCTCTCTGACTCTCTTGAAAATCCTCTGTATCTCTTTGCTGATGACTCTACTCTCTGTCGCTCCATTCTTCATCCCTCAGATCGGCAGTCTGCTGCCTCCTCACTCTCTGCAGACCTGGACAAAATCACAGACTGGGCAAACAAGTGGAACATGTCTTTCAATCCTGACAAATCTCACACTCTTACGATGTCTCTCCGAAAAGACCGACTGGACAACCCTCCCATCCACTTTCTGAATAATCCTCTCCAAGAAGTTCTGTCACTCAAGCTTTTGGGTCTCACTATCTGCCGTGATCTTTCCTGGGAAAACCACATTTCAAATCTGGCCTCCAAAGCCAGTCGCCGACTGGGCATCCTCCATCGTGCGAAGTCCTTCTTTGGCACACCTGAGCTCCTCACCACATACAAGGCTTTCATCCGCAGCTCAATGGAATACCGCTCTCCCCTCTGGGCTGGTGCTCCTGCCTCACACCTAGCTCGTCTTCACGCTGTTGAAACCAAAGCATTCAGAATCATTGGAATCTCCCACGATGAAGCTAACTCTAAGGGCCTCTCACTCACTCACCGCAGGCAGGTTGGTGGTCTTTCCATCTTCTACCGACTCCTCTCTGGCCTTGCCCCCCCAGCTCTCTCTGGGCTCTGTCCCGCAAATATTCCTACAGGTCGCACAAGATCTGCCTGCAACCCTCTTATGGTCAAACTGCCAAAATCAAGACTCTCTGCTCACCTTCACTCCTTCATTCCTCTTTTCTCCTGCCTCTGGAACAAACTCCCTCACTCTCTTCAATCCCACTCCACCCTCCAGGTCTTTAAAACAGCTGTTCACCACCATCTCTTATCTTCCCCCATCCAAAACCTTGATCTTTTCTACCCCCGCTAATTTCGGTCCCCTTGTGTTTTATACCTCTCCCCCCCGCCCTCCCCCTCCCACGCCTCCTGCCCCCAAGCCCTCTCCCTCCCACACTTCTCCCTGCTCTCAAATGTTGTGGTTGTGTGCTTCCCCTTCTCTTCCTGTGTGTGTGTGTGTGGTTGTGTGCTTCCTGTGTGTGTGTGTGGTTGTGTGCTTCCCCTTCTCTCCCCATCTTGTCTTCTGCTCCCTCTTTTTGTGTGTTTTGTTTGGTTGATTTGTTTGTGAAATAAATGTTAGCTCTTTCACGAGCCTTGATTCAGTATACAAAAAAAAAAAAAAAAAAAAAAAAAAAGGGGTGCGGCGTCACCATGCCTAGATCAAAAGAGCTCTCTGAGGCCTTCAGAAAGAAGGTTATCGATGCCTACGAGTCTGGGAAGGGATTTAAAAAGATCTCCAAACAATTTAAAATCAATCATTCGACTGTCCGAAAGATCATCTTCAAGTGGAGAAGATTCCAAACAATTGCCGACTTGTTCAGGCCAGGCCGCCCCAGCAAGTTTAGCCCGAGAGCAGCCCGCAAGATGCTGAAAGAAGTCTCTAAGAACCCCAAAATGTCATCATGGGACCTTCAGGTAGCTCTTGCCACTGTTGATGTCCAAATGCACGAGCCTACCCTTAGAAAGAGGCTGCACAAATTTGATCGACATGGGAGGTGTGCCAGGAGGAAACCTTTGCTGTCCAGAAAGAACATCAGGGCAAGACTAAAGTTTGCCAATGAACACCATGGCAAAGGCCAGCAGTTCTGGAACAATGTGCTCTGGACAGATGAGTCAAAGGTAGGGCTATTTGGCCACTACCAGAAGACATGTTTGGCGAAAACCAAAGACAGCATTTGACCCCAAGAACCTGATACCAACTGTAAAGCATGGTGGTGGAAATATTATGGTTTGGGGCAGCTTTGCTGCATCAGGGCCTGGGCAGCTCACCATCATAGAATCCACTTTGAATTCTTCATTGTACCAGAGGGTGCTTGGGGATAATGTGAGGCCATCTGTCGGAAGGTTCTTGTGTGAAGGTTAACAGGTGTTAACAGTAGTCACCATGGAGTTTGACGCAGAGAAGTTTACAGTGACCCCTAGTGAAGCACAGTTCAGAGCGTTAGTAAAATCGGACCTCTTGAAATTGGCCAAACATTTTAGCTTGGAGGTCCGAACTAATATGAAGAAGGCAGAGTTGCAGACAGTGGTGATACAATCTATGGTGGGATTAGAAACATGGGAAGAGGTAGCCTGGGATTGGATACCAGAAGAGCAAGAAAATGTGGAGCTCCGGAAACTGGAGATGCAATTACAGAGGCTACGAAGATACCTGTTGGGTACTTCATGAAAGGGGAAATACTCATGAGAAAATGGAGGCCACCGGAGGTGCCCGCAGACGATGAGTGGAAAGTTCATTATCAAATTGTGGTGCCACCGCCATACCGGAAGGAGATATTGAGTTTGGCACATGAGACACCTTGGGCCGGGCACCTGGGAGTGAACAAGACCTGTGACAGGATATCGGTACATTTTTTCTGGCCAGGATTGCGACGGGATGTGGCGGAGTTCTGTAAGTCCTGCCATTCTTGTCAGCTGGTGGGAAAGCCTAATCAAAAAATCCCATCCGCCCCTTTAAAACCAATTCCAGCTTTTGAAGAGCCATTCAGCCGAGTCATTATTGACTGTGTGGGCCCTTTACCCAAAACTAAGGCTGGACATAAATATTTATTGACCATCATGTGTGCATCCACCAGGTTCCCAGAGGCAGTGCCTCTTAGAAAAATCACGGCGGCAGTTATTGTGAAGGCCTTGATTAAATTTTTCACTTTGGTTGGTCTACCTAAGGTCATCCAATCAATCTGATCAGGGTTCCAATTTCATGTCCACGCTTTTTCAACAAGTGGTACACCTGTTGGGAGTGGAACAAATAAGATCCAGCACTTACCATCCCGAGAGCCAAGGGGCCCTGGAAAGGTTTCACCAGACATTAAAGAATATGATCAGAACGTATTGTTTTGAATGTGACAAGGATTGGGATGAAGGAATACCCTTATTGTTGTTTGCTACAAGGGAGTCTGTGCAGGATTCATTGGGATTCAGTCCTTTTGAACTTGTGTTTGGACACGCAGTGCGAGGACCGTTGAAATTGGTGAAAGAACAGTGGCTACAGCATGAGTCACAAGCACCGATGGTGGAGTATGTGTCCACGGTAAGACACAGATTGGCAAAGGCTTGTGACGTGGCAAGAAGGAACTTGAAAGTGACCCAGGGAAAAATGAAAGAGAGACATGACAAGAAATCTCAGATAAGGAATTTCAGTCCTAAGGACCGGGTGCTAGTATTGCTTCCCGTTCCAGGTCAGCCACTACAGGCTAGATATTTTGGTCCTTATGCAGTTGAGGAGAGGGTTAATGAGACAGATTACGTGGTGACAACTCCCGACCGACGGAAAAAGCGACAGCTGTGTCATGTCAACCGACTGAAGAAATATCATGAGAGGAAGCCTGTGGAAGAAATGGTTCCTGTCTCACCTGTCCTGCCGGTGGCCGGGGGACCAGTGAATATAGAGGGGGACGCCGGTGTGAAATTTGATAACTTGGATGACCAGGCTGGTCCCAGATTGATGAACACAGAAGTGTTGAGTCATTTAAATGAAAAATTAGGTCATTTGACGAGGGAACAACAAGGACAACTATCCAGCCTAATTTTGGAATTTAAACATTTGTTCACTGATGTACCTGGTCGTACGGACCTGGTATATCATGATATTGAGGTGGGGGAAGCCACTCCGGTGAAACAACACCCCTATCGGATGAACCCCGTGAAGATGGAGTATCTTCGGAAGGAGATGCAATATATGTTGGAAAATGACATCATTGAACCAAGCAACAGTGAATGGAGCTCCCCATGTGTGTTGGTTCCGAAACCCGATGGCAGTTTTCGTTGTTGTACGGATTTAAAACGGGTTAATGCAGTGACCAAGACCGAATCCTATCCCCTCCCGAGGATTGAAGACTGTATTGATCGAATAGGCCCAGCTAAATTTGTAACCAAATTTGACTTGCTGAAAGGGTATTGGCAGATTCCTCTTACTGATAGAGCCAAAGAAATCTCAGCTTTGGTCACTCCAAATGGGTTGTATCAGTACAAGGTTCTTCCCTTTGGATTGAAGAACGGGCCAGCTACATTTCAACGGCTGATTAATAAGCTCATTGCAGACCTTGAGGGGGTGGAGGCTTATCTGGATGATGTCATCATCCACACCATGACCATGGAAGACCACATTAAACAA
The DNA here is from genome assembly GCF_964187855.1 of Myxine glutinosa. Taxonomy (NCBI): domain Eukaryota; kingdom Metazoa; phylum Chordata; class Myxini; order Myxiniformes; family Myxinidae; genus Myxine; species Myxine glutinosa. The sequence continues at coordinate 63,211,226 of NC_136263.1, forward strand.
ATCCATGCATTTTTTCAGAATATGTCCGAGGCAGGGTTGACCATCAACTTAGCTAAGAGTGAGTTTGTAAGAGCACAGGTGGTGTTCCTCGGCCATGTAGTAGGGCAGGGTCAGGTGCAACCGGTGACAGCCAAATGGGAAGAAAGAGCTGATGAGATTCTTAGGTATGGCGGGTTGGTACCGGCGGTTCTGTAGGAATTTTTCGGATGTGGTAGCCCCTTTAACGAGTTTGCTGAGAAAAGAGACCAAATTTGTTTGGGATGACAAATGTCAGGCGGCCTTTGCCCACGTCAAAGCAATATTAATGAGCTCTCCTGTCCTAGCAGCCCCGGACTTTCAAGCACCTTTCAAGTTGGCCATCGATGCAAGTGATGTAGGGGCTGGGGCAGTCCTATTACAAGAAGATGAGGATGGGGTGGATCACCCGGTGTGCTACTACTCCAAAAAGTTCAATAAACATCAGGCAAATTATGCCACCGTGGAGAAAGAGACCCTTGCTCTCCTGCTAGAGCTTCAGCATTATAAGGTGTATCTCGGAATTACGTCCTTTCCCATAAAAGTCTTTACGGATCACAACCCCTTAACCTTCATTCAAAAAATGAAAAATAAAAATCAGAGGTTGATGAGATGGAGTTTGGCTTTGCAGGAGTTCAACTTGGAAATTGAGCATGTAAAGGGCCGGGACAATGTCGTGGCTGACGCTTTGTCCAGAGTGAATTAATTTGGGGAAAGCTCTGTGGGTTGTGTAAAAGTTGGTTGCTTTATTTTTGGGGAAACATTGATTGTTGTTGCTCATGGGAATTGAGGATTTGGGTTGTGAATTTACTTGTGTGGGTTTCAAGAATTTGTCTACAAAGAAAGTTTTCGCTGTGTTCAAACTTTCTTTCTTGAGGGGGGGAAGTGTTATGGATTTGGCCCTTCCGTGGGTGTGGTTGTCATCCACTTATAACCTTGCTGGTGATGTAGTATTATTCTTATCGGGGTTGGAAAGGAAACAGCGGTTATTATTGTTTAAAGAAAATGGTTATTGTGGTGAAAAGGTTAAAAAGCGCTCCTGGTAAAATGTGACCGGAAGACGAGGGAGCGAGGAGGAAGAAGACGTCAGGAGAAAAAGACGTCAGAGCTCCGGACGTAGCGTGGTCGAGCGTACCTGGCGAGTGAGTGCTGAGTCCTTAAAAGGAATCTCGGGTGATCGGTATTATTGCTGACGTTGTGGAAAAGCCGTGAAGTCAGGTACAGGCGTGAGGTTCCGGAGAATCTTCGCCACAAGGCCGCAGCTCGAGTGAAAGCCGTCCGCCATTTCGCCACGCGCGCTGCTTTCAGTGAAACAGGTTTTTGTCGTGTCGGCCGGGCATTATTCCCCGGGGGGTTGCCGGGGACGGCTGTGCCAGAAAGTGGCTTGTGGAGGATTATAAGGAGACTCGCGGATTGAACCGCAAACGTGCACGTCGGAGCGCGTGTTTGGGAGGTTTTCCATTCCACCGCTATTTTGCTGGGTGTTGGACCACGTGACCTCTGGATTGCTTCGATCGTCCACGCCTCAATTGATTTTGGCCGGACATTGATCCAACGAGCGCTGGAGCGAATCGACTTCGCCTTGGAGGGGTACAGAGACATTGGGGGAGTGCCGAGAGTTTGGGTTAAAGGACTAGATAAGGTGGTACCATCTTAAGATTGTGATTGTAGGGTGAATTGCTCTTATTATTTGTGTCGTGATTCCGGTGTGATTTATAATATATTATTGTTTGTTCATAACCGTCGGTGGACGGTGGTGTTGGTGGTGGCGTTTAGTCTGGTGTTGGCTTAGCGGTTAGGGTGCCGGCTTGGGATCCTAGGATCCTGGGTTTGAATCCCGGTCGATCGCTGAATTAACACCAGGGGAGTTGACTCAGCCTGTCATCCTTCCGAGGTCGGCAAATTGAGTACCAGCTTGCTGGGATGAATGATCCCGGTGTGTACCCCGGTTTAGCATAGGTGCACCGTATTCCTGCGCATCGTAAGAGCGTGACCAAGGGTTGGCGTCAGGAAGGGCATCCGGCCATAAAAACATTGCCTCAAACAGGGCACCATGATTGTCATGGGGCCCGCAAGGCTAACCCCTGCTCTAGCAGGGAAAAATGGCCTTAAAACGATCATTCATTCATTCATTCATAACCCTTGGTGTGGTTTCATTATTGATTTGACTGTTTCATTTGATGGTTTCATTGAGGGTTTCATTATTGATTGATTTCAACCAAGGATAACATATCTTTCTGCCGGGGACCCTCTCGGGGTTCGGAGGTTTACCGAGACCAGGGGATAGGGGAGGACCCCGTAACACTACCTACTCTCCTTAACATGCTAATCCCCTTAACAATCAGGCAGGCAAATATTTACAATCATTTCGATTCGTTCCTGCGGTGGGAGGAAACAACAAACACTCAAAAATCCTACCTTAACCACAAAACCTAACCTTATTCAAAAATTCAAAACTCCAATAACATTTATACAACCCCAGTCTACAGACCGCGTCCCCCAGTGGATGCCACAAGACGCAACCTTACCTGCGGGGCCATCCCAATGTACCCCTAAATTTTCGCGGGCCCTGTCCAGGTGTTACAGGTGAGTGACATGGCTCGGTGGATTTCGCCCACATTCATTCAACACAAACCCCTTATCCACTCATACTCGTTCCCTAACTCATCAAGGCATAAAAATCGTTTCAAGCACGTATTTCACCCTCCTGCAGGACCATGGCATTGATGTCATATACATGTGTGCATTTCTCAACTATGCAGCGGGGAGGTACCGCACAACAAGATGGTGGGGGCGCTTCAGGCTGTGGTGCCCGCAGTCCCAAAACAGGTCAACCGACTTACAAGTTCATTGCCCCCCCCCCTCCCCCCTCCCCCCTTTACCTCTTGGCCCCGTGACAGCCAAACAGCCCTTTCTGCCGTTACCCTGCCGGTGAGGGTCTCCAATGAACATCAGGCTCCGTTGCCTCCTGCTCCCGCGCAGCTACACGGGTCACCGGGGGTCTCCTTTACCCCACGGCGCTCAACCAGGCCCTCCACCGACGAGCTCCAATTTCCAGATACCACTGGCTGCCAGGGGTAATTGCTGCAGAGGGGGGGCAGCAGGCATCGCTCCTCAGAGCCTGATCTGTACCTGCGGACACACACACCTTCCCCACCCACAAGATCTCAAAACACATTTCCTCCCCCGCTGCCATTCAATTTTCCAGCACAATTCCAGAGAAGATGATTCAAAAGGTTTTACAAAAAGTTGCCATGGCCTGCTACATGTGAAATCCCCCAGTTCACATTTAACCAATACAATTCCAAAACGCATTTCGCAATAATCACCACTCATCCATCTTTCAATTTCCAAACTCACGACCACATAGAAACACATAACCACTACACAAAACATACGCCACCCACAAGACTCTGTGGCACACATTCCATCTCCCTCACCGACCATGTCATCACTCTCACCCACCTCCCAACTCCAAATTGCATGTCCCAAAATTTACACAAGCAAGTCCTGAAGCCTGGGACAGTACACCTCAAAACACTCACCTCAAGTGCAGGTAGTTTCAGGTTGGTTGGGTCCAAAAGTGCCATCCACCCTTAAAATCCCAAAATGTATCATTGGACCAATGAAATTCTTCCAAATTTCTCTTTTGTCCCCTCTATACTGGCAGGTATGTGGGTCCGCATCCAATGGTGAACCGTTCTAAACAACTACCTGTGGCTACGACAGCTCCGCACCTCTACCATGCAAGGGTCATCGGGACAAGGTGAGCAGTCAAAACGCCAACATGGCCCATGAGTGTCCATAAGGGTGCGACCCACCATCCATCCTTCGGCCCCCTGCGAGGAACACAGCTGCACCAGCCCCAGCCGGCCAATGTGGTGAGCACCTGCTGCCACAAATACTACCGCACGCACAACCTCGGCCCTGGGGGGCACGGTCGCAGTGCGTGGCATCCCTACAGCCACGTCCCCTGCACCTCCACATCATCCCCCCGTCCGACCACATGCAGCCCCCAGTGCCCACCCACACTTGACCACACCAAGGTCCAGTCAACAGCCATGCTCCACCAGGGGACCCACCCAGAAGACATGGTCCACACACCCCGGACACGCACAGCATCACGTTGACCCTCAGGCTACACAACTACATCCCCATGACTCCGCGTCCCAAATATCATCACAGTCGCCCCCGCAACCAGTTGAAGCTGTCCTGCTACTCTGTCAATTTTATCACAGCCTCCAACACTTTGGTCTACACACCTGGATCAATAATGGTGTCACAACTGTCAGTGACCACCATGACATTTCAAAATTCACCCTTAAATTTACATCTAACCTTCAGATTACCCATGCCAAACATTTTTCACATTTTGCTAAACTCACCAAAGAAAGATGCTTTGCCATACACATGCCAGCCGAGCATGGCCCATATGCTCGGCACGTTACAACTTCCAGATTCATCAACCCCATGGCTCTTCCCAACCCGAGAATCCATAAATCATAATGGAACATCTGTGGAAGGTCACTTTCACACCATCACTTTCCACAGATGCCCCAATGGTTGTCCGGCAGGCTATCTCCATCCCTGTCCATGCGGTTTGACCCGCGTCCATGGACCAGCACGGCATGGCAGGTCACCATATGCCGGCTGTCCCAGAGTCTCAGGAGGTGGGTGTCAGGCAACATGCCCGGGTGGTCACCACATCAGGCCCAAGTTGGCCGTCCGCGATGCCACCACCAAAGCGCAACCCGCAACACCGCCCCCTAGTGATCCTCAATATAAATGCCATCCCAGGCTTGAGAAACCACCTCGGACCCCCCTGGAGGTCTTAACCCCCACAAGGGTCCGGTGACCCTGTCGGCCCAAGCCACCAGCTCGGGCGGTGCCCCGACGGACGAGGGACGCCACACTCCACCAGACCCCCCGTGGGGCCAAGGTCATACCATGCCACCCATGGCTGGACCCCACGTCCAAATCTCGCCTGCACAGCCCCCCAGCTGGCTGACATTACCAAATTTTGAAAGGGGCAACTTTTCCCCGAGGACATCCTCAATGACCTCCCCTGGTCCACATTCCGCAGCTGGCTGCGGCCCATGCGGCGGTGCCCCGAACTGGCCTCTTGCCTGTTCTCTTCCGAAGTCCTTGTCAGGGAAGGGAATTATTTAATGTTGCGCTAAGAGCCTGTCTAAGTGTTTAAATGAGTGCATTGCCATAAGGGACGAAGGTTTGATTACCAGGTGTGACACACAGGGGCTGTTATCTTTATTCCCTACACTATCTAACACTCGAACATCCTGGTATGTTCACAAGCAGACATTTTAACCCGACAAACCGGACTAAACACACAGAACTTATTACAGGTAGATTCCCTATCGCGACAGTCGAAGCATGTTACCTATTCAGATCTTCCTGACTCTAGATATTGCTTTAGCCTACCGACATAACAATATATAGATATATATATATAGATACAGATATATATATTGTTCATCGTGTGACGATTTTTAATCTTTCATCTATTAAGTGCACATGACATGAAGGCTAGTCTTACATGTCCAGGCTAAGTGAGCCTGAGCCAGGAGTCATTATTACTAATCCCCTACCCGGAAGGGACTATAGATGTGCTCTCCATCTGTCTATCTGTCCGTCCCACCTGTGCTTTTCTGCACTTTTTCCCATACCCTTTAACATATTCAAGTTAAACTTGGTGCATCGCTTTATTATGATAAGTTACAGAACAAGTTTGAGTTTCAGGGTATTTCGCCAATTCTTCACTGAGTTATGCCCTTTTTGCTTGGAACAAGAACATTCATTGGGATGGGACCGGTAGGGGACATGTATTGCAAAGCAATTCTCCCTCTTGTTTAATTGGCTGTCAGTGGTTAAAGTGGAAATTTGGCGCTGTGGGTGGAGGAGTACATTGTGTAACTCGTTAGGTCATTCTGTAAAAAAAAAAAAGACTTAAAATAAAAAAATATGGTGTGGCTGCGGTTGGGCTCCACCTCACTTTATCCACTGAATTATGTTCATTCTCATGGATGCCTGGAGTTGTGGGTCAGAGTTTGTGTCCTTCCCTCTTTAGGCTATTGAAAAGCACTGTCGAGTAGCGGGAGGCTACTCTGGCGTGAAGGATGTGTACGCCAACCACCCAATACACGACGATGTGCAGCAAAGCTTCTTCCTGGCGGAAACGCTCAAGTGAGTGTCTTAGTCACTGAACTTGTTAGAAAAAAAAACAAAAAAACAAACTCTTGTCTCTGCATGTTAAATTAAATAATGTTTGTTTTTAATCGCTTGGTTTTAAGTGTATGGGGTCGCCTGCGGCACAGTCATGGATAGGGGCCAAAAATGAAAAATTATAAAATTTAAAATGATGGAAATAGTAGAAAGCACACTCATTAAACATCTATGAAATCATTCATCACATACAAAAACACCACACAAGAGAAAACCTCTATTTAAATTTCTGATAAAACCTGATGATAAAACTTTTGCAAATGTATATTATTTTATTGATTTATTAGAATCTTTAACAGTAGGAAAACTAAACAAAATTTAAAATGGGAAACTCACTCGGGTAGGACATAGTGAGCTGTCGGTCTAATGATTTGTGGCACATCGTTATTACCTCCACCACCAAAGGTGGCCATTTGTTATGTTTTCACCCCTGTCTGTCTGTCTGTCTGTCTGTCCTGTCTGTCTGTCTCTGTCTTTGCCTATCTGTCTGTAAGCAGGATATCTCAAAAAAGGTATGGACAGATTCGGACGAAGCTTGGTGGACAGGTTGGGTGTGTGACGAGCACAAACTGATTCGATTTTGGTGAAGATCCGGATGCAAGAATGTTTTTATTTCTAAATTGATTCTTCACTATTGAGAGATGGGGCAAAAAACGATATATAGCATCTAATCTCAAAACATTGTGGACGGATTATAACAAAACGCTGTGGCGGAGTTGGGGAGGTGATAGGAAGGAGGAAGGAGCCAGTGACAGGAAGGGTTATGGTCCAGATGCAGATTCGGCCTATCGGTGGGATACAAAATGTAAACTATTCAGTCTGGCGATGGTATGCGCTTTATTGAGTGCCGTTCTTGTTCTTCAAAAGCATCCATCAGTGTTCCATCATGAACATCTATCTCCATCACCACCAATCAGCTCTGGCTACTCATCGTTATTTGGCTCTTCTGATGACGAAAAGCACTGTGACTACCAGGAACAAACATGAACAGGTCATTCACTGCATCTTCAATGTTCTTCTTTTGAATAGGAATTAGATCATTGTATCTTAGTTTGAGATATATGTCTCCTTTTAGAGCCCTCCCCTCTTTTTCCCCATTTTATTACAACCCAACAAAATCTGGACAAAGATCCTGACAAAGCTCACTCTTTGTGACTCACACTGTGACTCTCCAAAAGGACTGTCTGGTAAACCCTCTCACCTACTTTCTTAACAATCCTCGTGAAGAAGTTCAGTAAAACTTTTGGGTCTCACTATCAACCATGATCTTTCTTGGGGAAACCGCATTTCAAAGTTGGCCTCAAAATCCAGTCACCAACTGGGCATCCCCCATCTTACAAAGTCCTTCCTTGACACACCTGAACTTCTATCCACCTGCAAGGCCTTCATCCACAGCTTGATGGAGTGCTGCTCTCCTCTCTGGGCTGGCTCCCCTGCCTCACACCTTGCTCAGCTTCATGCCGTGGAGACCGAGGTCTTCAAGATCATTGGAATTTCCTGTGATGAAGCTGTGTCTATGGGCCTAGCACTTTCACATCACAGACAGGTAGGTGGTCTATCTGTCTCTTACCGCCTCCGTTCTAGTCTTGCACACTCTGGTCTTTCTGTGCTCTGTCCCCCACCCCCATGTTTCTTCAAGGTGCACACTGTCCACCAACCCCCTTTCTTGTCAAAATCCAGGATCACTGCTCACCTCAACTCGCATGTTCTTTAGCACTCGAGCACTCGCACTCGAGCAAGAGCATGCGAGCAAGAGCATGCTCTTTTATCCCCGACTGTGAAACCAACTTCCATATTTTCTTCAATCTCATCCTTCCTTACAGGTCTTCAAGACCGCTAGCTGTTCACTACCATCTCAGATGTTCACACCCCTTGAAAAGCCATGATCTTTTCAAACCCCATTGAACCTCCCCAAACCAACCTTTTCCCAAGTTTTCATTTTTTTCCTTCCTGAGAATTTGCAGCTGTATCCATATAGTCCACCCCTTGTGTTCTCCTGCAGCCGTCATTGTTTCCCACATCTCATATATCTCCAAGTCTCCCTGTATTTTGTCCCTCATCTCTGCTGTTGGTGTGTGTCACCCCCCCCCCCCCATCCCCTCCCCCTCTCCTTCTGTTCCTCTTGTTCTGTTACATCTTGATCAGGTCCATGTTCTTGCTCTTCCATGAGCATAGACCTTGTATACAAAAAATAACACCTTTTGAACTCTTCGTTCATAGCTGTTTTAGCATGCTTGACATCCTCTTCCACAGAAGTGAACCTGATGACACTGTGGTCATTAAGTTAAGTTTTTGAACAGTGTTGTCTCGTTCAATTTCAGAAGTTTCATCCTTGGCACAGAACCTTAAAAAAAACTGGCTTACCTTATTGGATAGGATCCAACTGTCTATCGACATTTTATGACTACAAATCTGTTTTGGTCTTGGACTTTTTGACAAGATTTATGTATTTATAAGGTATGTCGACTTGCTCCAATGTGGAACGCTCGTCTATCAAAGCAAAATCACAATCCTGTGGCAGATATGTACAAGTACAACCATCTGGTATACAGCTGATTTCCATATCATTCTCATCGGTTGCGACTAGTGTGTTACTTTCCATTATCTAGATCTTCATAAGTTAGGCCAGTAAATGTGACAAAGAGGCTGGAGGTCTTTCATCAGCGATGTCTCCGCAACATCATGGGCATCACTTGGCGAAACCATGCCACCAATGAGGATGTGCTGGCACAGAGTGGACAACGGTGCCTGAGTGATATTGTGATGGAGAGATGTCTGAGGTTGGTAGGTCATGTCTTATGTCTACCCGAGAACCAACCTGCTAGAATCGCTCTTGAATGGATTTCAGCTCGTGGGAAAAGAAAGGGAGGGAGGCCAAAAAGGACTCGGAGGAGTACCTTCAAAGAAGACTTAAATGAGAGGGAAACCACCTGAAGAGCTGGTTTGGAACCGGATTCATTGGAGACGATTTGCTGCCCGATGTCCGGAAAAAGGAACAGGAGGAACTAACTAACACAAGTTAGACTGCCATCATCATTTCCAGATAATCACTATAATTATAAGTGGCTACAGGTCCATCTTGGTGTCCAGTTACATTTCCATCTGATAATAGTAGGGAAGGAGGCTGACAGGATGGCCTAGAGGTACGCACACTCGCCTCTAAGCTGTGTAGCCTGGGTTTAAATCCTGATCCAGCTATAAACTGTCAGTTCGGTGTTTCACAGACAGGGTGATTCATCAATGTGTGTGCCATCCCTTGGATGGATGTTAGACAACTGGGAGTCCTGTCTGCCAGCATTTGTTGGTATAAGTTAAAGATCACATGGTGTCCTTCGCAAAGAGCAAGCGAGCTATTGCCTGCCGGCACCATGCCCAAATTCCAAATTCCTGCCCTAACTAGGCAAATGGTTTAACTACTAGCCCCTGCTGCAGGGAGGTGGTATTGATACCATATTTCAGAGTAAGTATTACGAGTAAATGAAAAAGGTGTGCTGGATAAGGGAGAAAACGCAATAACTTGGAAATGGATGGACCCAGCGAGAAGGAACCCAGGCAGCTTGAGGTTGTCGTCAGCTGCACAGTGCGTCTCTTGTAGGAGAACGACTGCTGCCTTGTTGAAGTCGGTGAGGTGTCGTATGACTTCGAGCTTGGCGGTGGTGAGGCCCTCGACGTTGAGTTGGAGCACTGACAGGCCTTGGTTTTCGACGGTCGGAATGGCCGCCTGTCCTGAAAAGGACGTTCTATGCCTTGGTCTTGGTCTTGACCTTGGCTTGTACCTTGGCCTGCCAGCTCGATGATTGTGTGGCGACATTAGTTTCACAATTCTTGTTACTTGTAGGGAAGGCCGCGGAGAGGCTGTCGTCTTCTTCCCCAGCCTGGAGCAGAAGCCCACACGTGAGAAAGGTTGATGTTGCCATTAACAACGCCCTCCGCATTGTAGCTGGTTGTTTGAAGCCCACCCCGGCATTCCACCTGCCAGTCCGAGCGGGAATCGCCCCGGCCGGCCTCCGACGGGAGGCTGCTACCCTCGCCCTGGCAAGGAATGCCCAGAAACACGACTGGCACATCCTGCACAACACCACAACGATAGTGGCGCCTCCAAGCAGACTCAAATCCCGCCATCCCTACAACAAGGCGGCACAAGAGCTGCTCAGTTCTATCCCTGAGGACCTGTCTAGAAGCGCATGGCTGGTGGCATCTTGGAAGCAGGTTTGGGAAACGGCTGGGCCCACCCGCATCCACCGCTATATCTGGGACCCAGGATGTGGCGTCGTAGGAGAAGACCTACCACGCCTGCAATGGACCTTGCTGAACCGTCTACGTACGGGGGTCAGCCGCTTCAAATCATCGCTGAAGATGTGGGGCCTGGCAGACAGCGCCGCGTGCGAGTGCGGCGAGCCTGAGCAGACTGCCGAACACATAATTACCACCTGCCCCCTATACAGACCACCTTCAGAAGCCGGCCTCTTCGACGTAGGACCAGAGACGAGGGCATTGTCCAGTGCCCAGTGTGCCTCGTGCCCAGTGACATGGCACGACACTGAGCTGGCCATCTGATGATACACGAAAGAAGAAGAAGAACTTGGAAATGAAGGGGTGGGTTTGGGGCCTGTTAAGGAGGGTAGAAAAATTGACCAAGAACAACTTCACAAGCCACATAGACACAGCAAAGACCTCTCTGATTCTGATGTACCAATGTGTTAGAGTGTCGGTGCTGCCGAAGCAGTTTCATGGCAAGGGTTATACTGGGTAGTTTATAGCGGGGGGCCGAGATTCAAGTCTCGGCGAGACAGCTTAGAGGCGAGTGTGCCTACCTCTCGGCCAGTTGTTGCCAAAGACAGGGGCATGACCCGAATTTGAAAAAAAATACAACTCAATCCCGATATTTAAGGGAAGGGGGTGAGGGGTTCACGCCAAAGCGTTTTCACCAACAATTTATATTGTAGTACCATTTGGGTCACGAGGCAAATGTGTAATTTCAAATTTTGGGTCCTGGACAAAAAAAGTGTGAGAATCACTGCTCTAAGCCATCGAGTCAGCCCATATTAGAGGATTGTATGAATCTCATTAATGATATAAATATCACTCAAAACCTGATGCTGCTCTGCTCTGCTGCTGGGAGCCTTTTTTTTTTTTTTTAAATGAGTGACTTGTCACCCTGTTTCCAAACATAGTGTTGAGTTATCAAACATAAGAACATTACTTTGGTGTGAGTAATGCCACTGCCATCTCCAGTACATCTTTGACATTGAGTAGGTTATTTACATCCCCTCTGACGTAGGTGACTTAATATTGGCTTATCATGTGTCGCTGAGCCCTTCAATTGGTACATGGGCTCATAGAAGTTTAAATTGACATCCATCTTGAAGAAGAAAAGTTTTAAAATTACAAACTGTAAAAGTAAAATAAAATAAATACTTATCTATATGCATTAATCACGTGTGAATACTGCCCACCAAAGAGCTACCACCTCTAACTTCCATGATGATGCCATCAAAACATAACGGGCAGTTTCCATTTCAATCACATTAAGGCATTTTGATGTTCAACCCCCCCCCCCCCCCCCTTTCCTTCAACCTGGTCAATCACTTGTGTTCCTTTTTCTTATACAATTTTGTTTTCTTTTCATAGGTACCTGTACCTGCTCTTCTCGGACGACTCTCTCCTCCCCGCAGACCACTGGGTACTCAATACAGAAGCTCACCCACTACCCGTGCTGCATGCACCCAACACGACACTCACAGGCCCAGTCAAAGCGGGCCAGGTGCAGACGTAGAAGTCCAGCTCGGATAAATTGTCTTTCTTCGACCCAAATCGCCGGGCCCAGCGAAAGACGAGGTTTCTTTCGAGCGGAGGACTTTCCACCATGGCGAGCCACCTTGCCCGACGCACCAGACTTGATGTTGCAGCAACCGCTGCGGTCGTCTGGAACTCTTGCTTGACAAACGGTACCAGCCATGTGGCCGAGCAATCGGTCCCGTCTGGACGTCGCTTCTTACCGTGGTTTCGACTCCGTGGGACAGGTGAGATTGGTCTGTTAGCCGTAGATGCTGGATCACTTCAGCAAGCAGAGCACTCTCACCCAAGTTGTCAACATTGTTGGATTAAATCCGAGGACTCGATGTCCCAGTGTTCTGTTGCATTTGCATTGTCTGTTGTTTCTTTGGCTTTTGGAATCTTGTGGCAGGGGCTTGTTTTTACATCTTTCACATAGTAAATTGTTTCCTGGGCCAGGTGAAGGGCACATCAATGGGTATCCTGTCGATTTGTAACCCTGCATCACACTGCACCTTAAAGTGCTACACGACGAAGCATGCTGCAAGGTGCTGTTTTGTGTTTGCTTGGTGAACAGTAAATGAAAATAATACAAATAATACCAGACATTAACTGAAATAATGCAACCACCCTTCATTCCTACCAATGTGGTGGCGCTGCCTCAGAAGCATGTCCAATGGCGGAACCCCTCTGCCAGCGGCCACACTGCTGTGCCAGAGAATCGTTCACTCGAGGATCAAGTCTTCTATTTGACCAGCACATCACCATGACTGTGTTTTATGTTGCGTTAAAATTTCTGACCAATTTGTTTTTATTTCATGGCTACGAACAGTCACAAATGATTAAATAAATGTTTAACCTGCTACCATGAAGGCCAAAGTGTTTCACGAAGCTGGACTGCTGCTCGTTGAGGTCCTAAAAACTCGAATAAAACCACCTTTAGAGGCCATTTTTCCCCGCAAGCGGGGGTTGGCCTTTTTCGGGAACTGTGGTTGTTGTTGTTTTTCGGTCCCCTTTTTGAAGCAATGTTTTACGGCCGGATGCCCTTCCTGACGCCAACCCTTTTTGCCGCCTTTAACGACAAGCAGGGAATTACCAGTGAACTGGTACTCAATTTGCCGACCTCGGAAGGATGACAGGCTGAGTCAACCCCCCTGGCGTTAATTCAGCGATTGACTGGGATTCGAACCCAGGATCCTAGGATCCTAAGCTGGCACCCTAGCCGCTAGCCCAACACCAGGGACTAAAAACTCGAATGTGAAGTTTTATTGTTTGTTTGTTTTTCCTGTGAGCATTGGGATTATTGTCAGCTGGAATGGCTATTTGATTGCAGGTGTTGGGATGTATGTATGTACGTACGTATGTCTATGTATGTATGTCTGTATGTATGTTTGCGGATGATTTTGAGAATGGCAAGGCTCCCACGACAAGTTGAGCATTTGCATGGCTGCGAACCAACTCTTGACAGGTCACCACTCGATTGCAGGGTGTTATATATTAGGGCATACATTGGGAATTTGAACAGGCTACAGAACACAATGGCCAACTGTTTTGAAATATATCATGGGATATTTAACGTTCAGCAGCAAATGCTAGCATAGGGAAAGCTAAGCTTAATGTCTCTTCGAAGTACTGTGTACTCATTGATGCAACGCTCTCCCTCGAAAGCACCAGCAATATATATATACACACTGGCAGGTTTGCCTGGAGGTACGCACACTCGCTCTTGGCTGTCTAGCTTGGGGTTGAATCCCGATGGTCCAGCTATAAACTACCATCCTGGTGTTTCCCAGGCAATGTGATTCATTAATGTGTGCACCGTCCCTCAGATAGATGTTAAACTGGGCGTCCTGTCTGGCAGCATTCGTTTGTGGATGTTAAAGATCGCACGGTATACTTTGCGAAAAGTAGGCGAACTATCGCCGACACCCTGAACAAATTCCAATTTCCTGCCATAACTACTGTTGGCAAAGCAATGGCAAACCGTCCAGCATGTCCCGTAACACCGTCACTCTGAAACAGAGTATTGTACATCAGATTCGATATATATATATATATATATATATATATATATATTCACACACATATATATCACAGACAAGGTTGCCCACAAGTTAGTTTACCGAGATGTGTAACTATATCAAAATATTTTTGTGTGTCAATCGTGGCATTTTAACTTTCCTGAATAATTCATTGTAAATTCGCTAAAACTATATATGGCAGTCTTGGTAAACTGAGTTGGGTTATCCTGTAACTGTGTGCGTGTGTATCTATATATATCTCAAATTGAAATCTGCACTACAGCTGATGAAAATTTTACAAACCGTTGGTGATTTGCTGTGAGGCTTATGGATTATGGATCAGGATTGGCTGATGATACTGCCACCAAAATTGGCTAAGATTGGGTCATTGTGATTAAATCGACATTCATCCTGCATTATTGCACCTGCCTTGCAGTCCTCATGTATATAGCTGTACCATGTGAATAATAAAGAAATTTGTACAAAGCTTGTCTGGGCTCGACCTTGTTTGCCACACATCTTTTACCTGCGATTGTTGGGGTTCTTGTTATGGGTCGATTTTTGAAATGTGCACCCATTGGTCGGATAGTTGCCGGGCCACACCCACATTTGTCGCTTGGCTCCACCCACCAGCCATCCCAGTGCCGAGACGAAATAATATGGTCGCCATCTTGTTTCCTGTTGGGCTGAACACATTCGGCCTGTGTAGGCCTCTGCTGATTATACACTGTCCGGCTTTGTTTGGGTCGAGTGTTAAATTATTCGTAAGGTTTAATCAAGCTCGTATGCACCGCTCTAAAAAATAGCATTATGTAATTTTTTAACGGCTCCATAGAGTGAGTGCGTGTTTCCAAATCGGCCCAAATGTTTCCAAAAGATTTTTAAAGCGAGTTCAGTCACGTTTAATGGCAAAGTCCCATACCTCAAATGACCACGTATAGATTTTTTATGAACAAAAGGTTTATTACCATGCAGAGAGCGGGACCGGACGAGACGCACACACAACAAAACTGAGGTAGCATAGCAGATATGAAGTAGATCCCCTGTTAGGAATCATAATGAATCTCATCTTCCTTCCGTGTAAGTGCTGCTTCATCAGGATGAAGATTACCGAACTGTGAGTTCACTTACTAAGCAGCTAGCTATAGCGTTTGCAAAGCCAGCCGTTCCTTACCAACAGATTTTCTAATGGAATCCTTACTTGAATGCTTAAGCTACCTGGCGAGCTCTCTTCAAGAAACTTGGCAAGTGAACACTTGGTACCCCCAGACGTTCTTGAGGCCCGAGCTGAGATCCACTGTAATTTATTTACCCCATAGGTGATAATAACATAACCTTTCCTGCTGCTCCTGTTCAGAGTGGGTGCACGAGTTCCCTGAAACCAGACCCATCTGTCTGTTAGACTCTTAATTGATTTTGAACCAAACAGTGAAGACCCTCAGAGATAAAGTTATACTTTCAACAGCAAGGATGAGGTAGTTGACTGGACAGAAGAGGTGGAATATATATATATATTTATATTTATACAGGGTCCGGCTGGGAGGTGTGACGATTTTCAGAAAACTCATAGTTATTTTCAGTCGAATTTCAATTTTTATTTTTTTTAAAGACTACATATATAATGCCATGTAATACACTGTAACAAAGACATTTTAAAAATGTAATTCATGTTTGAATTGGATATAACAATGCAAGCGGGGGGTCTAGCGCATGCGTGATGGCTGTTGGTTACTCGTTGTTAGGTGCCATTTCAGTAGCCATGGAGCTGTGGACGATTGAACATCGCGTCTTTGTTGTTGAGACGTTTATTCAAACGGGTAGTTCGGTGGTGCTTACACAGCGCAGATTTCGTACTCACTTCAATGTTGGTCGACGTGGCGCCGTTCCGTCTCGAAACACAATATTGATTATTGAAGTGGGTAAAAAACTTCAGGACAACTGGATCTGTGAGGCCGGGAGCAGCTCGGGGAGGTGATCGAACCGTTAGGACCCTGGAAAACATCGAAAGGGTTCGACAAGCTGTGGAGGCCAGCCCTCGTCGGTCAGCGGTACGGCACGCTCGCGCAACTTTTCATGGACAACTTGGACAACTTTTCCGCGCGTCTGAAAGAATGCTTGGACAAGAACGGCCGCCATTTAGATGTCATTTTTCAAACATGAATTACATTTTTAAAATGTCTGTGACAGTGTATTACATGGCATTATATATGTAGTCTTTAAAAAAAATAAAAATTGAATTTCGACTAAAAATAACTGTGTACGAGTTTTCTGAAAATCGTCACACCTCCCTGATGGACCGTGTATATACAGACTTGGCATTTAATATGGAATATTTTTTTTGTGGGGGTGAACTTACTTTTCAAGATGACTTAGAACCAAAAGTTCGTTGGAATTATGTTGAAATTATTCTAGATTTTGTTAATGTGACCTTTAAAATAAACAAAAACCACATTTGACATTTCGAAACAAATAAATTGATCCTTGAAAGTGATGTAAACTGATATCGAACTCAATTCATGGACAGTACTGTGTTAAACTTCTGTACGTTTTCCAGAAGTAGCTCTTTATTTTGCACATTAGCCAAAAATTTTTTTAACAAAAACAAAAGTTAAATTACGACTGGGATTACGGACAGTAAAATTACAGTTCAGTACTTCGTGTAACCCCCACGAGCATTCACGAGAGCACGTACACGTTGAGGCATGCTGTTCACGAGATTTGCCAAGGTTTGGACAGGAATCGCTTGCCATGCAGTGACAATAGTCTGCTGCAATTCACGCACAGAGGCAGGCTGCTGGTCTACGTTGTCGATTTGACGCATTAATTCTGCCCACAAGTTCTCTATCGGATTCATATCCGGGAACATGGCAGGCCACTCCATATGCTCTACACCACGGTCAGCAAGAAAGTGTTGGATCATGCGAGCACGATGAGGCCGTGCATTGTCATCTTGGAAGACAAAGTTTCCTCGAAAGGCTGCATGAGCAAATGGAAGCAATGTTTCTTCCAGAATGACCCTGTACTTGAACTGGTTCAGGTTTCCATTCAGAACAACCACGTCAGTTTTGCCCCCTGCATGAAAAGCAGCCCAAACGGTCACCCCACCACCTCCAGCTTGGACTCTTGG
Organism: Myxine glutinosa; assembly: GCF_964187855.1. Classification (NCBI taxonomy): domain Eukaryota; kingdom Metazoa; phylum Chordata; class Myxini; order Myxiniformes; family Myxinidae; genus Myxine; species Myxine glutinosa. The sequence goes on from NC_136263.1 coordinate 63,228,404, forward strand.
CACTATACAATTTCGTTGTGGGCTTCATGAACTTGTCTGCGCACTCGGACGTGGCCATCTTGACGATAGACCAGAAATCTAGACTCGTCACTGAAGGTCACGTGATTCCAGTGTCCTGGCTGCCATTGACGGTGCTCTCTGGCCCACTGCAATCGGCGCTGGCTGTGTTGTCTGGTGAGGCGTGGCTTTCTCAGGGGACGCCTGGCACGATAGCCTGCTTGAACCAGTCGTTGGTTGACTAGCCTTCTGGATACAGGCACATTTGTCAGTTGCTGCCACTCAGCCCGAAGCCGATTAGCTGACCATTCAAAAAGTATGCCCCAAAGTTTGTCGCAAATTAGGCATCCTCCGTCATGCAAATTCCTTCCTTGGTGCACCTGAACTATTATCCACCTACAAGGCCTTCATCCACACCTTGATGGAGTACTGCTCTCCCCTCTGGCTCCTCTGCCTCACACATTGCTCAGTTTGACACCATGGAAACCAAGGCCTACAAGATCATTGGAATCTCCTGTGATGAAGCTTAGTCTATGGTTCTATCACTTCACCATCATTGACAGGTCAGTGGTCTCTGTCTTCTTCTGCCTCCTTTGTGGTCTTGCACCCTCTGCTCTCTCCGTGCCTTAATCTCCCCCACACCGCCTCCCCCCCCATGTTTCTGCAGAGCACATGCTGTCCACCATCAACCCCCTTCTGATGAAGCACCCCAAATCCAGAACCACTGCTCACCTCCACTCATTCGTTCCTCTTTCCCCTCCCCCACCTGTGCAATCAACTTCCACATATTCTTCAATCTCATGCTTTGCTCCAGGTCTTCAAGACAGCTGTTCACCACCGTCCCAAATCATCGCCCCCATCCAAAACCATGATCTTTACTACCCCCATTTACCTCCCCCGACTCCACTTCTTTCCAAATTTCCAGTTTTTCTTTCCTGAGTTTGCTTCTGTGCCTATTTGTCCAAGTCTTCCTCTATTTTGTTCCTCAACCCAGTTGTTTGTGCCCCCCCCCCCCCTCTCTTTCTACTGTTACTTTTGTTCTGTCGTGTCGTGTATCTAGCTCTTTCCACGAGCCTCGTCATTGTATGTGACCACCTTTAGAGACCATTTTTTCCCCCGCAGAGCAGGGGTTGGCCTTTTTCGGGCACCCTGGTCCCATTTTTTGAAGAAATGTTTTATGGCCGGATGCCCTTCCTGCCGCCAACCCTGTTAGTCGCCTTTTGCGACACACAGGGAATTACCAGTGAGCTGTTACTCAATTTGCCCACCTCAGAAGGATGACAGGCTGAGTCAACCCCCCTGGTGTTAATTCAGCGATTGACCGGGATTCAAACCCAGTATACGAGGATCCCAAGCCGGCACCCTAACCGCTAAGCCAACACCAGGCTTCACTTGTCATTGTATTCAAAAAAGTAATCGTCATTCCCTCGTTCTTGAATGTGAACTGAATGACATTTTGTCCAAGTTATTAATGGCAGTGTTTCTCACATCATTTGATACGTGGCAGTGGTGCACGTCACGTGATTTGTCATTGGCATCGTGCTTTGCACATGCAGTGTGTACTTGTCGGCAAACTGCTTACAGCTGACATTTTTTTTCCATCTGAGTATGGAAACCTCTGACCACATTCATCACCAGTGGCTGCAGTGGGTGGAGAGTCAACCATGGGCATAAGAAGTTGAAGAAGAATTGGTGATGCAGAGTAATGATGGAAGAAATCCTCATGGCCACAAGCATGCCAAAATTATTGTGTGCAAGATTTTTCACACTGATCTCAAAAAATCCAAAGTTTTGGAAGATGAGCGCTGCGAATGCTCACGGATGACCAAAAAGCCACATGATTCTCCACTTGGTAACCAGGAATGTGGTGAGTGGGGGACAGCTTGGGAACACCATTTTGACTGGACTAAAATCTGGATGTCCTTCAATCTCTAAAACTTGTGTCCCAAACCCATCCCTCGCTGTACCCACCATACCTAGTCGTACCCAGCTGCTCCTGGACTGTGTCCTTTCCTCCTGACATGGTGGAAAAGTTTCTGTCAACCCTCGACTCATTCTGCAACTGGACCTGATGGCATCAGCCCACGGGTCCTAAAATCCTGTTCTTCCGCTCTTTCACTCCCTCTCTCTGTTCTCTTCACCCTCTCTTTTGCTCAAGGTCATCTGCCATCTGCTTGGAATCAGCCAACATCACCGCTTTACACAAAAAGGTGCAAAAACAGATCCTAGCAACTACAGACCAATCAGCCTCCTCCCAATTATCAGCAAAGTCATGGAATCCATCATTGCTTCGGATATGAAATCTTTCCTCTTCTCCAATGGCTTGATCTCTGATCATCAATTTGGTTTCAGACCAGGTCACTCTACTCTGGACATGCTGCTTCTGCTGTCTCAAAAATGGATGGAGGTCCTCAATGCCAAACAGGAAATTAGAGCTGTTTCCCTTGACATATCACGTGCCTTCGATACGGTCTGGCACCCCGCTCTGCTCAACAAACTCTCCTCCTTTGGTATCCATGGAAATCTCCACGCATGGCTGGCGGACGTCCTCTCTAGTCGTAGTCAACGTGTGGCCCTGAATGGGTTTCTCTCATCTCCTCTTCCTGTTTAGGCTGGAGTTCCCCAAGGCGGTGTTCTGGGCCCTGTGCTTTTTCTGGTCTTCATCAATGATCTCTCTGACTCTCTTGAAAATCCTCTCTATCTCTTTGCTGATGGCTCCACTCTCTGCCGCTCCATTCCTCATCCCTCAGATCGGCAGTCTGCAGCCTCCTCACTCTCTGCAGACCTGGACAAAATCACAGACTGGGCAAACAAGTGGAACATGTCTTTCAATCCTGACAAATCTCACACTCTTACGATGTCTCTCCGAAAAGACCGACTGTGCAACCCTCCCATCCACTTTCTGAATAATCCTCTCCAAGAAGTTCTGTCACTCAAGCTTTTGGGTCTCACTATCTGCCATGATCTTTTCTGGGAAAACCACATTTCAAATCTGGCCTCCAAAGCCAGTCGCCGACTGGGCATCCTGCGCCGTGCGAAATCCTTCCTTGGCACACCTGCGCTCCTCACGACATACAAGGCTTTCATCCGCAGCTCAATGGAATACTGCTCTCCCCTCTGGGCTGGTGCTCCTGCCTCACACCTAGCTCGTCTTCATGCTGTTGAAACCAAAGCGTTCAGAATCATTGGAATCTCCTGCGATGAAGCTAACTCCGAGGGCCTTTCACTTACTCACCGCAGGCAGGTTGGTGGTCTTTCCGTCTTCTACCGACTCCTCTCTGGCCTTGCTCCCCCAGCTCTCTCTGGGCTCTGTCCCCCAAATATTCCTACAGGTCGCACAAGATCTGCCTGCAACCCTCTTATGGTGAAACTGTCAAAATCAAGACTCTCTGCTCACCTTCACTCCTTCATTCCTCTTTTCTCCCACCTCTGGAACAAACTCCCTCACTCTCTTCAAGCCCACTCCTCCCTCCAGGTCTTTAAAACAGCTGTTCACCACCATCTCTTATCTTCCCCCATCCAAAACCTTGATCTTTTCTACCCCTGCTAATTTCACCCCAAATCCACTTTGTTGAAATACCAACTTATTTCCTGGAAGTCCTTGGTGTCCTTGTGTTTTATACTTCTCCCACCCCCCCCCCCCCTCCCCTTTCCACGCCTCCTCCCCCCAAGCCCTCTCCCTCCTACACATCTCCCGATGTCCCTGCTCTCAAATGTTGTGTTTGTGTGCCTCCCCTTCTCTCCCCATCTTGTCTACCGCTCCCCTTTTTATATACTTTGTGTGATAAATGTTAGCTCTTGCACAAGCCTCGATTCTGTATACAAAAAAATAAATAAATAAAAATCCATAAACCAAAAAAACATTCTGCATCGTGGATACATTCAGACTCCACCCCACCGAAGAAATTTAGTGCGCAGACATCATCCGGGAAGATGAGAATTGATGGTCTTTTCTTCGTAGTGTCATTCTCACGCTTTGCATTTCATAAGGGACAACTAACTGTTCCTTGTAGCAGTTACCGTACGACGGTTTCTGTCAGACTTTGGGAAGGAACCTTCAGAACCAGCACAGAACTTGAAAGTACAGAAATCAGGTAAGACAATATCCCACCACATTTGGGCTTCTCAGGTGCTGGAATCATTCGTAAAGCAGCACATTCAACTGATTCCACATCCACCATATTCACAAATTTGCACATCGTGACTTTCAGTGGTGGAAGTAAAGGTCACAAATTCTCCTCCAGATCCGGATTGGCATCTGAGATGTTTTTTTCCGGGGTCTCCACATCTACCTGAAGAAAGCTTTGCCTCCACATCATGGATGGACAAATGCCAAAGGTGCATAAAGATCCTCGGGGACAATGTTGGCCTTCATGGTCACCAATCCTCCTGCAGATCCGGATTGGCATCTGAGATGTTTTTTTTCGGGGTCTCCATCTACCTGAAGAAAGCTTTGCCTCCACATCATGGATGGACAAATGCCAAAGGTGCATAAAGATCCTCGGGGACAATGTTGGCCTTCATGGTCACCAATCCTCCTGCAGATCCGGATTGGCATCTGAGATGTTTTTTTTCGGGGTCTCCATCTACCTGAAGAAAGCTTTGCCTCCACATCATGGATGGACAAATGCCAAAGGTGCATAAAGATCTTCGGGGACAATGTTGGCCTTCATGGTCACAAATTCTCCTCCAGATCCGGATTGGCATCTGAGATTATTTTTTTTCGGGGTCTCCACATCTCCCTGAAGAAGGCTTTGCCTCCACATCATGGATGGACAAATGCCAAAGGTGCATAAAGATCCTTGCAGACAATGTTGGCCTTCATGGTCACAAATTCTCCTCCAGATCTGGATTGGCATCTGAGATTTTTTTTTTTCGGGGTCTCTACATCTACCTGAAGAAAGCTTTGCCTCCACATCATGGATGGACAAATGCCAAAGGTGCATAAAGATCCTCGGGGACGTTCTTGAGAAATGAAGTACTGTACCTGGCTACCTGCCATTTTTATCTTGTCTACGGTGGCGTCAACATGAGCTGTTGAACTCATAATGACGTCCTTCAGGTAATCCATCAGTCCGTACTCCTATCAATGAGGCAGTGGGCCCATAAACAATTTTTCTGTTTTTTCCCCATTCCTCTGAGACCACCGCTCAAAGGATCGTTTTTAAACTCCACATGACGATGACTCATGACGTCGATAAACAAAAAAGAATGGAGCCCTTTTTAATTTCCATCCAGGTGCTGAGATAATTAGCTCATTAACTCGATGTAATCTATGTGTGTATGATTCCATCATCTCACGAGATTGTGAATGAAATTTAAAAAACGATGTTGCTCATTATTTAATTTTAATACCTCTTCACTACTTATGCCACCGAAGGTGAGCCAGGCGGGTTATGTACGCACCCCTGTTTGTCTGTCTGTGAACGGGATATCTCAAAGAGTTGTGGACGGATTCGGACGAGATTTGGTGGAGAGGTCGGATGTGTGCCAAGGACGAAATGCTTAGATTGTGGTGAAGATCCGGATCTGGATACTATAAAAAATTTTTAGCGATTCTTCACCAATGAGTGATAAGGCCAAAAAAAACGATATATTTATATCGTTTTCAGGTAATCTGATTTATGAATTGTTGTGGATGTTGTGAAAAAGTTGTGGATGATTTATGAATAAACTTGGTGGACGAGTTGGTTTGGTGACAAAAACAAGCCGATTCGATTTTGGTTCAGGTTGGAATCCAGATCCGGTCTATCTGTGGGATACAAACCATTGGGATACTAGTTTAATTTTATCCTGATCATAATTTAATTCAAAATCTTCGTTAAATTTTAACCTCTTAATGTCATTAATGCCCTCTTGCTTGGAAGAATGGGAAAGAAGGGAGGACAGAGAGTTGGGGTTGGGGTTGGGGGAGGGTAGAGAGGGGACAGTCCTTTTTAATCCCCTTTAGACCTTTTATAACGCTTTCAACACTTTCGACCCCTTGGAGCTAGACCGTTGAGACCCTCACTAATATTGGAATGTACCATTTAGACCCCTTTGCATAACACAGACCCCTTTAGATCCCTAATATGACCCTTTAGAGTTTAGACCATTACATCCTGTAGATGTTTATTTCCCTTCGAATTTTTACTCCTTTTAAGACCCTTTCAACACACTAAGCTCCTTTAGACCTCTTACACACTTTAGACCCTTCGACCCTATTACATCCCTTTCGGGTCCAAATGGGTTTATGGATCCTTTCACTGGACAAAAACGAATGGAACATTTTCAGGATCAGCTCATCCTACAAGCTGTTCTTTTCACTACAAGGATCCCATCGTGTTTTCGGCTTTCCGCTCCCACGGGCCCATAATTTCCCATCGAATCAAACTGAAAATCAACTTCATCACTAATGTACCCTGACTACGACTACCCTCCATCGGGAGACGAAAACCGCCCACGCACTTCAATAACAGGTAGCGTTGTCGGAATCATGTCAGGTGCACGTGTCAGAGTGAAACATTTTAATCCACATGTGCCCTCGAGGGGGCGATATGGAATCCTGCGGCGTCCCAGGGATCAAACTCGAGACACTAATCCAATAATAACGTATGACGTTCATTTATTGAAGTCAAACGTTTGGCAAGAAACCAAAGTTGGAAATGGATCTGGATCGTTTCGAGTCGCATTTCGATTCGGCAAATCATAAACCCTCGATTTAGGAACAAAGCGGATTCTTCGTGGATTGGGCTATGACGACACTGTACGATGTACGTCATACTATAAACTAGAGATTTCATAGAACACGATACCTGACGCAGTGCACGTGTCAGATTCGCCCGAGCTGTACCCTTAATTAACAAGTTTGTGCATTGTTTTTAATGAATACGTTTTTAAGAACAAAAAAAGTTTATTACCGCCGACACCAAAGGTGGATGGAGGTTATGTTTTCACCCCTGTCTGTTTGTCCGTTTGTCTATTTGTCTGTGAACAAAATATCTCCAAAGGTTGTGGACGGGTTCGGACGAAAATTGGCAGAGATGTAGTGTATGTGACAAGGACGAAATTATTAGATTTTGGTGAAGATCCGGATTCGGATCCGGCTACTAGAATTTTGTAAGTGAATCTTCACCATTGGGAGATGGGGCCAAAAACGATACATAGCAGGATATCTCAATAAGTTAGGGATGGATTTGGACGAAACTTGTTTGATAGGTTGTGTGTGTGACAAGGAAGAATCCTTGATCTTTTCTACCTCCGCTAATTTCGGTCCCCTTGTGTTTTATACCTCTCCCCCCCCCCCCCTTCCCACGCCTCCTCCCCCCAAGCCCTCTCCCTCCCACACTTCTCCCTGCTCTCAAATGTTGTGTTTGTGTGCTTCCCCTTCTCTCCCCATCTTGTCTTCCGCTCCCTCTTTTTATATATTTTGTTTGGCTGGTTGATTTGTTTGTGAAATAAATGTCAGCTCTTTCACGAGCCTCGATTCAGTATACAAAAAAAAAACAAACAAAAAAAACATCTTCCCACATCCAAAACCTTGATCTTTTCTACCCCAATTAAAACACCCCAAATCCGCCTCTTTGAATCCCCAACTTCTTTCCTGAAATTCCAAGTAGTGTCCGTGTACGTGTACGTGGTCGTGTTCGCTTTATACCGTGTACGCCTCCCTCCTCCCCAGCCCTCTCCCTTCCACAGATCTACCAACGTCCCTGTTCTCCACTGTTGTTGCACTTCCATCTCTCTCCCCATCTTGTCTCCCGCTCCCTTCATTGCATGTTTTATGTGTCTGTGCATGTTTTCATGTTCAACGTGTTAGCTCTTACACGAGCCTCGATTCTGTATCCAAAAAAAAAAAAAGAATTCAATTTTGGTGAATTTCCGGATCCGGATCCGGCTAGTAGAATTTTTAAAATGTGATTCTTCACTATTGAGTGATATGCCCAACCAGGCGGAGGTATGCTCTCTACTGAGTGCCGTTGTAGTTCTGTTAAGGTATTATTATTCTTTCATATTCCAGCCTGTGGATGTTGGTTGTATCATTTCTCTGTGTGGCTGTTCCAATGATGCAGTACCCCCTGTTTCCAATGAGCTGGTACTCATTTTTGCCGACCTTGGAATGATGCCAGGCTGAGTCAAGCCACGATAAAGACGAGTTGATGGAGATGATGGTGACAATGATGGAGGGCTTGAGGGTTATTGGGTTAACAGGCCAAGCTAATTAATCAGGTGAATAAATGTGGAAAATACATCGGCAATCCGCAATTATTCGAGCGCATTGACCACAATCCGTAAACCTTGCCTCAATAACTTCATCGTGATGGAACGAATCGGTGAAGAGGTAACACATGAACAGCAAGGCCCTCCTTCGTGTACTCCAATCATCATACGCCATTTGTGTCTGTCCGTCTGTCTGGTGAATGTTTGATGTCAATCATCAAATTCAGTTTATAGTATGACGTACATCGTACAATCTTTTTTCGAAGCTGTTCCATGCGCTCACGCTTTCGAAGCTAAGTAATCTTTCACAATTGTGTTTTTGTCGAGACTGTATCTATCTTTCGGTGTTTGTACCTATAGCGTATCTTTAGGAAAATTTTCGGTGCTAATTTTTCGTACATGTATACACAATCGTCGGTTAATGCATATCGAGTATTCTGAGGCCTAGTACTCGTAGGCTTAGGCTACCGTACCGTCTCCGACCTTGTGGTTTTGTTTTTCTCTCAGCGGTTCGTCGAATGCACTGCAATTATTTTCGTTCTCTGTTTCGTCCCAGTCGTTCACCCCATACCTCCTTGTTTAATATCTCTACTCAAAAAAAAAAAAACCCAAAAAAATATTTCCTTCTCAGGTCTTAATCGTTTATTTGTTGTTCTTATTTGTTCGTTCGTTCTTCGTTCACGTTGTTCGTGATCACGCGATCACGTGGTTAGAAATGTATAATCTCTCCCCTGAACAAATGTTTTCTGTCATATATTATAACACCTTTTTCTTCTTCTCCTACAAAAGGATGCTTTCATCTTGCTCACCAAATCTATTCATTCCAACAAAAAAAAATAATACCATCTCTCACAGTTCCTCTTTTCTACATTCCCTAAACTCTCCAGAACTCCACCCCTCCTTCAGCGTCCTCAAACGTATTTTTGACTCGAAGGTCTCAAACTCATTTTGCAAAAAATGTTCGTTTCCCATGAATCGTACACTTTTCAAAATCCAATCTCACCCCTCCCCTCCAAATTTTCCCCATCCCCCCTTCCCTCCAAAACTTCCCCATCCCCCCTCCCCTCCAAATCCTCCCCATCACCCATCCTTTTCAAATCTCCCCCCTTGCCCCTTCCCTCCCCTCCCTCCTAAACTCCCCCCACACCCCTCCCCTCCGAGACTCTCCCTCGCTCCTCCCCTCCTGGACTCCCCTCTCACCCCTCCTACTCAAAGCATCATCCCTGCTTCTTCCCCCTTCCAACTTTCACCTTCATCTCCCCCAACCTTCTGCCTCGTTCTTCCCCCTCCTCAAATAACACCTCACTGTGCCTCACCCAATCTCCATCAAACCTTTTGTCCGCCCCATTCTTCCCTTTCTCCAAGCTATTCTGAAATCTCTGACACACCTTCAACAGCTCTCCCTACCTCTTCCTCCTCTTCCACATCTTACCCTACCCCCCCCCCCCCCCTGTTCTGTACCCGATGCTCCCCCTTCCTCTTCATTAACGGTATGGACCTCAAACATCCGGGGCCTTCGCTCAAACTTGACTGATCTCTCCATACAGGTTGCTTCTGACAAACCAGATGTGATCTGCTTAACAGAAACTTTCCTCCTTCATGATGTCTCTGATTCCTTAATATCTCTTCCTGGTTACTCCCTCCTCCGGTATGATAGACCTGAGCCTCGTCCTGGAGGTGGGGTTGCTATCTTTATAAAAAAAACTCTCTTCCTCACTCGCCCTCCACTGCCCTCTCTCCACCTCACCCCCAGGAATACCTTTGGCTATGGCTTCCCCTTCGCTCCCACCTTTTGTTCATATGTGTGTTGTACCGTCCACCAAACAGTGATGACTCCATCTACATCTCGCTGTCTGAAAATATGGACCAACTTCTATCTACCCATCCCAACTCTCTCTTCCTCATATGTGGTGATTTCAATTGTCACCATGCCAGTTGGCTGGGTGTGGGTACCTCTCTCACCAGCCATGGCTCTTCAGCAAAGGACTTCTGCGACTCACTGGGACTGTCACAATCTGTTAATTTCCCGACCCGGATCTCAGTCAACGGAGCATCTTCTCTTCTGGACTTGGTTATTACTAACTTCACTGAAAATGTCTGCTGCTCTTCTTCTGCTCCAATCGGCGGCTCATCTGATCATGTGCTTGTCAAAGTGGACATCTCTCTGACCATTCTCAGAGAGCCTCCTCAGCGTCGACGAGTCTGGCATTTCACTCAGGCCAACTGGCACGGTCTTCAAGCAGCCATCAATCATCTGGACTGGTCTCCAATCTCTACCGCCTCTGACATCAACTCATCCTGGGAATTCTTTCAAAGTAAATTGCTCTCTCTCATGCACAGATTTATCCCATCTCGTCTTCAGTTGTCATACCCTTCCTCCCGTCCATGGTACACGGAATCTTGTGGTGAGGCTGTTGCCCTGAAACAACTTGCTTTCGTCTCCTGGAAAGCAAATCCAACGGAAGGAAATCTCATTTCCTTTCACAAAGCCCGAAACAAGTGTGTGTCCACCCTCAGGAGAGCCAGGAAACAATATCTCACCGTTCTCAAGACCGAACTCTCTTATCTGTCTCGCTCTTCCAAATCCTGGTGGCATCTGGTCAAATCTGTTTCTGGTGTTTGTTCCCCCTCCATCCCCTCCCTCACCCCAAACGGCTTAACGGCTGACTCCGCACGTGAAAAAGCTGAATGCCTCAACTCTGTGTTTGCCTCTAAATCTTGTGTCCCAAACCCATCCCTCTCTGTACCCACCGTACCCAGTCGTACCCAGCTGCTCCTGGACTCTGTGTCCTTTCCTCCTGACAAGGTGGAAAAGTTTCTGTCAACCCTCGACTCTGATTCTGCAACTGGTCCTGACGGCATCAGCCCACGGGTCCTAAAATCATGTTCTTCCGCTCTTTCACTCCCTCTTTCTGTTCTCTTCACCCTCTCTTTTGCTCAAGGTCATCTGCCATCTGCTTGGAAATCAGCCAACATCACCGCTTTGCACAAAAAAGGTGCAAAAACAGATCCTAGCAACTACAGACCAATCAGCCTTCTCCCCATTATCAGCAAAGTCATGGAATCCATCATTGCTTCAGATATGAAATCTTTCCTCTTCTCCAATGGCTTGATCTCTGATCATCAATTTGGTTTCAGACCTGGTCACTCTACTCTGGACATGCTGCTTCTGCTTTCTCAACAATGGATGGAGGTCCTCAACGCCAAACAGGAAATTAGAGCCGTCTCCCTTGACATTTCACGTGCCTTCGATACGGTCTGGCACCCTGCTCTGCTCACCAAACTCTCCTCCTTTGGTATCCATGGAAATCTCCACGCATGGCTGGTGTACTTCCTCTTTGGTCATAGTCAACGTGTGGCCCTGAATGGGTTTCTCTCATCTCCTCTTCCTGTTCAGGCTGGAGTTCCCCAAGGTAGTGTTCTGGGGCCTGTGCTTTTTCTGGTCTTCATCAATGATCTCTCTGACTCTCTTGAAAATCCTCTCTATCTCTTTGCTGACGACTCTACTCTCTGTCGCTCCATTCCTCATCCCTCAGATCGGCAGTCTGCAGCCTCCTCACTCTCTGCAGACCTGGACAAAATCACAGACTGGGCAAACAAATGGAACATGTCTTTCAATCCTGATAAATCTCACACTCTTACGGTCTCTCCGAAAAGACCGACTGGACAACTCTCCCATCCACTTTCTGAATAATCCTCTCCAAGAAGTTCTGTCACTCAAGCTTTTGGGTCTCACTATTTGCCATGATCTTTCCTGGGAAAACCACATTTCAAATCTGGCCTCCAAAGCCAGTCGCCGACTGGGCATCCTCCGTCGTGCGAAGTCCTTCCTTGGCACACCTGAGCTCCTCACCACATACAAGGCTTTCATCCGCAGCTCTATGGAATACTGCTCTCCCCTCTGGTCTGGTGCTCCTGCCTCACACCTAGCTCGTCTTCACGCTGTTGAAACCAAAGCATTCAGAATCATTGGAATCTCCCGCGATGAAGCTAACTCCAAGGGCCTTTCACTCACTCACCGCAGGCAGGTTGATGGTCTTTCCGTCTTCTACCGACTCCTCTCTGGCCTTGCCCCCCCAGCTCTCTCTGGGCTCTGTCCCCCAAATATTCCTACAGGTCGCACAAGATCTGCCTGCAACCCTCTTATGGTTAAACTGCCAAAATCAAGACTTTCTGCTCACCTTCACTCCTTCATTCCTCTTTTCTCCCGCCTCTGGAACAAACTCCCTCACTCTCTTCAATCCCACTCCACCCTCCAAGTCTTTAAAACAGCTGTTCACCACCATCTCTTATCCTCCCCCATCCAAAACCTTGATCTTTTCTACCCCCTCTAATTTCGGTCCCCTTGTGTTTTATACCTCTCCCCCCCCCCCCCTCCCCACGCCTCCGCCCCCCAAGCCCTCTCCCTCCCACACTTCTCCCTGGTCTCAAATGTTGCGGTTGTGTACTTCCCCTTCTCTCCCCATCTTGTCTTCCGCTCCCTCTTTTTGTATATTTTGTTTGTCTGGTTGATTTGTTTGTGAAATAAATGTTAGCTCTTTCACGAGCCTCGATTCAGTATACAAAAAAAATAAAAATAAAAATACATTCCGTCCTTACTTATCCAATCTCAACCAAACTTGACAGGATGACCAAGGGTTACATAATGAAGGTTGTAGCGCATAAAAATACATTCCGTCCTTACTTATCCAATCGCAACCAAACTTGACAGGATGACCAAGGGTTACATAATGAAGGTTGTAGCGCATAAAAATACATTCCGTCCTTACTTATCCAATCGCAACCAAACTTGACAGGATGACCAAGGGTTACATAATGAAGGTTGTAGCGCATTCATTCCCCCCCCCCCCCTCCTCCCCAAGGGGGTTTTCTCCCCTGAGGTTTTTTTCGCCATTGCCGTCAATGGCGTTGTGTGTTGAGGTGTATAGCCGTATTAAGTTAGCTTTATCGTGGCGTTTTTTCAAAAAAGAGATTTATCGTGGCGTTTTTCCAAAGACGCTTTGAATAACAAAATTAATGATAATCGCATATTATTAATGTTATTTCAAAACAATACGAATACTAATAATGTCTCACTTTCCCAAAGCATTTTTCCTGCAGTGTTAACGTGTATAAATAGCTTATAGTTATAATGGCGTTTCCATGGGAGCAACAGCTTCTACAGGAAGTAAAATTATGATAAACCACAAACATGTATGCTTAGCTTTTTAAACAGCGCTAATGCTCTTTATAACACGAAATGAAGAAATTTGGAGGAAGTCCTGGAAGTCCTTGGCATCCTTGTGTTTATACCTCTCCCCCCCTTCCCACGCCGCCTCCCCCCCCCCCTTCCCATGCCGCCCCCCCCCCTTCCCACGCCGCCTCCCCCCCCCCTTTCCCACGCCGCCTCCCCCCCCCTTCCCACGCCGCCTCCCCCCCCCTTCCCACGCCGCCTCCCCCCCCCTTCCCACGCCGCCTCCCCCCCCCTTCCCACGCCGCCTCCCCCCCCCCTTCCCACGCCGCCTCCCCCCCCCTTCCCACGCCGCCTCCCCCCCCTTCCCACGCCGCCTCCCCCCCCCTTCCCACGCCGCCTCCCCCCCTTCCCACGCCGCCTCCCCCCACCCTTCCCACGCCGCCTCCCCCCCCCCTTCCCACGCCGCCTCCCCCCCCCTTCCCACGCCGCCTCCCCCCCCCTTCCCACGCCGCCTCCCCCCCCCCTTCCCACGCCGCCTCCCCCCCCCTTCCCACGCCACCTCCCCCCCCCCCTTCCCACGCCGCCTCCCCCCCCCTTCCCACGCCGCCTCCCCCCCCCTTCCCACGCCGCCTCCCCCCCCCTTCCCACGCCGCCTCCCCCCCCCTTCCCACGCCACCTCCCCCCCCTTCCCACGCCGCCTCCCCCCCCCCTTCCCACGCCGCCTCCCCCCCCCTTCCCACGCCGCCTCCCCCCCCCTTCCCACGCCGCCTCCCCCCCCCTTCCCACGCCGCCTCCCCCCCCTTCCCACGCCGCCTCCCCCCCCCCTTCCCACGCCGCCTCCCCCCCCCTTCCCACGCCGCCTCCCCCCCCCTTCCCACGCCGCCTCCCCCCCCTTCCCACGCCGCCTCCCCCCCCCTTCCCACGCCGCCTCCCCCCCCTTCCCACGCCGCCTCCCCCCCCTTCCCACGCCGCCTCCCCCCCCCCTTCCCACGCCGCCTCCCCCCCCTTCCCACGCCGCCTCCCCCCCCCTTCCCACGCCCGCCTCCCCCCCCTTCCCACGCCGCCTCCCCCCCCCTTCCCACGCCGCCTCCCCCCCCCTTCCACGCCGCCTCCCCCCCCTTCCCACGCCGCCTCCCCCCCCTTCCCACGCCGCCTCCCCCCCCTTCCCACGCCGCCTCCCCCCCCTTCCCACGCCGCCTCCCCCCCCCCCCTTCCCACGCCGCCTCCCCCCCCCTTCCCACGCCGCCTCCCCCCCCTTCCCCCCCCGCCTCCCCCCCCCCTTCCCACGCCGCCTCCCCCCCCCCTTCCCACGCCGCCTCCCCCCCCCTTCCCACGCCGCCTCCCCCCCCCCCTTCCCACGCCGCCTCCCCCCCCCCCCTTCCCACGCCGCCTCCCCCCAAGCCCTCTCCCTCCCACACATTCCCGATGTCCCTCACAAATGTTGTTTATGTGCTTCCCCTTCTCTCCCCATCTTGTCTACCGCTCCCCTTTTTATATACTTTGTTTGTTTGTCTGTTTGATTTGTTTGTGTGATAAATGTTAGCTCTTTCACGAGCCTCGATTATGTATGCCAAAAAAAAAAAAAAAAAATGAGCGAAGATCTACTGTACTCTATATAACCCACAAATGTTGGGTTAATAACATGGCCCTTTCTGCGCTACCGTGGCATTTTTTGTAGCGAACTTTTGAGACTCGCTCCTGCTGTTTAACACGAAACTGAAAGGGAGAAGCTCGGGTTGTGTTCCTTTACCAAGCAGCTATCTAGCGCTTGCCAAGCCAGCCGTTCCTTAAGGGTTTTGAATGGAGTGCTTGTTCGAATGCTTAAACCACTGGGCGATCTCTCCACAATAAACTTGGTAAATAAATGAACACACACCCAATGTTCTTGAGATCCAACCATAGATCGACTGTAATCTACATACCCCAAAGATGAATGACCCTTCCTGCCGGTCCCGTAGTGTGCGGGTGCACTCGTCATCATACTAAAATACCCCATTTGGTGTCTGTCTGATGAATTTTTGATGCCAATACATGCCGTTGTTACTTATCCAATCTCAACCAAACTTGACAAGATGACGAAGGGTTACACAATGAAGGCTGCAGCGCATTCGTTTGCCCCCCCCCCCCCCCCCCAAGGTGGATTTATCCCCCAAGTGGGTTTTCCCCACCATTGCAGTCAATAGGGGTTGCATGCTGAGGTGTATATCCCTATTAAGTTAGCTTTATCGTGGCCTTTTTCAAAGGCCGCTTCGAATGACAAAACTTACGATAATAGCATAATATCAATGTTATTACAAAACAATATTAATAGCCGGCGAAGCCGGTGTTGTGAATGAACGCATACGTATTATGTTGAAAAGCCAGATTTTTCTGGATCCCTTGAGAATTTCGAAGCTTTGACGCACCAAATCGCTCAATGGAGGCCGACATCTTGCGGATGCGGAAGTATGCATAACAATTTGAAAAAAGTTCAATAGGAGTTTGTTTCACCTGTCTTTTTTTGATTCACAATCTAATGCACCTCTAATTTGTAATTAAAATACTTTAAGACCAACCTCGGCCCGCACGGGCCTGGTTATCTTCAACGAAAATCGTCACCAAACACCGGAACCAATGAGATTCGAGCATTTGAAAAAATATTTCAAAAAAGCTTATTACCGCGTTTCAGAGGCTGAAAACGGCATCAAATATTCTAAAATTGACGAAGAATTATTTTTTAGAAATATCGCGGGCCGTAGGGGATAGTTTTTCACGGCCGGAAATATCCGAAGTTGAGACGGAATTCACCGAATTAATCAAGAAGGAAATTTTATAAATTTTAATCTCATCCAGAATGCAAATGGTGTCATTTTGAACTCGGTACGGTACCTACTACACCTACCAACTACCAACTACCTAACCTACTGATGCCAGAGTGATGGGTAAAATAAAGGCAAGAGGCTTTGGCTTCGCCGGCTCATTGCGGCTTTGCAGTCGGGTACTAGTAGCCGGCGAAGCCGGTGTTGTCAATAAACGCGTACGTCTTATGTCGAAAACCTGATTATGCCTTGGCTTGAGAATTCCGAAGCGCATTGGAGGCCGCCATCTTGCGGATGCGGAAGTATGCATAACAAATTGAAAACGTTCAATAGGAGTTTCTTTCACCCGTCTTTGTTTGCTTCACAATCTTATGCACCTCTAATTTATTATTAAAATACTTTAAGACCAACCTCGGGTCGCACGGGCCTGGTTATCTTCAACGAAACGCGTCACCAAACACCGGACCCAATGAGAGTCGAGCATTTGAAAAAATATTTCTAAAACCAAATCACGCACTGGAGGCCGCCATCGACCGGATGCGGAAGTTTGCATAAAACAATTGCGAAAAAGTTAAATAGGAGTTTGTTTCACCCGTCTTTCTTTGATTCACAATCTAATGAACCTCTAATTACCTTCGCAAAAGCGGAAGGTTATGTTTTGATCGCTGTGTATTTATTTGTATGTCTGTGTGTGTGTGTGTATGTTATTCGCATAACTCAAAAAGTATTCAACCGAATTGCATGAAATTTGGTGGGATGATTGGTTATTATACGGGACACATTTGATTAGATTTTGGGAGCAATCGGGTCAAAGGTCAAGGTCAAGGTCACGAAAAGGTCAAAATCGTATTTTTACCAAGTACAGAACAGTAGCTGCGGCGAAGGTATGCGCTCTACCGAGTGCCCGTTCTAGTTTGTAATTAAAATACGTTAAGACCAACCTCGTTATCTTCAACGAAAATCGTCACCAAACACCAGAAGCAATGAGATTCGAGCATTTGGGAAAAAAAAATTTTAAGCTTATTACGCGTTTCGGAGGGTGAAAACGGCGTCAAATATTCTAAAATTGACAAAGAATTATTTTTTAGAAATCTCGAGGCCGTCGGGGATAGTTTTTCAAGGCCAGAAATCTATATATATAAAACACAGTTTGTGTGTGTGTGTGTATGTGTGTGTGTGTGTGTGTGTGTGTGTGTGTGTGTGTGTGTGTGTGTGTGTGTGTGTGTGTGTGTGTGTAATGTTACCGATAGACTCCTAAACGGAGAGGCTTACGTGCTTGATATTTGGCACAGACATGGCCATTGAGCCTGGGACGAACATGGCCGAACTCAAAATATTTGACGATCCATATTTTTTATTCATATTTACCTCAGCGCATTTCAGCGCACGGAATCAACGGAATCAGAGCAGGTGGGCGCTGATTCGCTCAGAGCGATCACGTGATGATGCTATGACGCTATGAACGCTATGACGCTATGAACGATATGACGCGATGAACGATATGACGCTATGAACGCTATGACGCTATGAACGATATGACACTATGACGCTATGAAAAAAAAAATCGCTATGACGCTATGAAACGCTATGAACGCTATGAACGATATGATGCGATGACGCTATGAAAAAAAAAATCGCTATGAAACGCTATGAACGCTATGACGCTATGAACGCTATGACGCTATGAACGATATGACGCTATGAACGCTATGACGCTATGAAAAAAAAAATCGCTATGACGCTATGAAACGCTATGAACGCTATGACGCTATGAACGCTATGACGCTATGACGCTATGAAAAAAAAAATCGCTCGCTTTTCCAAGGGGCTCGCTCCCCCCCCCGCCCCCCCCCCCCCCACCCCGTTCCCCTCCCTTCCCCTTCCCCCCTCCTCTCCCACCCGGCAATGCCGGGTACTTCTGCTAGTATGGTATAAGCGGTTTACATATTTAGTTTAGAAATACGGATAGTTTTTCACGGCCGGAAATATCCGAAGTTGAGATGGAATTCACCGAATTAATCACTGCAAGCTAACTTCTTCTGGTGGAGGAAGCCGCAGTGCCCGGAGAGAACCAGCCCTGACAGCGACTGAAGTTAGAAGACGACACACATACGGTGAAAACGTATGTTAAGCCCAGTTAAAATTTCTTAAAATAGGCCTTAAGCTAGCACATCGTATAGTTACTTCCTTAAGCTTCTTGTGACATTTATTGTATGCAGGTATTGGGGAGGACTGTCTGCTCTTCTCTTTTACCAAGTCTTACCAGGTACGGTACCTACTACACCTACCTACTACCAACTACCTAACCTACTGATGCCATGGTGATGGGTAAAATAGTGGCAAGAGGCTTTGGCTTCGCCGGCTCATTGCGGCTTTGCAGTTGTCGCTGCAAATCGCTATACTAGGAGCTGAACCGGAACCAAAAAAATTAAAATACTAGTAGCTGGCGAAGCCGGTGTTGTCAATAAACGCGTACGTATTATGTTGAAAACCAGATTATGCTGTATCCCTTGGCTTAAGAATTCCAAAGCGCAATGGAGGCCGCCATCTTGCGGATGCGGAAGTATGCATAACAAATTGAAAAACGTTCAAAAGGAGTTTCTTTCACCCGTCTTTGTTTGATTCACAATCTTATGCACCTTTAATTGATAATTAAAATACTTTAAGACCAACTTCGGCCCGCACGGGCCTGGTTATCTTCAACGAAATGCGTCACCAAACACCGGAACCAATGAGATTCGAGCATTTGAAAAGTATTTTTTTAAAGCTTATTACGCGTTTTGGAGGGTGAAAACGGCGTCACATATTCTAAAATTGACGAAGAATTATTTTTTAGAAATCTCGCGGCCGTAGGGGATAGTTTTTCATGGCCGGAAATATCCGAAGTTGAGACGGAATTCACCGAATTAATCAAGAAGTTAATTTTATCAATTTTTATCTCATCCAGAATGCAAATGGTAGCTACTACACCTACTACACCTACTACACCGACGGTACCTACTACACCTACCTACGACCAACTACCTAACCTACTGATGCCACAGTGATGGGTAAAATAGTGGCAAGAGGCTTTGGCTTCGCCGGCTCATTGCGGCTTTGCAGTCGGGTACTAGTAGCCAGCGAAGCGGGTGTTGTGAATGAACGCGTACGTATTATGTTGAAAAGCCAGATTTTTCTGGATCCCTTGAGAATTTCGAAGCTTTGACGCACCAAATCGCTCAATGGAGGCCGCCATCTTGCGGATGCGGAAGTATGCATAACAAATTGAAAAAAGTTCAATAGGAGTTTGTTTCACCCGTCTTTTTTTGATTCACAATCTTATGCACCTCTAATTTGTAATTAGAATACTTTAAGACGAACTTCGGCCCGCACGGGCCTGGTTATCTTCAACGAAAATCGTCACCAAACACCGGAACCAATGAGATTCGAGCATTTGAAAAAATATTTCAAAAACCAAATCACTCAATGGAGGCCGCCATTTTCCGGATGCAGAAGTATGCATAAAAAAATTGCGAAAAAGTTCAATAGGAGTTTGTTTCACCCGTCTTTGTTTGATTCACAATCTATGCACCTCTAATTTGTAATTAAAATACTTTAAGACCAACCTAGTTCCCCGGGCCCACACGGGCCCTGGTTATCTTCAACGAAAATCGTCACCAATTACCGGAACCAATGAGATTCGAGCATTTGAAAAAATATTTCAAAAAAGCTTTTTACCACATTTCGGACGCTGAAAACGGCGTCAAATATTCTAAAATTGACGAAGAATTATTTTTTAGAAATCTCGCGGCCGTAGGGGATAGTTTTTCACGGCCGGAAATATCCGAAGTTGAGACGGAATTCACCGAATTAATCAAGAAGGAAATTTTATAAATTTTAATCTCATCCAGAATGCAAATGGTGTCATTTTGAACTAGGTACGGTACCTACTACACCTACCTACCTATTACCAACTACCTAACCTACTGATGCCATAGTGATGGGTAAAATAGTGGCAAGAGGCTTTGGCTTCGCCGGCTCATTGCGGCTTTGCAGTCGGGTACTAGTAGAGAGCTTCGTAAGCGAACCTCTATGGCAATTGCATGTATATGTAAATCCATTCAAAATTTCAGTCATTCCCATTCCCTTGGGAACAAAATTTCATGTTGTCATTTCAAATGTTCCTTCCATGATCCGCCATCTTGCTCACGTGATCTTGCTTTGGTTTAGCGCGACCGATAAATTATTTTCACCTGGTGATTAATATACACTAGAATCCCACATTCTCTGCTGTTGAGTTTTATTAAATTATAATAGGTATTGTTTTTAATGTTTACTTCATCTCTTGGCCTTGCTGTGTTTTAATTTGTTGGGTGTAGTGACTAAGGTAGTGTAGCTGGTGGTACCTCATGAGGTGGTTCCTATATCTTAAGATTTTTAATAGAGAGCTTCGTAAGCGAGCCTCTATGGCAATTGCATGTATATGTAAATCCATTCAAAATTTCACTGTCGTTCCCCATTTCCCTGGGAATAAAATTTCATGTTGTCATTTCAAATGTCCCTTCCATGATCCGCCATCTTGCTCACGTGATCTTGCTTTGCTGGCCGATCTCTCAAGCGTTAAACGAAGGCCTAGCTTGGTTCTCGGCCTACAGATGTTTGCGAGGGCTGCGTACTCGATCGACTGACCATTGTCGACGAAGCTCTCACTCTACGCAATGCGTATTTTCATATTGCAATTAATATGCCACCTCTGCAAGGTGTTTTTCCTCCTTGAATAAACGTCGAGTCAACGTTTATAAATAGCTTATCATGGCGTTTCCGTGGGAGCAACGGCCTCTACCAGAAGTAAAAATATTATAAACCACAAACACATATTATTAGCTTTTTAAACAGTCACTAATGCTGTTTATAACACGAATCAAAGAAATTTGGAGGAATCCCGCCATCCAGGAGGTAAGTTTCACTTACAGAACTGAGCGAAGATCTATGGTACTCTACATACCCCACAAGAGTAGGATAAATACCATGACCCTTTCTGGTGCTAACATGGCGTTTTTCATGGTGAACTTTTGAAACTCGCTCCTGCTGTTTAACACGAAACTGAAAGGGAGGAAGCCCGGGGTGTGCTCATTTACCAAGCAGCTAGCTAGCGCTTGCCAAGCCAGCCGTTCCTTAAGGGTTTTGAATGGAGTGCTTGCTCGAATGCTTAAACCACTTGGCGATCTCTCCACAAGAAACTTGGTAAATGAACACACACCCAATGTTCTTGAGACCCGACCATAGATCGCCTGTAATGTATATCATAAGCGAATATACCCCAAAGCTTTGAATATACCCCAAAGAGGAATGACCCTTCCTGCCGCTCCCGTAGTGAGTGGGTGTACTAGTACCCGACTGCAAAGCCGCAATTAGCCGGCGAAGCCAAAGCCTCTTGCCACTATTTTACCCATCACTATGGCATAAGTAGGTTAGGTAGTTGGTAGTCGGTAGGTGTAGTAGGTACTGTAGGGCAAAGGGGGGCATTAAGCTCCAGGGGGCATTAGGCTCCACTACATTGTAAATCTTGAAGGTAAATATAATGCATTTACAATGTAGTGGACCCTATAATGCCCCCTGGAGCTTAATGCCCCCCTTTGCCCTACCTGGTAAGACTTGGTAAAAGAGAAGAGCAGACAGTCCTCCCCAATACCTATATTCAATAAATGTCACAAGAAGCTTAAGGAAGTAACTATACGATGTGCTAGCTTAGGGCCTATTTTAAGAAATTTTAACTGGGCTGAACATACGTTTTCACAGTATGTGTGTAGTCTTCTAACTTCAGTCGCTGTCAGGGCTGGTTCTCTCCGGGCACGGCAGCTTCCTCCACCAGAAGAAGTTAGCTTGCAGTAAGATCAGTGCCGACAGATCAGACGATAGCGCCGTTTCAACGGCAATGTGTGACTGTCGTTAATCAAACCGAGCTTTCTTTCTTTATGTAAACCGCTTATACCGGTAGGTGCAGGACAACATCATAAATCAGATAAACCTACTGAGCTTGGGAGCATGGGATTGAAGCCTAATTGGGCTTTTTAGGTCTACCACTAAAGAAGAGAAAAATTTCCAAAATGCCCTAGAGTCGCGACTATTGTCGCGAAGGATGCACTAACCGGAAGTTACGTAGTTCCGCGGGCGCCTATTGAACTTTTTCGCAATTGTTTATGCATACTTCCGCATCCGTAAGATGGCAGCCTCCATGGAGCGATTTGGTGCGTCAAAGCTTCGAAATTCTCAAAGGATCCTGCAAAATCTGGCTTTTCAACATAACATTGTGAATCAAAAAAAGACGGGTGGAAGAAACTCCTGTTGAACTTTTTCGCAATTTTTTATGCATACTTCCACATCCGCAAGATAGTCGCCTCCATGGAGCGATTTGGTGCGTCAAAGCTTCGAAATTCTCAATGGATCCTGCAAAATCTGGCTTTTCAACATAGGATTGTGAATCAAAAAAATACGGGTGAAACAAACTCCTATTGAACTTTTTCGCAATTTTTTTATGCATACTTCCGCATCTGCAAGATGGCGGCTTCCATGGAGCGATTTGGTGTGTCAAAGCTTCGAAATTCTCAAACGATTCAGAAAAATTTGGCTTTTCAACATAATACGTACGCGTTCATTCACAACACCGGCTTCGCCGGCTACTAGTACCGACTGCAAAGCCGCAATGAGCCGGCGAAGCCAAAGCCTCTTGCCACTATTTTACCCATCACTATGGCATCAGTAGGTTAGGTAGTTGGTAGTAGGTAGGTGTAGACTGTAGTCGGTACCGTACCTGGTAAGACTTGGTAAAAGAGAAGAGCAGACAGTCCTCCCCAATACCTGCATACAACAAATGTCACAAGAAGCTTAAGGAAGTAACTATATGATGTGCTAGCTTAAGGCCTATTTTAAGAAATTTTAACTGGGCTTGACATACGTTTTCACAGTATGTGTGTAGTCTTCTAACTTCAGTCGCTGTCAGGGCTGGTTCTCTCCGGGCACTGTGGCTTCCTCCACCAGAAGAAGTTAGCTTGCAGTGATTAATTCGGTGAATTCCGTCTCAACTTCGGATATTTCCGGCCGTGAAAAACTATCCGTATTTCTAAACTAAATATGTAAACCGCTTATACCGTATTTCTGGCCGTGAAAAACTATCCCCGACGGCCACGAGATTTCTAAAAAATAATTCTTCGTCAATTTTAGAATATTTGATGCCGTTTACACCCTCCGAAACGCATAATAAGCTTTTAAAAAATATTTTTTCAAATGCTCGAATCTCATTGGTTCTGGTGTTTGGTGACGATTTTCGTTGAAGATAACGAGGTTGGTCTTAACGTATTTTAATTACAAATTAGAGGTTCATGAGATTTATGAATCAAAGAAAGATGGGTGAAACAAACTCCTATTGAACTTTTTCGCAATTGTTTTATGCAAACTCCCGCATCCGGTCGATGGCGGCCTCCAGTGCGTGATTTGGTTTTAGAAATATTTTTGCAAATGCTCGACTCTCATTGGGTCCGGTGTTTGGTGACGCGTTTCGTTGAAGATAACCAGGCCCGTGCGACCCGAGGTTGGTCTTAAAGTATTTTAATAATAAATGAGAGGTGCATAAGAATGTGAATCAAACAAAGACGGGTGAAAGAAACTCCTATTGAACGTTTTCAATTTGTTATGCATACTTCCGCATCCGCAAGATGGCGGCCTCCAATGCGCTTCGGAATTCTCAAGCCAAGGCATAATCAGGTTTTCGACATAAGACGTACGCGTTTTTGACAACACCGGCTTCGCCGGCTACTGGTTTTAATAAAACGGTTATTTTAATGATAGTTATCAAATCCGGAAGTTTAGTGCTCCCTGAAGCAGTCTTATAACCAACCACCCTTAGGCCAAGTAACAAAAAAAAATGTTTCTCGTCCGGACTTTTTTGAAAAAGGAGGAGGGAGGCCCTTACTATTTACTATTTTCATTTTTTTTGCTATTTTTTTCCATGATGGCTGCCATGAATGAATGACCACTGTGGCTGACTTAAAGACTCTATAGTTTGTCCAATATAATGTGAAACATGCCAGTGTTGATTGTTACCGAAAGGCCTGCAATTTCATTTCCAAATTAGCAAATAAATATATGTTTTAACATACTGAAGGAGCTGGGGCTCCCACGTCGATCGGAAGAATGGACGCGACAAAAAGCTAGAATTCATCCGAGTTGCTTTAATGAAATCAAACACTCAGGCACTCTGAAAACCCGTTTATCGGTCAGCAATATATATCTATTATCCCAGGGGGTTTGCCCAGGCCCGGCGCCAGGGGGCGTGGCCCAGCGTCCTGGCTGCGGCCTGGCAAGTTGAGGTCCGGTCCGACCTGCCGCCGATGTCGATGACGAACGACTTGTCGTCCCGTCGCAGCACCCGGAAGGGCCCGTCGTACGGCGGCTGGAGTGGCCACTGATGTGCGTCGTGACGCACAAAAACATACTCCGCTGTGCGGAGTGCTGGGGGGACGTAGGACTGGGGGTCACCGTGGTGGGATGTTGGCACGGGGGCAAACCGTCGGGCGGCCTCCTGGAGGTCCGAGCGCTGGTGAGCTGCGGACCAGGGACTGGTAGCGTCGGGCACGAATTCGCCCGGGACGCGTAGCACCTGGCCATAGACAAGCTCGGCGGTGGATGCCTGGAGGTCCTCCTTGGGGGCCGTGCGAAGGCCCAAAAGGACCCACGGCAGCCGGTCGGCCCAACCGCCGTCTTGAAGGCCGGCCATGAGCGCGGCCTTCATGGAGCGGTGGAATCGCTCGCACAACCCGTTTGCTTGGGGGTGGTAGGCCGTAGTACGGTGGAGCTTGACCCCCAGGTTGCGGGCGACCGCGCCCCACAGCTCGGAGGTGAACTGTGGTCCGCGGTCTGACGAGATGTCCGCCGGTGCGCCGAAGCGGGCGACCCAGGTGGCGATGAAAGCCTGCGCCACGTCGGCGGTGGTGGTGGAGACGAGGGGAACGGCCTCCGGCCACCTGGTGGTCCTGTCCACCATGGTGAGCAGGTGTGTGAACCCCCGTGACGGGGGGAGGGGGCCCACCAGATCCACGTTGACGTGGTCGAAACGTCGTTCGGGCACGGTGAAAGGTGCCAGCGGGGCCTGGGTGTGTCGGTGGACCTTGGCCCGTTGGCAGGCCGTGCAGGTGCTGGTCCAATCGCGGACGTCCCGACGAAGGCCGTGCCAGACGAAACGCGCCGACACCAGCTTCTGGGAAGCTTTCCGGCCCGGGTGGGAAAGGCCGTGGAGGGAGGCGAAGATGCGGCGTTGCCAGGTGACGGGCACGATGGGGCGAGGCTGGCCTTGGGAGACGTCGCAGAGCAGGACAGTGTCCGCGCAGGGGATGTCGGCCAGGCGGAGGCCCGTGTCCGCCGCCCGGAGGGCTTGCACCGTGGTGTCGGTGGTTTGGTCCGCCGCCATAAGCGCAAAATCCACGCCCAGGTGGACCGCGTTCGCGCTGGCCCGGGAAAGACAGTCGGCCACGGCGTTGTTTTTGCCGGCGACGTGCCGGATGTCCGTGGTAAACTCCGACACGGCGGAGAGGTGGCGCTGTTGGCGGGCCGACCATGGCTCCGTGACCTTGGCCATGGCGTAAACCAACGGCTTGTGGTCGACGAACGCCGTGAAAGGTCGGCCCTCCAGGAGGTGGCGGAAATGGCGGACGGCCAGGTGTAGACCGAGGAGCTCCCGGTCAAACGTGCTGTATTTGAGCTCGTTCGGCCGGAGCTGCCGGCTGAAAAAAGCGAGTGGCTGCCAAACCCCGTTCACCCATTGCTCATGTACGGCGCCCACCGCGTAGTCGGAGGCATCCGTGGTGAGGGCGATGGGAGCGTTGAGCACCGGGTGAGCGAGCAGTGTTGCGTCGGCGAGGGCCCGCTTTGAGCGTTGGAAGGCCGCATCCATTGCTGCGGACCAGGCGATGTCGTGCTTGGCCGGCTTGCCCCGCAGGGCTTCGTAGAGGGGCCGCATGAGTTGAGCAGCGCGGGGCACGAAGCGGTGATAAAAATTCACCATTCCCAGGAATTCCTGCAGGGCCTTTATGGTGCGGGGACGCGGGAACGTGGTGATGGCCTCGACCTTGGTTGGCAGCGGCACGGCCCCGTTCTTGGTGATGTGGTGGCCCAAAAAATCAACGGCCGTCGTGCCGAAGTGGCATTTGGCCGGGTTGACGATGAGGCCGTGCTCGCTGAGGCGCCCGAACAGTGTTCGGAGGTGGAGGAGGTGCTCGGCCCGGGACGTGCTGGCGACGAGGATGTCGTCCAGGTAAACGAAAAGGAACGGCAGGTCACGCAGCACGCCGTCCATCAAGCGCTGGAACGCCTGAGCCGCGTTCTTGAGACCAAACGGCATCCGCAAGAATTCGAATAAGCCGAACGGCATGATGACTGCCGTTTTAGGGACGTCGGCCGCCCTGACAGGTACCTGGTGATATCCCCGTATGAGATCAATTTTCGAAAAAATGACCCGTCCCGCCAGACGGGCGGAGAAGTCTTGGATATGCGGGATCGGGTACCTGTCGGGGGTGGTAGCGTCATTGAGACGGCGGTAGTCGCCACACGGGCGCCATCCACCCCCCGGCTTTGGCACGATGTGCAGTGGCGAGGCCCACGCGCTATCGGAGCGCCGCACGATGCCGAGGTGCTCCAACGCGTCGAATTCGGCCTTCGCTACGGCGAGCTTGGCTGGGTCGAGGCGGCGGGCCCTGGCGTAGACCGGCGGGCCCGTGGTTGGTATGTGGTGCTCGATCCCATGCCGTACTGCGACGGCCGAAAACGTCGGCCGCGTGAGGGCCGGGAACTCCGTGAGCAGGCGAGCAAACTCGTTCGCCGCCGGGACGGTGCATGCCAGCTCGGTCGGCGCGGAGCTGCTCAATGTGCATACCAGGGAGCTGAAGGTTTCAGCGTTGATTAAACGACGCCGTTGGACGTCCACCAGTAGTCCGTGTGCGCAGAGGAAGTCGGCGCCTAGCAGAGCCATGGGCACGTTGGCGGTTACAAACGTCCAAGCAAAGCGTTGGCCGCCGAAGCAGAGGGTGACGTTGCGCGGGCCGAAGGTGCGGATAGTCGATCCGTTGGCCGCAACCAAGGAGGGGCCGCAAACCGCGGATTGCCTGTCCTGGTCAGAGGCGGGTATGACGCTCAGTTGGGCGCCGGTGTCGCACAGGAAGCGCCGTCCGGACGCTTTATCCGTGATGAACAGTAAGTTGCCCGTGTGGCCGGCACTCATGGCTGGTAATGAACGCCGGCCCGGCCGTTTCCCGGCCTGCCGAAGGTGCACGGGGGTCGGCATGTCCGGGCCTCCTGTCCGAACCTGGCATGATAGTAACACCACGCTTGGTGAGGTGGAGGCCTCGGTCGTCGTGCTGGAGGTGGTCGGCTCGGTAGAGCGGCCGCCAATTGCGTCGGCAGTTCGGCCGTCGACCGTGCCGGGTGCTCGGGCGCCATGGGTGTTGCGTCGGACGGCGGTGGGTCCCATGTCGCCGCTGCGATGCGCTGTCCTGCGGCGGAGATCTTGTCGGCTTCTCTGGCAAGGGCCCGGGGATCTGTGATCGTCGTGCTTGCCAGGGCGAGGCGTACCGGGTTAGGCAGCTGACGGAGGAACAGCTCCCGGAACAGGAATGCCGGAGAGTGCTCGCCGAGCAGTGAAAGCATGTAGTCCATTCGCTCGGAAGGGCGCGTGTCGCCGAGCTCAGGCAGTTCGAGCAGGCGCCGTGCGCGTTCCGCCGATGGGAGGGCGAAAGCATCGAGGAGCAGCTTCTTAATCGCGCCGTATTTGTCAGCGGCTGGCGGGCTTTCGAGGAGGCTCAGGGCGCGGGCCGCGGTAGCCGACCCGAGCGCAGCTACCACATGGTGGAAGCGGGTGTCGTCGGCCGTGACGCCTCGCAGGGCGAACAGGGACTCCGCCTGCGCGAACCAAACCGCCGCGTGAGCCTCCCAGAAGGTAGGCAGTTTAAGGGCGACTGCCGTGTCCATGTCGATAGGTCACCAATGAAGGAGCTGGGGCTCCCACGTCGATCGGAAGAATGGACGCGACAAAAAGCTAGAATTCATCCGAGTTGCTTTAATGAAATCAAACACTCAGGCACTCTGAAAACCCGTTTATCGGTCAGCAATATATATCTATTATCCCAGGGGGTTTGCCCAGGCCCGGCGCCAGGGGGCGTGGCCCAGCGTCCTGGCTGCGGCCTGGCAAGTTGAGGGCGAGCCTGCCCAGGCATGCCCGGGCATGCCCGGGCGTCCCGACCGAGGCCTGGCAAGTTGAGCGCGGGCCTGCCCGGGCGTCCTGGACGAGCCCGGCATGGTGATCGCTCCGCGTCCTTGATAGGTGCAAGGCGATTGTGAAAACCCAGCGGCAGCCGCTACAATACGAACGTATGCTTACACACACGAATATCGTCATATTCCCTACTCAAATTTGTACCATTAAATGTATGAAATGCACGATTTTTACACGTAAATTGCACTTGTCCAGTGCACAACCGCTGCGAGAATTGACCGTCTTTAGCACAAAGTGTCTGCGTTAAGCCTAGCATGTGTTAACCAGGAAGTTCCGTTAGAGGGCGGGATCCATAATAGTTCAGATCATCAATGCACAAGATACGATCAGCAAACGCCCGTTTCTTGGCAAAACGATTTTTTTTTTAAACAAGTATATATTAAAAAAAAATAGTATTAAATAGTAAATAAAAGTAGGCGGCGACCAAAAAGGAAGCGGGCGGGGACGTGAAACTTTTTTTTTTTTTTGACTTGGCTTTATATACTGTAATAAGACGACGTTCCGTCGCAATTTAGAAGATGGAGATCGTATGTCGTCATATAACGCAGCGTCAATAAGCATCGTATGTCGTCATATTGGCGGCTTCTTCTTTACCCCGACACACATGTCACACATGTCACACCGTCTCATGCTATATATAAGTATATAGCAAGGGTTTTTGGAAGTATTATGAAGGGGATTTGTTTTCGTCAGTCTTCAGGTATATAATTCAATTTAAAATAAGGGTTTAAAGAGGTTCAAAGGCCTAGAAATAATCAAATTCCGGGTTTTACGCCATTTCCCCTCAGTGTCTTTTACACCACCATATCTAACACATTACATTAGTTCCTCGTGCCTGTTGTTTGTGTCCTTTATAACATCCTTAACTAGCACTCAGTAGAGAGCATACCTCCACCTGGTTGGCCATATAACTCAATGGTGAAAAACCACTTAAAATTTTCTACTAGCTGGATCCGGATCCGGATCTTCACCAAAATTGAATCGATTCTTCCTTGTCACACACACATGTCCAACAAGTTTCGTCCGAATCCGTCCACAACATTTTGAGACATCCTGCTATGTATCGTTTTTGGCCCGATCTCCCAATGGTAAAGAATCATTTAAAATTAAAATTCCAGTAGCCGGATCCGAATCCGGATCTTCACCAAAATCTAATCATTTCGTCTTTGTCACATACGTCACATGTCACATACCTGTCTGCTAAATTTCGTTCGAATCCGTCCACAACTTTTTGAGATATTTTGTTCGCAAACGGACGGACAAACAGACAGACAGGGGTGAAAACAAAACCTCCATCCACCTTTGTTGGCGGATGTAAAAACAGTAGGTTTCCTGTTTGGAATGATATTCAATTTTGTTTGACTGCCAGGCCGGCGGACAGAGTAAAAAGATTATGTCACTCCTCCCTGGACATGTGTGGTCGGAACTAATTATGAGACAAGGTACGATCAAACGACAAACCTGTCTTCCTATCCATGTTCCAATTTGTGTTCAAAATATAACATTTGATTTAAATAAGTTGTTCCTCGATCATCATTAACCAACTACTTAACTCCACCTTTGGCTTTGCATGCTGGGGTTATTGACAAGACCCAATGACGTCATTAAGTAATGTTATTCATATGTTTAATACTGCTTTTGACATTGCACGTGCTACATGCTGGGGAGCCTCGGTGGTGTCCCTTTCTGTCTACGCTGTCGCTTATGACCCGCCAACAGGTGATGAAACCGGTCCAGCGGCTGAGAGGGACATGTAGCGTTGAGATTCTCATGCATGTGCTGCTGTGAATGTCTGCAGCTGTAGAGGAACCAGGGTAGGGTTTGAAACAGCAAAAGGCTTACCTTGTGTAGCTTTATGTAGCTTCATTTAGCAGCTGTATGTACTCTATACGCCGCTATATCTACTATATAAGAGAAGAACCTACCTGTCGCTTCGTTGTCGGACCAATTAAAGGAATCAACAGAGGTTATCCTCGGAGCTAACTTATCTCCTTATATGCCTTACTCACGCATCTTACATTCTTACACCTACCAATGCACGCACCTCATATTAACTCGACCTGGTTTTACAGAGTATTGTAACACCCGAGGCTTGGTTAACACAGTATCCTCAGCGCCGGGACCTTTTGTCCTGGAAGATGGCCCAAACGGTCTTTCATTACACTGCGTTCAATAAATTCCACAACTTCACCCTTCCCCAAGGATCGTTCAATTGGGCCGAAATGGATGGCACACTGGATGGGAGGGTTTATTATTATTTATATGGGATGATTATGATTATTGTTCACCAGATTCTTCATGGGCTGATCAGGGTCGATCCCGGTCATTTTTTCAAGCCAGCTAGACATCAACACGAGGTCACTCAAGGAAGTTATTTCAGGAGAGGAGTAGACTCGACGTCAGGAAGTGCTTTTTTAGCAGTAGAGTGGTGGATGACTGGAACAGTGATTGACAAGAAGTAGTTGTAGCCAAGACGACCAATTAATTAAAGTCTAAATTAGACAAGCACAGGTAGAATGAGGGCTTCCACCTTCCATATGTCCACTCTTCCCAAGCATGTGAACACACTAGAGCTCAGTATTACAACGATGAAAACACCGGGGTATTACAGGATCACCTTGTAGGAGCTGTGCTCCCACGTAATCGGAAGAATGGACGCGACAAAAAGCTGGAATTCGTCCGAGTTTCTTTATTGTCACAAAACAACTCGGGTATTCTCCAAAGCCCGTTTATCGGGCAGCAATATATATACACATTATCCCGGAGCGTTTGCCCGGGAAAGGCGAGAGGGGGCGTGTCCGGACGTTCTGGACGCGGCCTGGCAAGTCGAGGGCGGGCATGCCCGGGCATGCCCGGGCGTCCCGGACGCGGCCTGGCAAGTCGAGAGCGGGCCTGCCCGGGCGTCCTGGACGAGCCCGGCATGGTGATCGCTCCGCGTCCTTGGTAGGTGCAAGGCGATTGTGTAAACCCAGCGGTAGCCGCTACAACCTTCCCCTGATTCCGATGATGATTATGATGATTAATGATGATTTATGATGAATATGATGATGAATCCGATGATGATGATTGTTGTGAAAATTAACCAAGTCCACAACTTTGTCCCATAGGTAGGTTTAATAATCATCAGATCTTTGGCATCATCCTGTAGAATACAATCATGCAATATATATCAGGATCATGGCATCATATAGGAAGGATCGACAATATTAGTCAATGCAAGCAAGCCTAAAATATGAGCGGGTACGTACCATTCAAGACTACATGTCATAGTATAATGTCACAGGAGTGGCTCAGCGTCGCAGACGTCCGAGGTCTTATAGACGCCCCTCAGTGGTTCAAGTGAGCATCACACCCGGGTTCAACTTTGATACATTTTCACTACATTCTCCCCACCGTTAGAACTACACTGCCGCAGGACTCAAGCGTGCGTCAGCATTAATTGTTTGGGGATGTCATTCCATGTCAGTCGGTCCATCCGTAGCGGTCAGGGTGGCGAATTACCCTGCCAGCTCGGGTCCGGAAACTACCGGGTACGACATCCCCAAGTCCGGAGTCTCCTGCATCGGAGTAGCCGCTGGAGGCAGGTGTCGGAGTGGGCACCTCAGAGCCTTCAGGCAGGGGTGTATTTGACGAAGGGAGGGATGGCAGATGTTCCATAGAGGAAGCTTCGGAAGAGTCCATAGACTCGTAGATTGGTTCGTCGATATCCCGATAAGGGTCGGTGACCCCACAAGGGGCGAGGTGGCGTACGGAGACAATGGACTCGCATCCATCTGCCGTCATCACACGAGCATGCTCGGGATTAGCCTGTAGTACCTGCACCTTATCCACTAAGGGATCATACTTGCTTGTGCGAACCGCACATTTGAGATAGGCCGGCCCTGGCTCAGCGAGCCAACTGGGTAAAGATCGGATACTACCCGAGCTTCTAGGGTGGTGGAACAGTCTTTCGTGAGGGGTCTGGTTGGTGGCCGTACATAATAGAGCCCTGATCGAGTTCAGCGCCGCAGGCAGTGACCAAGCCCCTTTATCTAAGCCTGAGGCTTAGCATGACGGCCCTCCATATAATCCCATTGAAGCGTTCGATCTGCCCATTCGCCTGGGGTCTGTACGGAGTGGTGTAACTCGAAGCGACATTATTTTGGAGCAAGAAACTCCTCACTTCCTGGGACAGGAACACTGCACCCCGATCAGTATGCACGTAGGCCGGATACCCAAACATAGAAAACAAATCCTGCAGGCACCGTATGACTGTGGCAGCCGTCATATCCGCGCACGTATAAGCGAAAGGGAATCGCGAGTACTCATCAACGATAGTGAGCAGATAACGAGAGTTACTCGACTCCGGCAGCGGTCCCTTGAAATCCATCGCCAATCTCTCCCACGGTGTAGTAGCCCTAACCAGCGTCCCCATGGGAGGGTTGTAAAAACGCGGTTTGAGTTCCGCACATACAGCGCAGTCGCGGCAGATCCGGCGGATGTCCCCAATCGAATACGGCAGATTACCACTACGCACAAGATGAGCGAAACGAGTCACCCCAGGATGACACATAGAGTCATGCAAAGCGCGCAGACCCTCCAAAGTTATGATACCCGCGCACGTCGCCGGCCTCGATAAAGCGTCGGCGACTAGGTTATCCTTCCCCGGGCGATATTTGATGGTGTAGCAGAAGTCGGCGAGTTTGATACGCCAGCGAGTGATTTTCTCATTCTTAATGCGTTGAGCATGTAAGGTGTCGTACATAAACGCCACGCTTTGTTGGTCCGTTATGATTTGGAAGCATCGCCCGAGCAAGTATGGTCGCCATCGCCGAATCGACTCGACGATCGCGTACGCTTCCTTTTCGACAGATGAATGCCTCCGCTCAGCGGAGGTGAGAGTCCGCGAAAAGAAAGCCACAGGGCGCCCCGCCTGGGAGAGTGTTGCCGCTATCGCATGATCCGAGGCATCACTTTCTAAGACGAAAGATTCGCTCTCGTCGATCGTCGCCACAGCGGCGCCAGCGATGTCAGACTTAAGGCCCCTAAAGGCAGCCAAGGCGGCTGGGCTCATGGGGAACGTGTCGCAGGCCACGAGGGGGCGGAGCTTCGTGGAGAAATTTTGCACCCACTTAGAATAATGGGCGAACAGCCCGAGAGCACGCTTCAGCGAAGCCCGATCGCAGGGCGGAGCCATATCGAGCAAAGGCCGCAGTCGCTCCTTATCTGGAGCGACAGAGCCGTGGGTCACGGTGTACCCCAGAAGATCTATCGTGCGTAGGGAGTAACGAGACTTAGCCTCATTCATGGTTAGGCGATACCTCTGCGCGACCTCGAGGAAGCGCTTCAGATTAGCATCATGATGCCCCTGGTCATGCCCACAAACCGTAAGATTGTCCAGATATACAAAGACATCTGTCAAGTTCTCCTTAGCAATGAGGTCGTCCATAGCCCTCTGAAAACAGGCGACCCCATTCGTCACCCCATTAGGTAGTCGGGTGAACTGGTATAACATTTGACCCGATTCAAAGGCGGTATAGATGCGATCGGCCCTAGAGATGGGGATCTGATGATACGCACTATGCAGATCGAGAGTGCTGTAGACTGAGTACTGGGCCACCTGTCGAACCAGTGCGTCCATCCTCGGTAGGGGGTAGGCATCCAGCTGTGTAAAGCGATTAATCGTCTGTGAATAGTCGATTACCATGCATCTGCGATGCGCTTCACTTCGCACCACTAAGACCTGGGCCTGCCACGGCGACCTGCTGGGTTCTATGATACCTTCCTTTAAGAGCTGGGCCGTTTCTTCCGCAATTAATTGCGCATCTGCTCGCGAGTAGCGCCGTGATTTCACCGCTACGGGAGTGCAGTCAGTGGTCAGGTTGGGGAACAGCGAAAGGGGCTCAATTTCCATTCTTGTGAGTGCACACACAGCGGGCGTGTCAGTCCCACCGAACTCCATTTCCAAACGTCCATGTCGCTTAAGAAAATCGTGTCCTAACAGAATGTCAGCACATAAAGCAGGTAAGACCATGAGATGTACATCTGGAAACATGCGTCCCTTTATCACAAGCTTCAATCGACATTCTCCTTTTGTGCTGAGCCTAAGCCCTTGGGATGCCATAAAGATCCGTCGTGTTGTCCCTAGAACTGGCCACCCATTTCTTTGCACCAGTCGAAGATCAATAAAACTATCCGTAGACCCCATATCGATTAAAGCCCGCGCAAAAACGCCTTCGATCATGAGTGGAATAATGGCCTGAGCAAGGCCGGAAGATCCGGCAGGTATTGTGCCATCCGAGCAAGATGATCGCGCCTCGCGTGTGGATCCCACGCCGGCTGCAGTTTTCCGGTCGTTCGAGCAGCCTCCGGAGGGCACTCGTGTCAAACGTATAGTTTGCCGTGCCGGAGCAGGAGCTTGTAATTCGTATGAGCAGCCTTCAGAGGGCGCTCGTGTTACGCGAGAAGGGTCACAGCCAACTGAAGTTTCACGTGCTGAAACAAGAGCTTGTAGTTCGCACGAACTGCCGTCGGATGGCGCTCGTGTCACGCGCATAGTTTCAAAGCCATCACGAGACGTTCGGATTCCAGTCAAGGACGGTCGCTCCGCGTTCGGTCGTGTTAGCGCCACTTGTTTTGGCGGCCCGATGTACTTCACCAAGGTCGAGCGTGCAGCCAAGGGCCCACGAGGAGGAGCGCCGCTCATCAAAGCCGGGTGAGGCCCCCCGCTCCGTGCTCGGTCCGTTGGCTCGGCGATAAGCCCATTCAAGGTCGCGCGAGTTCGCGAGCCCCGCGCAGTCTTTCGGCAAACTTTTGCAAAATGTCCTTTCGTCGAACACAAATGGCAAAGCGCTTCCTGAGCCGGACACGCTGACCTGGGATGTTGCCGATTCCCACAGAAGTAACACGTAGCGTTCCGTACAGGCTTTGGCCTAGCCGCCGCAGCAGCCGCCAAGCCAGAATCCGGGTCCTCCTCGAGAGCGGCCAGGGGTTCCGCTAGCGTGGTCGTAGCCGCTCCCGGATCCACGGCGGTAGCTCTCTCCGGTCGCGCGAGTTGAGAAGTCCCCGCAACGACCCGTGTGTGGTCATAGGCATTAGATTGCTCCCGGGCCTCAGTGTATACGTGTACCAGCCGTAGAGCCTCCGTGAACGTCAGGTCAGCTGTCTCTAAAAGTCTTAGCCTGAGAGTAGAAGAGCCGATCCCAGAGACAAAAGCATCTCGGACAAGATCATCCTGGACTTGCTCGTGAGTGCGTACCTCTTGAGCACTGTCCGCAAGTAGATGTCGCAGTTCCTGGGTGAAGTGATCTACCGTCTCAGTGGGCTGTTGACTCCGCGTTGCGATCAGATGCCTGGAGTACACCACACTCCGTTTCTTAACGTAAATTCGTTTTAGCTCTGCCACAGCGGCATCGTACGTTGCACATTGTTCGATGCTCCTGTAGACGTGATGGTCCACTTTAGTCTGCAGCACGTCCAGTTTCGTTTCAGCAGTGGGAACGGTATCCTGTGCTTTGAACTGGTTCTCCAGTGATTTGAGCCAGTGAGTTAGCTCCGAGCCCGAGTCCACTGCTTGTTGGTCGGCGCTGAACGTCGGTACATGGATCATCTTGTGTCCCGCCATTTCCGTAGATCTGATTATTATTAAGTGTTGTGAAAATTAACCAAGTCCACAACTTTGTCCCATAGGTAGGTTTAATAATAATCAGATCTTTGGCATCATCCTGTAGAATACAATCATGCAATATATATCAGGATCATGGCATCATATAGGAAGGATCGACAATATTAGTCAATGCAAGCAAGCCTAGAATATGAGCGGGTACGTACCATTCAAGACTACATGTCATAGTATAATGTCACAGGAGTGGCTCAGCGTCGCGGACGTCCAAGGTCTTATAGACGCCCCTCAGTGGTTCAAGTGAGCATCACACCCGGGTTCAACTTTGATACATTTTCACTACAATGATGATTTTATGCACCCCATGATGATGGCGATGATGATTAATGGTGATTATTATGATGATTATGATTAATCTGATGATGATTGTGATGATTCCCATGATGCTAATGCTAATGGTGATGCTAATTTATGATGCTAATGGTGATGATGCTTAATGATGATTATGATGATTCCCATGATGATTATGATGCTGATGGTGATGATGCTTAATAGTGATTATGATGAATCTGATGACGATGATGATTATGATGAATCCATGATGATTATGATGCTTCCCATCATGATTATGATGCTGATGGTGATGATGCTTAATGGTGATTATGATGAATCCGATGACAATGATGATTATGATGAATCCATGATGATGGTGATGATGATTAATGGTGATTATGATGAATCCGATGCGGACGATGATTATGATGAATCTATGATGATGTTGATGGTGATGATGATTAATGGTGATTATGATGATTATTATGATGAATTCGATTATCATTATGATGAATCCCATGATGCTTATGATGATTAATGGTGATTATGATGATTATGATGAATCCAATGACGATTCTGATGATGATTATGATGATGATGATTAACGGTGATTATGATGCTTAATCAGATGACGATTTTGATGGCGATGATTATATGATTATGTTGATGATGGTGATGATTATGATGGTCATGATGATTAACGGTGATTATAAAAATGAATCCGATGACAATTATGATGGTGATGATGATTTATGATGATGATGATAAGGTGTTCGAAGAACTTGCTAGTTTTGGTATGGAAACGTTGAATCGTATGTTTTAAGGAAACTTTTGGAAGGTAAACGTTGAATAGTGTGTTTCATGAGGGTACTTTTGGAAGGGAAACGTCAACGTGCATGGAGAAGTGAAGGTCCCGTGATTTAAAGTGAAAAGGTGAAGTGAAAGTGACGGATCTTGAGTTGGAGCCCCTGTCATTTCGTTGAATTAACACCAGGTGGGTTGACTCAGCCGGTCATCCTTCCGAGGTCGGCAACATCAGTACCAGGCACAGTGGCGCTTCCAGAAAATGATGCAACCAGCAGCCAGAAGCTGCGTACGAACCAACACCAAACTGCCTTTGGCAGGTGAATAGCGCAGATTTCCAAGGCTGGATTCCAGTAATCATTGCGGGGAAATTTTATACATCATCCACAATTATTATATAAAACGTTCTACGTTCTACGTTTGATTCGATTGAGGACGCCATTCTTACAGAGCCGTCCGTGCACGGCGAGGTCCAGGGGCCGAACCTGCGAAGGCGGAGCT
The DNA here is from genome assembly GCF_964187855.1 of Myxine glutinosa. NCBI lineage: Eukaryota > Metazoa > Chordata > Myxini > Myxiniformes > Myxinidae > Myxine > Myxine glutinosa. The sequence continues at coordinate 63,266,107 of NC_136263.1, forward strand.
GAGGAGGGGGAGGAGTCAGGGGGGAGGGGGTCCTCCTACCTTTGGGACTCGGTATTTATATGGAGGGAAAAACTCGTTGTGAAGAGGGGGCGAGGTCGATCTGTCTATGTTTGATGGATCCTCGATCTTACGCTCTTGGCCCAATGGCTGTCACCTTTTGGGAGGTGTATAAGTACGACTGTTTGTATCATGTATTTAATTTAAAGGGTCATGACTCGTGATCTTTCTGATTGTGTTTGTGGTCATGGACCGTTGAAACCATATCCATGATATGTGACTAAAGCTGTTTAACTAGCAGGTTATACATAGGATATGGTAGATTAAAATGCCGCCTCACGGCCGGCTACCCTGGGTTCGAATCCCGACCCGGCTATAAACTAGCATCGTGGTGTTGGGTGATTTCTTAATGTCTGTGCCATCCCTCGTCTGCCGACATTACTTGGTGGACGTTAAAGATCCCACGGTGTCATTTGCGAAGAGTAGGCGAGCTATCGCCGGCATACTGAACAAATTACAAATTAATTCCCGAACTATACTCTATAGTCGAACGTCATGCCTAGCCAGCAGGTTCGTGACAGACTTGGTCCAAGCTTCCCCTGGCCAACCCCACAAGAACGTGGGATTCATCCATGAAGAAGAAGAAGATATGACGTGGACACGATGGACCAAAGTCCAAATAGCCTTCTCTGGCGTTTCTTCGCGGAGCATTTCCGTGCCGCAGACGCTCCGGGTCAGGTGGAAAGAGGCGACGGGCACGCCAGGTTGGTTGCCCTGATGCATAAGTCTGACCCTTGTCGTCGACCCTCCGTGGCGAGTACCGTACTCTAAACGCCCGGTGGTCATGTTCAAAATGGTAGGTGGTGTGCACACACGCTCGGTTTATAGTTATACCTATAATCGCCGAGTTCACAGTGCTCCCTCGATCACGGCAGCTGACTCATCCTTCGGTGCCCTCGCAGATGAGATAATGGCGCATTAGTGAGTCTGTTATCCTCAGGGCCGGTTTGAGGGTAATACATCACGCCCCCCCCCCCCCATCCCCCACCGGTGTGTGCGTAATAGCCCTGGGCTTTGCCCTCGGTTACCATGGTGATGTTTATGCTTTGGCATCTGTTGTTCTCGGCTGCTCCGTGTTTTAAAGCACCTTGTGCTCTGTGTTTGTACAGGAAATGATGTACTGCACAGCTGGGGTCTTCGCAAGATCCAATTGCCGGTATATTGTTGGTGTCAGGAAAGGAATCGCGATGACAAAGATCTCTTGTTTTCCTAATAGGCCTATTGTTAAATAGTCACAGCTATGGACCGTGGTCTTGGGTAAGATTTCAACCTCGGTAGGACTTGCTAAGGTCCACAACACAGCGATGAGAAAGTGAGCGACGGGGTGCGAGACAAACTTGGACATGGAGTGTGCCTGTGTGTGCTGATGCAAAGCAGATGATATGGCACTCTCCCTCTCTCGCTCTTTCTCTTTGTGAGCCAAAGAATTCCCGCGGTCCTGCTGGCTGGACCCTGTTTGTTCAAACCAATCCAACAGGCCTGTTCTCCATGTGCCTGGAGAGTCTGTTAACCCAGAATGCTCGCGCTCTCCATCTTCCTCCCTCCTCTGGATCCCGCTCTCTCTCTCTCTCTCTCTCTCTCTCTCTCTCTCTCTCTCTCTCTCTCTCTCTCTCTCTCTCTCTCTCTCTCTCTCTGTCTCTGTCTCTGTCTCTGTCTCTCTCTGTCTCACTCCCTCTCACTCTATTATCCAGCTCTCTCTCTGTCTCACTCTCTCCCACTCTATTATCCAGCTCTCTTTCTCTCTGTCTCACTCTCTCCCACTCTATTATCTAGCTCTCTCTCGCTCTCTCTCTGTCTCACTCCCTCCCACTCTATAATTATCTAGCTCTCGCTCTCACTCCTCTCTCTGTCTCACTCTCTCCCACTCTATTATCTAGCTCTCGCTCTCACTCCTCTCTCTGTCTCACTCCCTCCCACTCTATTATCCAGCTCTCTTTCTCTCTGTCTCACTCTCTCCCACTCTATTATCTAGCTCTCTCTCGCTCTCTCTCTGTCTCACTCTCTCCCACTCTATTATCTAGCTCTCTCTCGCTCTCTCTCTGTCTCACTCTCTCCCACTCTATTATCCAGCTCTCTCTTGCTCTCACTCTGTTATCCAGCTCTCTCTTGCTCTCACTCCTCTCTCTGTCTCACTCTCTCTCACTATTATCTAGCTCTCTCTTGCTCTCACTCCTCTCTCTGTCTCACTCTCTCTCACTATTATCTAGCTCTCTCTTGCTCTCACTCCTCTCTCTGTCTCACTCTCTCCCACTCTATTATCTAGCTCTCTCTCGCTCTCACTCCTCTCTCTGTCTCACTCTCTCCCACTCTATTATCTAGCTCTCTCTCGCTCTCTCTCTGTCTCACTCTCCCCCACTCTATTATCTAGCTCTCTCTTGCTCTCACTCCTCTCTCTGTCTCACTCTCTCCCACTCTATTATCTAGCTCTCTCGCTCTCTCTCTCTGTCTCACTCTCCCCCACTCTATTATCTAGCTCTCTCTTGCTCTCACTCCTCTCTCTGTCTCACTCTCTCCCACTCTATTGTCCAGCTCTCTCACTTCCTCTCTCTCCCTCTCTCTCCCTCTCTCTCCCTCTCTCTCCCTTTCTCTCCCTCTCTCTCCCTTTCTCTCCCTCTCTCTCCCTCTCTCTCCCTCCCTCTCCCTCTCACTCCCTCTCTCTCCCTCCCTCTCCCTCTCTCTCCCTCCCTCTCCCTCTCTCTCCCTCCCTCTCCCTCTCACTCCCTCTCTCTCCCTCTCTCTCTCTCACTCCCTCTCTCTCCCTCCCTCTCACTCCCTCTCACTCCCTCCCTCTCACTCCCTCTCTCTCACTCCCTCTCTCTCCCTCTCTCTCTCCCTCTCTCTCTCCCTCTCTCTCTCCCTCTCTCTCCCTCTCTCTCTCCCTCTCTCTCCCTCTCTCTCCCTCCCTGTCTCAGGGCAAACAAGGAAAGCGACTTATGAGGCCAAGACCTCTGCTGGCAGGTCTTGCTGCACAGCAGGTGATTTAGAGAGCCAGGGACACGTGCCAGGCGAATTACTTGCCTCAAACAAATGGAAAATAATTTCCCAAAGTGTTCCCCTCATGTTTGCTTTGGAGCTTGTCGATTTGAATTCGAAAATCATGCTCCGAGCGACACCGCCATCCCTCGGAGGGTGACGCGGAATTAAAAAGCTAGATTCACCTTGTAAATAAACGCACATTGCCCACATGAACAATACCTTGAGATACTATCGTAGCAGAAAGACCGAAACAACAATTGGCCAATCATTGTGACAGCCAATCACCACGGATGAAAAGTTTCACCACATATTTCATTCTCTTCTCAGTCTCTCCAGTACCTTTCTACCCCTCTCATATTCACAGCATGCCCAATCTCTTAATTTACTCCTCATACATTTGCAGCACCATGCAAATGGTGCAAATGGTGCCCTCTATGTGTAACATCCTCCTCTCCAGACCCCGAAACTACCATAACCTCTCCTCCCTCATTACTCTTACCCACTCTGCCTTCACTTTCCCAAAAACTTTTACACTGATGAAGACTACACCTGACCTGTGTCGCCGGTGTGCAAACCCTTCTCCCCCTCCCTCCCCCCACCCCCCTCATTTTTTTTGTATACAAGATCGAGGCTCGTGTAAGAGCTAACATTACTCACAAAAAAAAACAAAAAAAAACGGACACACAAAACATACAATAAAGGGAGCGGGAGACAAGATGGGGAGAGAGAGGGACGCACACAAGTACAACAGCAGAGAACAGGGACATCAGGAGATCTGTGGGAGGGAGAGGGCTTGGGGGGGGAGGAGGCATTGGAAGGGGGGGGGGGGGAGGGGAGAGGTATAAACCACATGGACACTGCAAGGACTTCCAGGAAAGAAGTTAGTATTTCAAAAAAGTGGATCTGGGGTGAATTAACGGGGGTAGAAAAGATCAAGGTTTTGGAAGGGGGAAGATAAGAGATGGTGATGAACAGCTGTTTTAAAGACCTGGAGGGTGGAGTGGGATTGAAGGGAGTGAGGGAGTTTGTTCCAGAGGTGGAAGAAAAGAGGAATGAAGGAGTGAAGGTGAGCAGAAAGTCTAGATTTTGGCAGTTTAACCATAAGAGGGTTGCAGGCAGCTCTTGTGCGACCTGTAGGAATATTTGGGGGACAGAGCACAGACAGGGCAGGGGGAGCAAGACCGGAGAGGACTTTGTAGAAGACAGAAAGACCACCAACCTGCCTGCGGTGAGTCAGTGAAAGGCCCTCGCAATCAGCTTCATCGCGGGAAATTCCAATGATTCTTCATCTTTTCTAGACTGAGTGGGGAGGATTGTTATTAGAAGTGGGATTAAGCAGGATCTGATAACGTCCCTTTTATTTCACAGAAAGAAAGATTCGAAAGATAGACGAACTACAGAGTTCATACAACACCTTACCCCATGTCTTGAGACAAAGGACATGGGAAGGGTCTTATCAACTCTTGAATTTGTGTTTTTCACTAACCAAACAGTGCTCGTCGCCGCCATATTTGTCTGAATGCTGAATCTCACAGTTACTCTGTCCTTGGGACATGAGACGGCGTATACAAGATCGAGGCGCGTGTAAGAGCTAACATTAATCACAAAAAGACAAACTGACACATAAACCATATATTTATGTTATTTATGTTACATATATGTTATGTTACATACACCCTGGTGTTGGGCTAGCGGCTAGGGTGCCGGCTTAGGATCCTAGGATCCTGGGCTCGAATCCCGGTCGATCGCTGAATTAACGCCAGGGGGGTTGACTCAGCCTGTCATCCTTCCGAGGTCGGCTAATTGAGTACCAGCTCACTGGTAATTCCCTGCTTGTCGTTAAAGGCAGCAAAAAGGTTTGGCGTCAGGAAGGGCATCTGGCCGTAAAACATTGCTTCAAAAAGGGGACCAAAAAACAACAACAACCATGGTTCCCGAAAAAGGCCAACCCCCGCTTTGCGGGGAAAAATGGCCTCTAAAGGTGGTTATATGTTATGTTACATATAAGACAGATAGAACAAGAAAGAGCAATCGGAGATTGCAAACCCTCACCAGGGCGTATTTTCAGTGGTTTTTAAGGCTTTTGTGTTAAAACAAATATGGCGGCCGAACCACGTGACCGATGACGTCATCAAAATATATTTTTTTCTCCACTAATTTATTCCTCGATTATGCTCAAGAAATTTCATATCGATCGATGAAGTGAGTGCTGAATCTCAGTAACGTCTGCCCTCAGGGCATGAGATGGTGTGAATGCTGAATCTCAGTTACTCTGCCCTTAGGGCATGAGACTGCATGAGTGCTGAATCTCAGTAACGTGCTCTCGGGGCATGAGACGGCGTGAATGCTGAATCTCAGTTACTCTGCCCTTAGGGCATGAGACTGCATGAGTGCTGAATCTCAGTAACGTGCTCTCGGGGCATGAGACAGTGTGAATGCTGAATCTCAGTTACTGTGCCCTCGGGGCATGAGATGGCATGAATAGGGGCGTTGAGAGAGTGAGTCAGGGGGGTCGCTGCTTCGGGGTCCAGAGTCCATTGAGGGGCCCGAGCTTATCTTGTAATTTTTTTTAAACCGTACAGTAAAACCCCTCATTTGCTCATCCTCATTTACTCGTCGTTACATTTAAACCCAGAAGCTGATTTTGCTTTCCTTGCCGGCTTTCTTGCTGGAAATGAAACAACATTTACCACTGATAATGGTGCAGTTTCAAACTTTACAGAAAATATGAATGCTGAAATGAGACGGTATGAATACTGAATCTCAGTTACTCTGCCCTCGGACCATGAGACGGTATGAATGCTGAAATGAGACGGTATGAATACTGAATCTCAGTTACTCTGCCCTCGGACCATGAGACGGTATGAATGCTGAATAGCACAGTTACTTTGCCTTTGGGGCATGAGACAGCATGAATACTGAATCTCAGTTGCTCTGCCCTCGGGGCATGTGAAGGCTATATTATGACGGTTGTGGCTAGGAGAGAACTTTGTGCACCCCTGGGAGAATTGAAGCACAAACACACACATATTATAGAGTCAATTATTTCTTTGGTATTCTGTTTGGAAGTTGTGTAAATCTTATTTATGTGACAAAAATGTGTTGTGCATGTGAGAAGATAGGGTTTTGTTCCCATTTTCCCCCCTTTTTCTACATCCCTATTTCTTTATTTTCCTTTCGCTTTCTATCTCACTATTTCTTTATTTCTCTATGTCTTTATTTCTAACATTATCTTACACTTTACACCATTCTCTAGCATCAACTTCATTACACACTACAGACATTTCCTCACTTGACTCATTCTATGTGACGCGAACGCGGCACAACTGGACCAATGAGGAGACAACATTGGAGGTTGTAGCATATTGGAGGGAGCGCCTGCCCACAGACTGGAGAGGGATAAAAGAGCAGACTCGACTCAGTTTGGTCTCTGTGGCAGGAAGGACATCATACCAAGAAGCTATTCTCCACCCCGCCTGCCCCTCACACTGAGATTTCCCTGCTCGCAGTTCGTGTCTTTAGGGCGGAGTCTCACAACGTTATTTACACCTCATGCTTTTCTGTTTGCATACTGTATGTGTTATGTGTTGAATTACATGCTATTTTTGATGTTTGAGTTTTACCGCAATTTTTGATCTTTGATCTTTGAATTTCCCCACCATTTTCTCTCACTTGATCTCCCCGTCATTCCCGCTCTTTCATTTCTTCACCAGCCTGTGTAATAAATTCATGAAAGTGTTGATAGGTGTCTTGATTTATCCTGCTTGTGGTTGGTCCAATATAGCATTCACTGGGGGTGGGAGCGGCAATTGGCCCGAGACTCTAGCTCTCATGGTAGCCGACGTAATGCGGCATGCACGGTTTGTTCGTTCGGCCAAGTAACTAACCGCCGCATAGTCACTGGCACGGTTCCCCGAAATGCCACGCTTAACTCACCGGCACGGTAAACCAACTTTGAGCACAAGGATCCAGCCCGAGTTGAGAGTTGTACATGGCGTCTGTGATCTATCGCAACACGCTGTGCTCTTTACTTGGAGTTATCCAGAGGTGACATCAATAACAATATTTTGTCCAAGTACTGCTAAACAGAAGATTTTTGAAAATGCCAAGAAGGTGATTTGTGTTCAAGTATATAATTCAATGGAAATAAAATAAACCTTTTAAGGGCTGAAGAAAAAAAATTAAAATATTGAATCGAATGTTTACTGCCAATGATGCACCGTCTTTTACACCACCTTATACAACACGTTAAATTAGTTCTTCGTGCCTGTTATTTGTGTCCTTTATGGCATCCCTAAAAACAGTAAGTTTTCGGTTTGGAATGATTTGCAATTTTGTTTGACTGCCAGACACAGACAGCTAAACAAAAAACAACCCTTACTCCTTTGTGCGCCTGCTTCATCGGGATGATATTTCATACATTTTGTCAATTTCAGAGCCAAGTTACTGAACTGCTAAACTGCAGGTTTGTGTTCCGATTAATGTTCTACAGTGTTCAAGATAAAATTCAATTGAAATTAATTGTTCCTCGTTTATCCATTATCAGACAGACAGAGTGAACCAATTGCTTAACCCCACCCACTCTGTGCTGCACGGGCAGGGTAATACCAGTGTAGGAAAAGTTAACACAAGGGAGTAGTTTTTAGAACAGTTGCATATGGACCATACTGGTGTTAACAACACCAAGGATCAGAATGGGAGATTGTATTGATCAGCCACCTTGAACGACGAGGGAAGAAGGATGAGGTTGATCCCTCAGCAGTGATTCCATATGGATGGAAAGAAGAGAGGACCAGTGTGAGGATCAGAAGGCTTAGTCTTATGAGATTCGACAGCCAGTGTACAAGTGGTTCACTATGTGTGCATCCTGCTTAGGTAGGGTGTGACAGGTGGCTGAATTGGCAGATGTGAGGAAGCAACAAGGCAAGTGACCGCAGGCCTGTTGTTTCCAGTGAGGGTAGAGCAGGTCCTCCAGCGAGGGTAATGTGACAACCAGAGTTTTATTGCTTAACGTACTCAGGTTGTGGAAGCTGGAGCTCACAGAAAAGAGCAGAACTCCATTATACTGTGTACAACCTCCGAAGAAGGACTTGGGTCTGGTCCACATCAAGCTTTAGAAATGTGGTCCTGCACAGGATTCTGCTCAAGAAACAGGACTTCCCAGGTGTGGAGTGGAGAGAGCAGGTGTGGAGAGAGTCTGGGCCAGAGGTTGATTATAGAAGTAGACCTCGGCTGGTAGGGTTGATCCCCTTCTGGTAAAACTAACTAAATCCAGGATCACTGCTCTCCTCCACTCATTTGTTCCTCTTTTTTTCCCCCCACCTACGGAACCAACTTCCACATCGTCTTCAATCTTAGTCTTCCCTCCAGGTCTTCAAGAGTTGTTGGTGCACCACCATGTCAGATCGACCTAATCCCAAAAACATGATATTTTCTACCCTCGTTAACAGCCCCACCCCACCCAAATCCCTCCTTCCAAGTTTCCAGTTTTCCCTCCTGAGAGTTTCCTTCTGTATCCATGTTGCTAATGCATGGCCCAGTTAAACACCTGTAGTGTAGGTGTAAGATCAAGCTCTGACATGATCTCGATCCGCTGAAATGAATGAAACCCATGCCACGGTTTGGAGTGACATCTTCGGCATAACCGACAGGAATCTTTTCATCGTGCAATTGTACACACAGACACAAATGGTTCCAAAACAATGGCCTGGCAATTGTTGGTGTTCACGAGGAAATGCATGGGAGAATCTGCTATCGAGATCGGCAACCCGCTGCTCGTGTGGGTGGAGGGTAAATATGCCAGACAGGTGTGGAGAGAGCCTGGGATTTCAGTGGAAAGCTGGCGAGCGAGGATAACTTTTTAAATTCCAACCTCTATCCTTTCACACTCTGTTTTGTAGTCGGTGGCATTTTGGTCTGCCTGGGTGTCCCCTTTCTGAAGTCGTGCTTTGATAAACAAAGTGGACTTTAAAAGATGTAAAATGAATAAGCCTGACATTGTCAAAATTGGATATGTGGGCCACCAAGTCCAGGCTAACCAACCTTAACCTTGTATTCAAGCTTCATTTAGTCTTTCTAATTTATCCACTCCTCGAAATTCAAACTTGAGGGTTTCTTTTTTCTCATCTTCCTTTTTATTCTCCAGCCCTCGCTCTGCCTTCCAGATGTGGTCACTGCCTTATGACAACAGACGTACAATGCTGGCTGCAAGAAATTGTGTCCAGGCCTCGTCCTATCTGCCAGAATGGCAACTTTGAAGTTTTTCTTTTTCTTTTTCCCGGGTACTGCCTCTTAACGAATTTCTGCACTTTAAGCCTTCATGTCGGGCATATCATGAATTTGTGTCGTCTTCTGCCACTAAGGCATTTCGATCGGAGAGATTAGGTCTTTTGCACTTAACGAGCCCAAATCGCTGCTTGTAACCATCATACATAGCTGCGACTAAACTTCCAAAAACCAAAATAACTAGATGGTATTCATAGAATACTTACCCTGCGCAGTCAACTTATTACAAGCCAACTCTTCTGTTTTTGAACATTGTTTTCTTTGATCCAATATGGCTGCCAGACCACGTGAGCGATGACATCATCAATTTATATTCCCTAATATAATTTTTGCAGAGATCACGCTCAATACATTTCAAACCGATCAGACTAAGCATTGCCCCTGTCGAATTATGACGTCATAATTATGGCACCAATGACGTCATCGTTAACAACACCTATTCCCCATATGGAGTTCTTTACAATGAGCCACGTTTCAATTTTTTCCATGCAGCGGTTTTGGAGATATAGAGGTGCAACATTTTTCGGTTTATCCAAGATGGCGCCTGTACCACGTGACCTATGACGTCATAATAATCATTAAAATATTCTACAGGAGGAGGCCTCCTATGGTGAAAATTTCGCGTCAATCGGACCAACGGTTGCCGAGAAAATGAATTTTGAAAATGCAGGCACGTACGGCACACGTACGTACGCAACTGAATGCATAACGCCGCTTTTCCCTTCGCGAACGCAGGGTAACTGCCTGTATGGCCCACGATAGAATTGTCAATTGCATCATAAATTTCACCTCCAAAGTAAAATATCCCATGATTATCATCATTGCTAACTCCACGCAGCACACACTCCTCTAATTCTTCATCAATTCTTCCATGATGTAACTGCAGGAGAAAGCCTTTCCCGTTCGGTTGAGGGTTCTGTTCCACAACTATTTTGGATGTTGTGCAGATCATTTGGCACGAGCCGTCGGTTACTTGACCCTCCAACAAAAAATGGGGGCATCAGTGGCAACGTGGTTTGGCGGAGTGGAAGAGGGTTTATCTAAGAAGGCTGCAATGCTCTGTTTTTGTAAGAAATATAACGGAGATGTGCAACACAGTAAGTGGAGTTCATTTGCTGCTTGATTAAAAACCCTGGGATAAAGGCTCGCTGACCCACAGTGCGGATTCCTTTTGGAATCCAGGGAGAGAATCTCAGTTTGGAGTAGGTGGGAGTCACCAGCGGAGTTTCAGAGCTGTATGAGACGACTGTTGGAAACGCATAACCGGTGAACTTGGCCAGAACCCTTGAGAGACGGACGTTTCTGCCAAGCAGCTGTCATGGCTGCCTTCACTTTCCAGGACAAAACTAGGGCAAAGGAACGGAGGGTGAGCAGCACTCACAGAAAACGCTTGGAAATCTCACGGTTCCAGGTCGCACTCCTTCCGCAATTCTGCCCGGTTGCAGCATGGGCTACCCGAGAGTTGGACTAAGGTGATAGGTATTCGGTAGTGACACCGGTGATTGGTCTTGGCCTTTGGTCCTGAAGACTTTTGAACAAAAGTTTTTCTTTTCTTTGCAGCAGCCGTGATAATAATAATAATAATAATAAAGTTTGAGCAACCGAAGCTTGTGGAAATAGGAATAATAAAGAAAGGGATGGGGTGATGGATGCATGGTGGGAGGGGATTGGGAATCTGTAGTGAGGGAGAAGCTCTGCTCTGCCAAGCCACATGTGTTCCGACTTGGTGCGTGTGATGCTCGGCACTTGGAAACACTATAGCCCCTCGCTCTGCTCAGAAGCGAAAGGTCTCCATGTCCCTTGAAGCTAAAACGCAAAACCGTTTTCTATTCACTTTGGGAGATTTTGGGCACCGTCGCCTTCTCTGCACATTGTAGCGGTAGCGTTTCGCTGTCCTTTCCAAGTGAGGACTGGGAGTCAACTGAGAGAATGAGAGTCCGACCACATTGTGGATCGACACCACATGGATACAGAAACTGCCTTCAGCATTCAGATAAACATCTCCCTGAAGGGAATTGATGAGCCATTTGGGGTTCTTACAAACAATCTGATGGTGACGTGCAAATTCCCTCAAACCATGAGCTCGAATTCCAGAAGCTTCGACTTGGAATCCAAATCCTCGCTACTTCCCAGTCAGCCGGATTTTGAACCCTCACGCTCTGGGATTACAGTTCAGTGTCCTCACTCAACTTTAATTATGCAATTAATCCATCAATTAGTGTACACCTCTCCCTCCCAATGCAGCCTCAATGAGCTGCACTGCGGTAGTGCCGGGTGCCGGAGGTGCCCCGGCAATGCCGCGCTGGAGGATATTTAATTATTTGGCATGGGGCGGTGTACTTTGAATGTACCTGCACTTGTATAATCTTCTTTTTGAGCACAAAGAGTTTCAATAGAAAACGGACACATTACGCTTCACGCACAGTGTAGTCAGGTTCACTGTTTTTTCGTTCAAAAATTTTGGAGATTAGCAAACCTGTACATTTTTGGAATATTCAGAGCATGAGGAATCCAAAAATTAATGTTGGCATTTGCGTAGACACCTGCATGGCCGCCATTTTGGATTTTCAAAATGGCCGCCATAAAATACATAATTTGCGCTATCTCGGCTTCTAGTCAACCTAGAATCTTATTTAAATATGCTAATCCTATGTTTTATGAGTCAGGAAAACCATTGGTGGGATCATTAGACTTCTAATGCTAACACTTGCTTCACTTTTAGGACTTTCCAGATGACACTCAGGACAGTGATGAAGATCTGTAAAAACATATTCCTGAACGGTATAGACATAGTAGATCCTGTGTATAGGACTTATAGTTCAATCTGATACTAACAAGGCTGCTTTCTTGCTTTATAAACCCATACCTATAACTTCAAAGGACTTGCAATATCATGTATTGTGTAATACAGTTAAATAACAAATATAAAGACAATGGTTTTCAATTACCTTTGTTTGTTGCTTTTCTATAATCCTGAGCACTATTTTGAGGCCTTTTTTGGATTCCTTGACCCAAAAAACATAGGATTACCACATTTAATTAAGATTCTAGGTTGACTAGAAGCCCAGTTAGCGCAAAATATGTATTTTATGGCGGCCATTTTGAAAATCCAAAATGGCGGCCATGCAGGTGTCTGTGCAAATGCCAACATTGATTTTCGGATTCTCCATGCTCTGATGATTCCAAAAATGTACAGGTTTGCTAATCCCCCAAAATCTTGAACGAAATTATATTTGTTAACATAGTGAACCTGACTAATGGGCGCAGGTTCGTTCGGTGCGCCTTGTTTATGGATACAAAATGGCTTCTAATTGCACGTTGTGGCGACTCGTCGTACAGAGGGACTCTCGACCTACGTTTCCCAAATCAAACGTCAGGTGGCTTCCCCTCCATGCTACCTGCACGTCAATTCCAACCCTCGATTTTACTACCTGCAAGGCACGTTAATTCCCACCTTCGCTATCTGCCTGGAACGTTCCCAACCTCGCTTTTACTACCTACCAGGCACTTGAATTCATAAACTTGTTTACCTGCTAGGTACGTCAATTCCCACCCTCATTACTTGCCTGGCACGTTCCCAGGCTCGCTACCTGCCAGGTAGGGTAATTCTGTATTGCCACCTTAATCTTTCCCAGCAGCCTGGTGTTGATTTCTATCTTACAATGATTCCAACTCAAGGATGATCTGAAGCAGGTTCCAAGAACAGAGACTGCATTCGATCATATAAGGTCCATTCTATATTCATTGGTCCCTCATGTCATGTCAGACTGGGAATTTAAAATGCTAAACGGGGAGAAAGGAGCAGATGGTGATTATACGACAATAACAATAAAACAAGCTTTATCACAGCTCGTGACGTATTACAAGATTACCTGTCTGACGTCACTGCACACACGCATTGACGAGCTTTTTGTTCCATCATTCACCATAGCGAAGTCGATGCACAAACACCTTGTAAAGGCGGGGGCTGCGTGGAGGATGTGAGGGGGTGTATGGAGAGAAAACAGGAAAACAGCGCTGGGGTCGCTGGTGGGTGTGCTGTGGTGTGGGTCGATCTGTTGGGGGAAATAACAAGACAAATGACGACATTGGGACGAGTCACAAAAACGATTAGAATTCGTTATCGTGACAATTTAAATAAAAATACGAGTTACCTCACAAAAAACATCGAAATATTCACTCGGACGAGATTCGAACCACCTGACCTCTCGGAGAGGCGCTCTAATCCGTGACGTCACCGAGCCTGGTTACTCCCGCCAGGGAGTAATGCATTCGATTGTGTGTGTGTGTGTGTGTGTGTGTGTGTGTGTGTGTGTGTGTGTGTGTGTGTGTGTGTGTGTGTGTGTGTGTGTGTGTGTGTGTGTGTGTGTGTGTGTGTGTGTGTGTGTGTGTGTGTGTGTGTGTTCGTGAACAAGATATCTGGAACAGTTCTGAACGGATTTGGATGAAAGTTGGTGGGATGATCGCCCTTGGGATAAGGAAGAATTGATTAGTTTTTGGTGAAGCTCAGGATATTATTCCGGATCCAGGCATTTTTTGAAGGATTTTTTACCATTGGAAGATGGGGCTTGTGGCGGACACAAAAGCCCACTGGCGTGGTGACATCATTCCGCACACCAAGTGGGCGGTGGCCACGCCCGAGGGGTAGGCGTGGCCTCATGATATACACCGGGCGCGCAGCCCGGAGCGCGCGCGCCAGTGTTACAGTGAGCTCCTGAAATAAAGACGCTTATAAGTTACCGCTTGTCCGCTTCCTCCTTGCTCGCAAGCAGCGCGCGTAACGCCGCGCTTTACTGGTGACCCCCTCGACGTTGGATCTGCCGGAGCGATCCTTCCACACACGACGCCATTGCCATGGCCAACCTCATCAAACTTCCCGAATTTTGGGAGGCTCAGGCCGAAGTCTGGTTCGTCCAGGCCGAAGCCCAATTTCAGCTTCGGCGCCTCACCGGCGATGACACGCGCTATTGCCACGTCGTCGCCTCCCTCGGGCCCGGCACGGCCGCTCGAGTTGTGTCCGTCCTTCGCCACCCACCGGACGGCCACAAGTACGAGGCACTCAAGCGGCGACTCCTAGCCACGTTCGGCCTCACGGACGACGCACGGGCCGACCGCCTCCTGGATCTCCCCGAGCTCGGTGACACGCGCCCGTCGGTCCGAATGCACCATATGCTGTCACTGTTGGGCGACGAAGCCCCCGGTTCTCTATTCCGGGCGCTTTTCCGTCGCCAACTTCCAGCGCAGGTTCGCCTCGCGTTGGCCGGGACCGGGCTAACGGAACCCCGAGCATTGGCAGCCGAGGCGGACAGGTACTTCGCCGCTTCGGACACGCGGGCGAGAGTCGGCGTGGCCGTCACGGCCCTCGAGGCTGATGCTGCTGATGCTGCTGATGCTGCTGATGCTGCTGATGCTGCTGATGCTGCTGTTCCACAGCATCAGCTTATACAGCATATGCAGCATGCTGATACGCACCTCGTGACCGCCGCCACGCCCCGCCCACCGCCGCGGCGAAAACCGCCACCGCGGGGAAACCCGCCAACTCCACCGGCCTGGCAGAGCCAGCCGCGCTCCTCCAGCTCCACCACCTGGTGCTGGTTCCACGCCAAGTTCGGCCACGAAGCTCGGCAGTGTCATCCGCCATGCTCCTTCAACAGGTCGGAAAACGCCCGGGCCGGCGCTCAATAGTGGCGATGAGCGCCGGCCGTTCGAGCAGCCTGCTGTTCATAACGGACACCTTCTCCGGGCGCCGTTACCTGTGCGACACGGGAGCGCAGGTGAGTGTCGTTCCCGCCGGCATGTCAGACAAGCACGCCGCGGGTGGGGGCCCCGCGCTGCTTGCCGCGAACGGGACGCCCATCCGTACGTACGGAAAACGCTGCCTCTCTCTGCGGTTCGGAGGGCAGGTTTTCCGATGGACGTTCGTCACCGCCGACGTGCCCATGGCACTGCTTGGCGCGGACTTCCTGTGCGCTAATGGGCTCCTGGTCGACGTCAAACGCAGACGTCTTGTCTAGGCCGAGACGTTCAGCTCGCTCGCTTGTGCGTTGCCCAGCTCAACGAGCGGCTTGCCAAGCGGCTTGCCGAACGGTTCGGTTCCGGCCACGTTGGTCTGTACGCTTCCGGCAGCGGACGCATTCACCCGCCTCCTCGCCGGCTTCCCGGCCCTCACGCGGCCCACCTTCTCGGCGGGGGCCGTCAAGCACGGGGTGGCCCATCACATCCCCACCGTCGGGCCACCGGTCTACGCCCGGGCACGCCGCCTCGAGCCGACGAAGCTGGCGGTGGCAAAAGCGGCGTTCGCTACCCTGGAGCGACTCGGCATCGTTCGGCGCTCAGAGAGCGCTTGGGCGTCGCCGCTGCACATCGTGCCGAAGCCCGGCAGGGGATGGCGACCGTGCGGGGACTATCGCCGTCTCAATGACGCCACGACTCCCGACCGCTACCCCGTCCCCCACATTCAGGACGTTTCCGCCCGTTTGGTGGGCAGGTCCTTCTTCTCGAAGGTGGACCTCATACGCGGCTACCATCAGGTCCCCGTCAGGCCGGAGGACGTCCCGAAGACGGCGGTCGTCACGCCATTCGGACTCTTCGAGTTCCTGCGCATGCCCTTCGGTCTGAAGAATGCGGCTCAGGCGTTCCAGCGACTGATGGACAGCGTCCTGCGCGACTTGGATTTTGTCTACGTCTACCTGGACGATATCCTCGTCGCCAGCGCGTCCCACGAAGAGCACCTACGCCACCTGCGCACGCTCTTCGAACGCCTGGGCCAGCATGGCCTGATTGTGAACCCCGCAAAGTGCCGGTTCGGCGCCGCCATAATCGATTTTCTGGGGCACCGTGTCACCAGGCACGGAGCCGTCCCCCTGCCGGCCAAGGTGGAGGCGGTGAAGGGGTTTCCGCGCCCCTGCACGATCAGAGGGCTGCAGGAGTTCCTGGGCATGGTGAACTTTTACCATCGGTTCCTGCCCCGTATCACCCAACTCCTGCGCCCCCTGCACGAAGCTCTCCGAGGTAAGCTGGGCAAAGGCGACGTTACCTGGACCGAGCAGATGGACACGGCGTTCACGGGCGCGAAGCTCGCCTTGGCTAACGCCACCATGCTCGCGCACCCGGCGCCCGATGCACCGATCGCCCTCACCACCGATGCCTCGGACTACGCGGTGGGCGCGGTGCACGAGCAATGGGTGCGTGGAGCTTGGCAACCGCTGGCGTTCTTTAGCCGGCAGCTTCGCCCGCCCGAACGCCGTTACAGTACCTTCGACCGCGAGTTGCTCGGGCTTCACTTGGCGGTCAGGCACTTCCGCCATCTGCTCGAGGGCCGTGCGTTCACTGCCTTCGTCGACCACAAGCCGCTGATCTTCGCAATGGGCAAGGTCACCGAGCCGTGGTCGGCCCGGCAGCAGCGTCACCTCTCGGCCGTGTCCGAGTACACGACGGACATCCAGCACGTCCCGGGGAAGGACAACCCGGTGGCGGATTGCCTTTCCCGGGCCGTCGCCCACGCAGTCCACCTCGGCATCGACTATGCCCGGATGGCAGCGGACCAGGCCGCTGACCCCGACGTCCAGGCCTTGCGGACCGCCGTCACGGGCCTCCGCGTCACCGAGGTGCCGTTCGACGGCGCGGGCGCGGCCCTCTTGTGCGACGTCTCCCTCGGGCGTCCTCGCCCCATCGTGCCCACGGGCTGGCAGCGCCAGGTGTTTGACGCCATCCACGGCCTGTCCCACCCGGGCGCAAGGGCCTCCCAAAGGCTGATCGCCGACAAGTTCGTCTGGCATGGCCTCCGGAAGGCCGTCCGCGGCTGGGCCAGGACGTGCCTCGCGTGCCAGCGCGCCAAGGTGCACCGGCACACCCAGGCCCCGTTGGCCCCGTTCACGGTGCCGGAACGCCGGTTTGACCACGTCCACGTGGACCTGGTGGGACCTCTGCCCCCCTCACGGGGTTTCACCTACGTCCTCACCATGGTGGACCGCACCACCCGGTGGCCGGAGGCCGTGCCCTTGGCGTCGACAACGGCGGCCGATGTCGCGCAGGCTTTCATCGCCACCTGGGTCGCCCGGTTCGGCGCCCCCTCAGACATCTCGTCCGACCGCGGCCCCCAGTTCACCTCGGAGCTCTGGGGGGCGGTCGCGCAGGGGCTCGGGGTCCGGCTGCACCGAACCACGGCCTACCACCCCCAGGCTAACGGCCTGTGTGAGCGATTTCACCGCTCATTGAAGGCCGCACTCCGGGCCACCCTCCGCGACGGCGGCTGGGTCGACAGGCTCCCCTGGGTCCTGCTGGGCCTCCGGACGGCGCCCAAGGAGGACCTGCGCGCATCCGCGGCGGAGTTGGTCTTCGGGCAACCGCTGCAGGTGCCGGGCGAGTTCCTCCCCGACTCCACGGCACCATGGTCCGCGGCACAGCAGCGCTCCGCTCTGCAAGAGACCGCCCAGAGGTTCGCCCCGGTGCCAACGGCATGCCACGGGCACCCACCGACGCACGTCGCCCCGGAGCTTCGCACGGCGGAGTACGTCTTCGTCCGCCACGATGCCCACCGGACACCACTGCGGCCCCCGTAAGACGGGCCTTTCTGCGTGCTGGAGACCGGGGCGAAGCACTTCACCCTGGACATCGGCGGTATTCCTGACCGCGTTTCGGTAGACCGCCTCAAGCCGGCCCACCTTGACGTGGACCATCCACCGCCAGTGGCCCGACCCCCACGTCGGGGCCGCCCCCCTGCGGGCGGACCCCCGGCACCGCCCAGCCCGCCGCCACGCCGCTCCCCGGTCCTGCACCCATCCCAGGGGCAGCCAGGGGCATCCCACCTGGCATCCCTGCACCCCGGACGCCGCCGATCGCCAGGGGGCGCTTCGGCCGGGTCATTTGTCTGCCCCGCAAACTGGCCCTCCAGGTGCGCGGGAATTCTGGGGGGGCGCGTGTGGCGGACACAAAAGCCCACTGGCGTGGTGACATCATTCCGCGCACCAAGTGGGCAGTGGCCACGCTCGAGGAGTAGGCGTGGCCTCATGATATACACCGGGCGCGCAGCCCGGAGCGCGCCAGTGTTACAGTGAGCTCCTGAAATAAAGACGCTTATAAGTTACCGCTTGTCCGCTTCCTCCTTGCTCGCAAGCAGCGCGCGTCACGCCGCGCTTTAGGCTCATTTTTTTAAAAAACATTATCTTCTATATATTCTAAATATATCTGTGCAGTGTCTGTCTTGTGTTGTCTTGTCTTGTGTTGTCACTGAACTACTCCCTCAATCTTTTGTGAAATCGTACTATTCCAACTTGACCCACGGCGGGAGTATGCGCTCCACTGAGTGGCGTTCTGGTTAATGTTTGTGGTGATAAACTGAGACTGATATAAGTGATAACAATTAAATAACCACCGAGCTCGGTTTGATGTTTCGAGCGAAAAAGGTGGCGTGTTCAGGTAACCTTTCATGAGGTAAAGCGTAAAGAATATTAATCAGCATTTGACATGCTGAACGATGTCCGGATGCCATTGTGAGAGAGCGGTTTCGAGAGAAGTGAAAGCCTGTGACGTCATTGAGCAATTATCATGGAGTAGCCGTATGTTCGAAGGGGGAGGGCGGCGTTTGGAGCAAGGCGAGGGAGGCCGGGTGAGCGCGGTTTGACGTCAGAGGAGAGCGGGGTACGGGGCGTGGTTTAGTAGGTGGGCGTGGAGCTTGGCTGTGACGCACTAAACGTGGTGCGTGAGAGTGTGGTTTACAGTTTTTCCATTTACCCGCACGTCACGGTTGCTCCGTTTGGAGCTACGTCATAAATTAAACTTGAACTTGCCGTTGCGGACGGAAACCGGTGATAGTGACAGATGCAGTGCATGTTGCTGATCGTGATCAGTGACTGCGCATGCGTGGTCGACTCGACGTCCGACAATGAAGCCATTTCGATTTCAGCAACTTGTATTGAGCGGTTCAAGTGTCCGAACTCGAACCACGCATGAGTTCCTGGACGGATTACAATGAGACAAATCTACACTACCAAATACAACTTAGTAATATGCCGAATTCTTCTCTTAATGTACTAATAATAACAGACTATTATATTATCGGCTCATGTCGTCCACACAATTCCACAGACTTCATACAGACTTCCAAAAAAAGCTTTCACAACCACCATGTCACCTCCATTCTGGGAAACAGCCGTGTATGGTCGTTTTACCCCCGTTGGCTTGTTCGTGTTCCCCTCTGAACCCTAACAGCTCGTGATGCAGGGAACCCATGTTATGGTCTTCGGAGACCGCAGGCCCTGGTGTAGTTCGATCTGCCATTGAAGGTGCATGGAGGTTATGCTTTCACCCCTATCTGTCTGTCTGTTTTTGTTACTTGCAAAATTGAAGATTTTTAAAGTAGATCTTGTGTGTTGGTTGTATTGGTTGGCCTGTATTGGTTGGCCTGTATTGGTTGGTCTTGTGTGTTTGTTACTTGGGGAAAAGTTCTTTTGACAAGTATGTTGATCACTCCGGTTTGTGTGTTTTTTGTCTTTGTTTGTTTGTCTGTCCGCTCACTTATACTTCCCAACAAGTCACAATTTGAAACCGATCTTCACGAAATTCGCCAAATGTTGAGTTCGTGGTCCGACAAAATCCTATATATTTTTGAGGTCAAAAGGTCAACATAGGTCAAAGGTCAACCATTTTTTTTCAAATTTCTAAAATCCTCAATTTTCATCCAATTGACTTCAAATTTGAATAGGATTTTCACATCAGCGAACTGAATTCAACCACCAACTATTTTTGAGGTCAACATAGGCCAAAGGTCAACCATTCTTTCGAATTTCAAAAACCCTCAATTTTCATCCGAATGACTTGAAATCTGAATTGGATTTATCAGCTTACTGAAACAAACCACCAATTATTTTTGAGGTCAACATAGGCCAAAATTCTAAAATTGTCAATTTTCATCCGATTAACATAAAATTTGAAGACGATTTGCATATCAGGTCACTGAATTCAACCACTAATTATTTGTGAAGTCAAAAGGATGCTCTACTGAGTGCCATTCTACTTTGTTCTGTTTTGCCAAGTGTCGCTCTATGAGGGATTTTTCATTCTGTCGGTCTGTCTGTTTGTCAATCACCTACAGGTCACAATTTTAATCCGATCTTTACGAAACTTCACCAAATGCTACAGTTGGTCATAAGGAAGAAGTCTTGAATTTGAGGTCAAATTTCTAAATTGTCATTTTTCATCTGATTGAATTTAAAGTTGAACAGCATTGACATAGAGTCACTACATTTGGAAACCAACTATTTTTGAGGTCAAAGGTCAACTTATGGTCAAACTTATAAAATCAATTTTTACCTGAAAATTGTCAATTTTCATCCGAAATGACCTGACAATTCAATTGCAATTGCATAGTGCTTCATTGAATTAGGAAACCAACTATTTTTAAAGTCAAAAGGTCAAAGGTCAACTCAAGGTCAAACTTCTAAAATCAGCAATTTTCATCTGAAAAATCGTAAATTTCAATACAGGTGACTTGAAATTTAAACAGCAATTGCATACGGCATCACTGAGTTGGAAAACCAACTCTTTTTAAGGTCAAACGGTCAAAGGTGAACTCAAAGTCAAACTTCTAAAATCATCAATTTTCATCTGAAAGATGGTCAATTTTCATCCAATTAACCTGATAATTAAAGACTAATTGCATAGTGCATCACTGCATTTGGGAAACCAACTATTTTTGAGGTCAAAGGTCAACTCAACAAACTTTTAAAATCATCAATGTACATCAGAAAAATAATCAATTTTTATCCGATTTTATTCAAGCGATGATTAAGATAATTAATTTTTACCTTCATTTCATGGAGAATTTGATGTGTCCATGACAACTCTTTTGGGGGGTGGTGGGGTGGCGGTGGATTTTGCAAGTATGGCGGTGGATTTTGCAAGTATCGTGCCCTGCACGATGTGTTTTTTGTTTGTTTGTTTGTGAACAGGATATCTCCAAAAGTTGTGGACAAATTCGGACAAAATTTGGTGGAGAGGTTGGGTATGTGACAAGGACGAAATTAATATATTTTGGTGAAGATTCGAATCCGGATTCTATAATATTTTTTAGTGATTCTTCACCATTGAGTAATAGGGCCAAAACGAAATATATAGCATGATATTTCAAAAAGTTGTGGACGGATTATTACAAAACTAGGTGGATGAGTTGGGGAGGCGACAATAAAAAGGCGATTCAATTTTGGTTCAGGTCCGGATGCAAATGTAATCCACCTATCTGTGGGATACAAAACGTAAACTGTTCAGTCTGGTGGTGGTATTGTCTCTACTGAGTGCCGTTCTAATAACATCTGTAACAATTTTGTTTAGCTAAATTACCTCTCCCTTCGTATTGATGGAGGGCAAAGACGCGTTGTGAATGTATGAATGAATGGTGATTCATTTGCTGGGAATGTAAAGCGGGATTTGGACGCTGGACCCTACCTAAATTAAGCGTTTCAGCCTGCATCTGTGGTTGCTAAGCAACCTGTCGTGCCGCGGAGTTATCTGCGGCTGGTCGGCTTTAGGGTCATCGTCTGGGAAGTAAGTCCGAGAAACTCCCCTCACAGTTTCCACCCCCAAAACCTCGCAGTTTCTATTTGACGTCAGGAGTTAGATAGGACCTGAGGTGCAAGCCGCCATCCTTAAAATTGAATAACAACGGCGCATGGCGAGGGTGGAAATTGAATTAATTTAACAACTATGTCTAACGAAGACAGACAGGACCAGGTGGGTTTAATAGAGGACATTATATAATTTATGTGTGTGTGAATTTCTCTACTCACGTGTAGTCATACGGTGGATAGATGCTTCCTGGCAATCCTCCGTCTACGTTATGTTCGACGAACGTGGCGAAATGGGGGTAAAGGTGGATGTTCCACCGAGATGCAGCCAATGCTCCCCAGAAGCTGGTTGAAGGTCTCGGTGGGTAAACCCGTCATGAAATGTTGATTTTTCAGGAGACGAAAATATCAATGCTTGGGAATTTTGGGTGACCAGAGTGGTGGTTAAACAAAATGAATATTCCACCGGCAAAAAGCGATCTAAAATGGTGGAACCGTGGAAGAAAAAAATAAATAAACCGAAGTGTGTGTGTTCATGTAGAAAAGTTTGTCTAAAACCCACGTGTTACCCTCGTCAATGAACAAACACAGATCCTTATCTATTTCAATCTTAACAACCCATTCACACTTCAGTAGATAGACCAGGGATATTGACAGGACTAAAAATACTGTTGTGGTTTTAGATCCCTCACTTGTAAATAATTACTTGTAAATATCCCATTATTAAAAGGTTAAAGGTTGCACCCCATAGTTAGCCCACAAGCAACACGTAGGCCACCATAGGACTTTAGTTATTTCATTATTATGTGTTTTAGATAAGGCCGTGTTTCCAATAGTTGAATCTACGTTGCGTCAATCAAATAAGATTAGGCCCATTCCATCCATTTTGCGACCTCCCTCTCCAAGCGACGCCATTACGTGCCCCTACAGTTGGTGCCTCATGGTTCTCCCAATTCTGTTACGCGCCTTTGTTAGCGCTCGCTCAAGCGCCGCCATAAACCATGCGGTCAGGCCCGAGGAAAAAGGGGGCGGAACGCCAAGAAGAAGGTGTGGCCTGTCAACCAGCCGTCAAAGGCGTGGCCGGTAAGCCCTCACCAGCCAACCAGGGCTGATGTAACATCGCTGGCAGGCGTGGCTTTTTGGCTCGCAGAGTGATCGCGTGGAGCGTTTTAAAAAGGCGAGCGCAAAGCCCTTTCACGGACCTGTTCGGCGGCGCTCATGCGAAAGGACTTTTGATGAGAGAGCGCTGGTTGTTTCAAAAGCCTGATACGGAGCGCACAGTTGGGAGAGGACTCACTCGCTGGCGCTGATAAGAGAACTTGGGAGAGGGGGCGTGTAACACGAGCGTGCAATTATTACGTATGCTGTGGAACACCAGTTTCCCCCATTATATGAACTGTCCGCTCGCGTCCAACTACGCGCGGAGCTGCCTGCCGGGTTTCGCCACTGGACCAGAGCCTGGACTGGAGTCGACTGGAGCCTGGACCCTCTACCTGACCATCTACCAGCTACAATCCCTGTGTGAGTGTGTATGTTTGTCTGGGGTATAGAATAAGACTGCTTTAAGACTGCCCTGTGTCCTGCTTCTTCTTCTTCCTTTCTTGTGCATTCTTTCCTTTCCTCTTTTTGTTTGTAATAAATTCACCTGTTCTTTCTGGTTTCGTCTTAATCCTTCGCTTTCGTCTTTTCTTAATTGAGTACCTGTGGCACGATTAGGAACCGCTCAGAATCGGGTTTAATCTCATTGTTAAAAGCTCGGATCGAGGATTGCTAACCGCTCAGCATTTTCCAACATATCCGTGGTTCGAGCCGGAGTTATTCCCTCGTTTCCGGCCGGCGTTGGTACTTAGGTAGTAGTGAACCCCTAGGCCTAACAAACCCTATCTAACGCCGCGCCGGGAAGGACATTATAACCCCCAGGACTCGGGACGGCTAGCTAAAAAGACAAGGGGATTAACCCCCCCTTGATAAGGGGTGCGCCGACCCCCGAGATCCGTAACAACTGGTGTCAGGAGTGGGATTTGGAACCTGGGACTAAATCTGTTAGACAAAATTTTGGACACCAATTGTGCTATTGGCCGTAACAACTGGTGTCTGGGAGTGGGATTTGGGACCCGAACCAAATTTTTTATATCTGGACAAAATTTGGTCAAAAATTACGAGCGGCCAAAATGTTTTATTAACATCCAAATTAAATTGTGCCATGGATAACCAAGGCGATCGGATGCCGGTGGAGGAAAATGACCGGGTAGAGGAAG
The DNA here is from genome assembly GCF_964187855.1 of Myxine glutinosa. Taxonomy (NCBI): domain Eukaryota; kingdom Metazoa; phylum Chordata; class Myxini; order Myxiniformes; family Myxinidae; genus Myxine; species Myxine glutinosa. Next base: position 63,290,243 of record NC_136263.1, read on the forward strand.
GGTTAGAATCAACCCAAGACCCCAGGGAAGAAGTGGGAGAAATGGAGGAGGAAAATGAAGAAGGTGCGGTAGTGAGGGTTGCAGGCGCACAAAATGGCGGCGCCTCGCACATGGCGATGAGGGCCGTGCCCGCGGCGCAAGTGGGAGGGATGGACATGCAGGCCCTCATTGCGCAGCTGCAGGCAACCTTGCAAATGGTGTTGGGAAACCAAATTGAGGGAATGGAAAATAGAATGAGAAATGAAATGGGAAACCAAATTGGCGGATTGAGAAATGATATGGGAAGTCAAATTTGGGGGTTAGAAAGTAAATTGGGAGGATTAGAAAACAAATTAGGGGACCAATTGGAGGACATAAATGGCCAAGCCCGGGAAGTAAATGAGGGGTTAGCAAGGGACGAAGCCCAGTATGAAATAAGACAGATGGGGAGAGACAGAGACCGCAGATCGGGCGGAAAGGTTGCAGGGGTATGCGACAAGGTAGCGCGGCTTGAGGAGCGCGGGGTGAGCGAAGTTGAGCAGGGCAAAGTCACGTGGACCGGGGTAGAGATCGCGACCCGGGGTATGGGGAAGTCGGCGACCGCCGAAGTAGGGAATTTTATTTTATTAGCACCAGCGGTCGTCGAGCTTAACAAGGAAAAAGAAAATAAAGAAATTGAAATCAAACAAATAGTGGAAATTGGGTTCGAAGAGACGGCGGACTTAGAAAAGCACTCGTTGAAGGAAGAAATGGAAATTGTGCAAAGTCCATGTTCACATCATGATGCCGTACTTGCTTATCCTTATAAAGATTTGCAGGTGCGTGTGGAGAAGAGGATCCCGAAGGTAAGCCGGGCTGTATATGGCACGAAAAGATTTGGCGCGAAAGGACTTTTCGCGCGCTTGGGATCCCGGCATAACCCGGGCGCTCGTAGAAGGTCCGTGGTGCGCTGTGTGAGTGGAAATGGCGCGCGTGTGCGAATGGCGCCAGAGCGCGAGTGTATTACAAAGAGTGAAAGCGAATGCACATCGGAGTGTATGTGTGATGAATGCGGTACAGAGTGTGCGTTGGAAGAGAGTGGGATGGTTGAGGAGCATGTGCGAGGATGCACATCAGAGCGCGTGATTGGGTGTGTGACGAAAGAGTGCACACCCGTGGGTAGGTGTGCGCTGAGTGGGTGTGCAACAGCACCCATGAGTGGTACGGAGTACGTACCGGGAGAGTGTGTGCAAGAAGGTGCGCAAGAGAGGTGTGTAATGGAGTGTGTGAGCAGCAAGTGGTGGGCACCTGAGTATGGAGCGAAAGGGTATGCACGAGCGAGTGCGGTGGTAGAATTAACGGAATGTGTGAGTTGTATGAGAGGCGTTGGAGCGCCGCGTTTTGTGAGCAAAGAAAGGAGCGCGTGGTGTGAGAAGGCGACTCGGGCATCGACGCTAACTGGGGCAGCGTTTAGGCCGACGTATAGCCGACGCGAGCTCTCGGGGCATGGCGCTCTTTGTGTGCTGCGGGGGCCGGCGGGGATCATTTCCGCGTCGCTCCTGCAAGGAGCGCCGTGCACAATCCGGGCCGGGCCCCGCTCTGCACGGTCGGTGCCGCGTTTTGCCAGGCAAGGCGACTGGCCCGGTTCGAGGGGAGGCAGGAGGGTTCGGAGCAGCGCCCCCTTGCGGTGGCGGCGCTCCGGCCGGGGAAGGCTGGGCCATCGCGCTTGGGAGCGCAAAGCCCTGCGTCGAGATGGTGCCTGGAGCCTAGGCCCGACAAAACCTCCTCCCCTGAATCTGAATGCCGGACGGACCCAACCTGCAGGAGACAGACTACCGTATCATTGCTCGGCTTTTCAAAGCCGAGCTGTGATGAAAATGTATTCGCACCGAGAGGCTCAGAGTAGTGGACAAATGGCGATAGTGATGTAGAGGGATGGTAAATCTACCCTCCCTTCTTTTTGGGGCGAAGGAGCTATAGATTATGGGGTGGCAGTACAAACTAGCCCGGGAGGGTTAGGATAATGGTTAGGGACCTAGAGATGACCATAGGTGACTGAGGTTTAAGTAGTGACATTGCACATGTAGTGGGGACGTAGAGTAGGTTAGTTGGTTGATAATGACGGGGGATGTGCATAGTATAAGGGATGACAGGGAGAGCACTAATATTAGGGGAGATAGATAGCCAGATGATGCTGTGTGCATGATAATCTTTGTGGTGAGCGGGATGAAATGAGGTATTGCGTATGAATGAGATTCCTGGTAGTGCTGGTGAAATGAGGAATTGAGAGGCAATGCTCGGGAAAGAGGTGTGTGTGTGTAAAAGTGAATGAATGGTGTGAAGTGAGTAGTGTGGAATACGTGGAGTGGAGTGTATGGTGCGAAGGAGTGAATGGGGGAAGGATGGACCCCTTCACGAGTACCCGGGGAGGGTAGTTTAAAAGTAGGTAGAGGGAGTAGGAAAATTTGGTTGGATATTGACATCTGTGGTGCAGGGAGTAGCAAGTTGTTGCTTTGAGGGGTGCATGAGTGAGTGGAATGGCTGGGCGTGTGGCCTGTTAGTGAAAAAGGTTAAATGGGCACTCCGCCACTGGTAGTCTGTCGGCCAGGTGAGGCCGCAGGTAGGCTCTGGGAGCCAGGTAGTAGAGTTCAGTGGGGCCCGTGGATCCCAAGAGAGGACCCGGGTAGCCTGATGCCAAAGGGGGCATTAGTGGGGTAAGGGAGCCAGAGGGCCTTCCCCAGGTTAGGGTGAGGAGCTAGGTAAGCTCGGGTGGCAACTACAGTGGCGGAGGTGTGCAGGTGAGCGGACCTGCTGGTGAGCCACACGATCCAGCCCTGAAATTGTGCGAGGGCTCAGGGAGAAAAATCGGGGGAGTGATACCCCAAATTGGGAGCGCGCCACAGTATGGTCAATGGGAATTGGTTTTTAGAACCGCATAGTGTAATGATGGCCAATGGATTGGGAGGGCGAGACCCCGGGTAGTTTAAAGAGAGTTAATGTCATTTAGAAGTTAGTTCGGAGGAAAATCTCTTTGCACCATCCGCATCCACTCACCTGAGGTGATAAAACTCCACACCAGTTTTTGCAAGCATTTGGAATGTAAGACGCATCAGGACGTGGGTGAGACATTGTTTGTGGTTCCATCTCTTCCTCCTTAGCAGGGATTGATGACGAATTTGGATTAGGGGAGATATGGGGGACAAGACGTTAGCGACGAATTTAGGTAGAGTAGGTGACATGGGGGGTGACGAACGAGTAGGGACGAGCTTTCTGAGCTCGCTCTCCCGCGCCCCTCATCTTACATTACCTTGTATTGATGTGTACCCTTGCGCCCTTCCCCCGCTAATCTGCTTTGTCTTCCTTCCCCACTCATGGACCATGTTATTTTGTGCCCGAGGGGAGTGTGCAGGTGTCCGCAGTTGTGCGCCCGCACCCTTGCTGCCTCCTGCCTGCACTGATGCACCATATGGACCACACGTTCTGTGGCCTGGCACCACATATGGACCACACGTTCTGTGGTCTGGCACCACCTATGGACCACACGTTCTGTGGCCTGGCACCTCTGCTGGGACCGACCATGGTTGCCAGCAGTATCTGGCTTGCGGACCACTGTGTTTTTAAGTGGCATCTATGCCCAGCAGTGGACCACCTGAGTTGGCCCTGCTGGCCATACAAATAATAAAAAGCGGACGCGGTGTGTGCCCTTTTTATTAAATAAATGACATCAAGCAAGAAGACAGCCAGAAACATCGGCCCAGCAGAGCAGAGAAGCAAGAAGACAGCATTTTATTATTTTAAAATGTTTGTTCTGTGCATTTTCATTATGGTGCTTCGATGGTGCTTTTTGTGCATTTTCTTTCATTGTGGTGCATTGGTGCATATGGGTGCATATGGTATGGTGTATCGGTGCAGTGCATGGCAATGGCATTTTTCCCCTTTTCAAACCATCTTCTCTTTTTCCCACAAAAGACAGGTCCTGGGTTGTAGTGTAAATAATTAGTGTAATGTAAATAATGCTCCCCACCGGCTAAATGTTTAGTTTGAAGACAATTCCGTAATTCGGTTAATTGTGGGCGTGAGTCGGTTAGATAGGATGCAACGCAGCAGGTGGGACATATTTAGTGTTAAAACTGTCGCACTCAGGGTGAGGTTAAAAGTAGAGGGTAACCACACCTAAGTGCCACACTAAGTTAAAAGATAGCCCTTTTGTTTCGGCTCGGGCCGAGCCTGGAAAAAGGGGGGGGGGGGGTGCAGTGTTGCGGTTTTAGAACCCTCACTTGTAAATAATTACATGTAAATATCCCATTATTAAAAAGTTAAAGGTTGCACCCCATAGTTAGTCCACAAGCAACACGTAGGCCACCAGAGGACTTCAGTTATTTCATTATTATGTGTTTTAGATAAGGCCGTGTTTCCAATAGTTGAATCTGCGTTGCGTCAATCAAATAAGATTAGGCCCATTCCGTCCATTTTGCGACCTCCCTCTCCAAGTGACGCCATTACGCGCCCCTACAGTCGGTGCCTCATGGTTCTCCCAATTCTGTTACGCGCCTTTGTCAGCGCTCGCTCAAGCGCCGCCATAAACCATGCGGTCAGGCCCGAGGAAAAAGTGGGCGGAACGCCAAGAAGAAGGTGTGGCCTGTCAACCAGCCGTCAAAGGCGTGGCCGGTAAGCCCTCACCGGCCAACCAGGGCTGATGTAACATCGCTGGCAGGCGTGGCTTTTTGGCTTGCGGAGTGATCGCGTGGAGCGTTATAAAAAGGCGAGCGCAAAGCCCTTTCACGGACTTGTTCGGCGGCGCTCATGCGAAAGGACTTTTGATGAGAGAGCGCTGGTTGTTTCAAAAGCCTGATACGGAGCGCACAGTTGGGAGAGGACTCACTCGCTGGCCCTGATAAGAGAACTTGGGAGAGGGGGCGTGTAGCATGAGCGTGCAATTATTACGTACGCTGCGGAACACCAGTTTCCCCCGTTATATGAACTGTCCGCTTGTGTCCAACTACGCGCGGAGCTGCCTGCCGGGTTTCGCCACTGGACCAGAGCCTGGACTGGAGTCGACTGGCGCCTGGACCCTCTACCTGACCATCTACCAGCTACAATCCCCGTGTGAGTGTGTATGTTTGTCTGGGGTATAGAATAAGACTGCTTTAAGACTGCCCTGTGTCCTGCTTCTTCTTCTTCCTTTCTTGTACATTCTTTCCTTTCCTCTTTTTGTTTGTAATAAATTCACCTGTTCTTTCTGGTTTCGTCTTAATCCCTTCGCTTTCATCTTTTTCTCAATTGAGTACCTGTGGCACGATTAGGAACCACTCAGAATCGGGTTTAGTCTCATTGTTAACAGCTCGGATCGCGGATTGCTAACCGCTCGGCATTTTCCAACATATCCGTGGTTCGAGCGGGAGTTATTCCCTCGTTTCCAGCCGGCGTTGGTACTTAGGTAGTAGTGAACCCCTAGGCCTAACAAACCCTATCTAATGCCGTGCCGGGAAGGACGTTATAACCCCCAGGACTCGGGACGGCCAGCTAAAAAGACAAGGGGATTAACCCCCCCTTGATAAGGGGAGCGCCGACCCCCGAGATCCGTAACAATACCATTTACTGAGCCACGACAGGACACAGCTTAGTTCCAGGTGAAGACAACCTTGTGGGGACAGTTCGTGTCGCAGACACAAAGCACGATGGGGATGTGGGCGTGCCTTGCAGTGAGGGCACGGGGTGAGGGGCGGTGGCAGGCAAATGCATCGGACTGTGGAGAAACTCCTTGTAGCTCACGTGCGGCTTCCCCAAGGAGATATTCTGGCATCCCTCTACCCGCAGTTTGTGTTGCCCCCGTTTATAGCCTCCGCCCCTACCCGCATCTGTGAACCCACTAGCCCTTGCCCTCTCAGCTGCCATTGGTCCATAGCCCAGTCTGTGGGTGAGGCAACCCTTCATGATCTTTCACCTAAATGGTGATGGTGGAGAGTGTGGTGATCGTGGTGTTTCCTGCCTAAGCTGGTGCCCCATGGCCTATCAGACCCATTAAAAGCACATAAAAGACAGATTACGAAGGGATAAAACATGGAAAGGTTTCATGGGAAAGTGGTTTCTCGACACACATTAGGGAGGGAAGATAACAGCTTTCTACACCTACAAACGATGCATATCTCAGGACAAGATTAAATGACCTCATGCTTTTGCCAATACATGCAATAAGGGAAATAACTGTCGCTATACTATGCAAAGTTACCCACCTAGAATGCATTCCAAAAACAATATAAAAGTACGCTGAAAGAACACACAAACAACAGCCACGATAACAATAACTCTTCTGAATCTGATGTACAAACACCAACTCTTCTCTGTTCCAGTGTCAGTGCTGCCGAAGCAGTTTCTTGGCAAGGGATATACTGGGTGGTTTGCCATTGCCTTCCCAGCAGTAGTTGGGGCAGGAATTGGGAATTTGTTCATGGTGCCGGTGACAGTCACGTACTCTTCGTGAAGAACACTGTGGGGTCTTTAACGTCCACCAATAACGCAGGCAGACAGGATGCCCAGTTTAACGTCCATCCGAGGGACACACATTGATGAATTACCCTTCATGTGAAACACCAGGATGGCAGTTTATAGTTGGGTCGGGATTCAAACCCAGCCCCACCAACTTAGAGGGGAGTGGTGGGGTGGACTGGGGAACGTTTCTGGCCCAAGTCTTTCACGAACCGACTGGCCAGGCCTGACGTTTGGTAAATTGAATCTTTAACATCCACCACCTTGGGATCTTTAGTTATCCCCGGGACTTAAATCCATGGGAGATCCAAAGGAGGTGTGTGTTTGTGTCTCCATCAACAGAAAGTGACCCCGGTTGAATAATGGTGCTTCATCCCACAACGCATAGGGAGAGCTGCATCGTCTGCTTCGGCCATGAGAAGATGTTCCGACCACTACAGAAGCCTGTATTGGTTGCGGTCAATGGTGGTCACACACTCACGTTATTAACAGCATTTCAGCCAATGTGAACTTTTTCATTCAGAGACAGACGTCATCGCCATTTTTCACACATTTCAGACCGCCATGTTGTTTTAGCATTACATTTTGTTTTTAACTTTGGCATCCCTGTTTGTTCATGGACATGGAGTGTATAGACGCATGTTAGGTTTGTACCTTGAAGTTTTCATTGTTTATGAATTTTCACACTAATACAGATTTCCATTTGTACGGATTGAGGTCTCCCGTTGGTGGCCTCGCTCTGATAAACTGGACCATTGACCCTTAGGCGGCAGATCTCAGATGTCTGGGCCAAGTTTTCAACAATTGTAAATAGGGCGTGCGGTTCCGATAAATAATGACGTTTATTCTGGAAAGTTCATTCAGAATACCAGTCATGGTGCTTTATCACGACCGAAACTTTTACATGCGTCAATTAACAAAACAACAGGAATTCAAAGCATGTCCGACCGACCAGAGAACAACTTGCATCGAACAGATTCAGCGACTTTGGAAATAAAACGCCCACACCTGGTACCTGGGATGCTCCGCCCACCCGCAACCACTGAAAGTTACAAACGTTTCGGTTTCATTTCGGATGGAATGCTTACCTGTTTATGGACTAGTATTGCAACTTGGAGAACAAGTTACAACTTTAATGCCTGCTCAATAAATTGGAGGGAGGTCGAAGGTGGTGGGGATGTGGGGCGGGGGGGGGGGGGGAGGAGGGAGGGGGGAAGGGGGGTGTGGGAGTAGCCAGCATTGTACGTCTGTCGTCATACGGCAGTGACCACATCTGTCTTGCAGATGGAACAAACTCCCTCCTCGAGGTCTTTTGAGTCATTCGAGTATTTTGGGTCCTCGATCTGGATATTTGGGGTATTTAAGGGTCTTCAGGGTATTTTGTGTCTTATGGGTAATTTGGGGTCCACTGGGTCCTCAGGGTATTTAAGGGGCTCCGGGGTCTGTTTGGTCTTTTTGATTGTTTGGGTCTTTGGAGTCTTTCAGGTCTTTAAAGGTCTTTTCGGTCTTCTGGGTCTTTTCGATATTTTCAGTCTTCGGGGTTTTTTGGGTCTTGTTGGTCTTTAAGGGTCTTATGGATATTTTGGGTATTGTGGTATTTTGGGGTCTTTTCAATCCTTTCAGTAACCGGGATCTTTTGCGTCTTCGGGCTCTTTTCTGTCTTCAGGGTCTTTTCGATATTTTCAGTCCTCCGGGTATTTAAAGGTCTTTGGGGTATTTTGGGTCTTCGTGGTCATTTGGGTCTCTAACAGTCTTCAGAGTCTTTTGGCTCTTTGTGGTCTTTGGGTCGTTATGGGTCTTTGGGGAATTTTGGGTCTTCAGGGTCTTTTGGGTTTTTGTGGTCTTTTGGATCTTTAAGGGTCTTGGTGTCTGGGGTATTTTGTGTTTTCAGGGACTTGTATGTCTTTTAAGTCCTCTGGGTCATTTGGGTCCTTGGGGTCTTTAAGGGTCTTTGGGGTATTTTGGGTCTTCATGGTATTTAAGGGTCTTTGGGGTATTTTGGGTCTTTGGGATATTTTGGGTGTTTAACAGTCTTCAGGGTCTTTTTGGGTGTTCGGGGTATTTAAGGGTCTTTGGGGCATTTTGGGCCTTCGGGGTGTTTATGAGTTTTCAGGGTCTTTGGAGTCTTCGTGGTCTTTTGGGTCTTTAAGGATCTTGGGGCCTTTTGGGTTTTTTGGGGTCTTTGGAGTATTTTGGGTCTTTAACAGTCTTCAGTGTCTTCGGGGTCGTCAGGGTATTTTGGGTGTTTGGGGCCCATTGGGTCTTCAGGGTCTTTTGTGGCTTTGGGGTATTTTGGGTCTTCGGAGTCCTTGGGGTCCTTGGGGTATTTTGGGTCCTCTGGGTCATTTGGGTTCTCGGGATTGTTTGGGTCTTTTGGATCCTTGGGGTCTTTTGGGTATTTGGGGTCCATTGGGTCTTTTGGATCTTTGGGGTCCATTTGGTCTTCAGGGTCTTTTCAGTCTTTTGGGTCTTTGGGGTCCTCAGGGTATTTTGGGTCTTCATGGTCTTTTGGGTCTTTAACAGTCTTCAGGGTGTTTTGGGTGTTTTGGGTCTTCGAGGTATTTTGGGTGTTTGGGGTCCATTGGGTCTTCAGGGTGTTTTGGGTCTTTGGGGTATTTTGGATTTTCAGAGTCTTTGGGGGTCTTCTGAGTACTTGGGGTCTTTTGGGTCTTCTGTCATTTGGATCCTTGGGGTTGTTTGGGTCTTTTGGATCCTTGGGGTCTTTGGCTCTTTGGGGTCCATTGGGTCTTTAGGGTCTTTTCAGAATTTTGGGTCTTTAGGGTATTTTGGGTCTTCATAGTCCTTAGGGTCTTCTGGATCCTTGGGGAATTCATGGTCTTTTGTGTCTTTAACAGTCTACAGGGTATTTTGGGTGTTTGCGGTCCATTGGGTCTTTTGGGTCCTCAAGTCTTTTAACCAGATGACACACAGTCGTGTTCAAAGATTGCCCCTTAAACCCCCCCCCAAACCCTTTAAAACCTAGCCTTATGAAGGACACACACACACACACACACACACACACACACACACACACACAGTGTTTTATATGGGAGATGATATTTTAAAAAGTTATGGATGAGTCATGACTAAACTAGGTGGATGAGTTGGTTAGGTGACAAGAACAGGCCGATTAGATTTTGGTTCAGGTTCGAATTCAGGCTGATTGGTCCCCATGAACCGACTCTCTCTCTCTGGCTCTCTCTCTAAGTCTCCCGTGGCCCTGACTTCGTGAAGGCGGTACACCATTCTGGATGTGGGGATCTCTGTGTCGCTCCTGCGATATCAAGCAGCTACCTCCGTGCCACGGTCTTGTACGAGAGAACTGTCCGGAGCTAAACAACATCATCATCATCATCTATTGCTTCTTCCTTGTACAGTCGTCGCCAAACTAGAAAACAGGGCAGCATGTAGAACCATACTTACAAAATCATAAGACTTTAAACAAACAAGGGAAAAAAATCCTATTTTGGGGGGGGCAACACCCCTCCCCCAACCGTATATACCTCCTAAGACCCCAATTTTTCTAATGCCTTGAACAAACATTGGTGCATCATGGGTGATTCAGGTTGTGGTGAAGTTTCATCAAAATTGCGTGTGTAGTTTCAAAGAAGAAAGCAAATACCTATTTTGGGGGGCAACCCCCCCCGCCCCCCCCAACGTAATACCCCAAAGGGGCAGAATACCCCAAAGGGGCAGAATACGTTCCAGATGAGCTAAAAAGCTGAAAAAATTAGCTTATTCCACACAGAAATCCGAAAATGGCCCGGACAATATTATTGGCACCTTTTAGAAGTTGTTAGAAATAATTAGATTTCAAGCAGGTGATTCTCCTTTACTTTGGAATTGAACTCACCTGTGGTCAGTTTGAGGTGCCTGCAATATAAAAATCACTCATTCAACCAGTTTGAATAGAGAAAAGGAGTCATTCTGCTGTTTTGTGTCACTGTGTGTATCGCAATGAGCATGGAGAAAAGAAAGAAAACCAGAGAATTGTCTGAGGAGGTCAGACAAGATTGTAGCCAAGTATGGACAATCTCAAGGTTACAAGTGCATGTCTAGAGAGCTTGATGTTCCTGCGTCCACCGTACGCAATGTTATCAGGAAGTTTAAGGCCCATGGCACTGTAGCCAACCTCCCTGGATGTGGCCGCAAGAGAAAACTTGATTGAAAATTGCAGTGAAGGATTGTTTGAATGGTGGAGAAAGCACCTCAATCTGCCAAACAGATTCAAGCTGACCTTCAGACACAAGGTATGACAGTTTCAACTCGCATCATCCGTCGCCAACTCGATGAAAGGGGGTTCTATGGTAGGTGACCCAGGAGGACCCCACTGCTGAGAGAGAGACATAAAAAAAACCCGACTGGAGTTTTCCAAAACACACCTGAACAAGCCAAAATCCTTCTGGAAGAATGTCCTGTGGACAGATGAGACCAAATTAGAGCTTATTGGTAAAGCACATCATCTCTATGTTTACAGAAAACAAAATGAAGACTTCAAAGAAAAGAACACCTTCTCTACAGTCAAACATGGAGGAGGTTCAGTGATGTTTTGGGGTTGCTGTGCTGCCTCTGGTGCTGGGTGGCTTGAATGTGTGTATGGCATCATGAAATCAGGAGAATACCAAGGCATTTTGGAGCGCAATGTTGAACCCAGAGTCTGAAAGCTGGGTCTCTGTCGAATGTCATGGGTCTTGCAGCAGGGCAATGACCCCAAACACACTTCAAAAAGCACCCAGGAGTGGTTCAAGACAAAACGCTGGACTTTTTTCTTTTTTTTTTGTTGTGTATACAAGATCGAGGCTCGTGAAAGAGCTAACATTAATCACACAAAAAGACAAACCGACACACACAAAAAAAAAACAAGGGGAGCGGCAGACAAGATGGGGAGAGAGGGGGAAGGACACAAAAGAGAGGGGGAAGAGGGGGAAGGACACAAACACAACATTTGAGAGCAGGGACATCGGGAGGACTTGGGGGGAGGTGGGAGAGGAATAAAACATATGAACACTGCAAGGACTCTGGGGTGAATTACCGGGGGTAGAAAAGATCAAGGTTTTCGATGGGGGAAGATAAGAGATGGTGGTGAACAGCTGTTTTAAAGACCTGGAGGGAGGAGTGGGATTGAAGGGAGTGGGGGAGGTTGTTCCAGAGGCGGGAGAAAAGGGGAATGAAAGAGTGAAGGTGAGCAGAGAGCCTAGACTTTGGCAGTTTAACCATAAGAGGGTTGCAGGCAGATCTTGTGCGACCTGAAGGAATATTGGGGGGACAGAGCACAGAGAGAGCTGGGGGAGCAAGGCCAGAGAGGTGGCCAGCAATAAGTCCAGATCTAAATCCCATTGAACACCTTTGGGGAGATCTGAAAACAGCAGTTGGGACAAGGCACCCTTCAAATCTGGGAGAACTGGAGCAGTTTGCACAAGAATGGGCCAAAGTGCCAGTAGAGAGGTGGAGGAAGCTCATTCATGGCGAAAGGAAGTGCTTGACTGCAGTTATTTTGTCCAAAGGCTGCTACCAAATATTAAGTTTAGGGTGTCAATAATTTTGTTAACCATTGTTATTTTCTTATTTAAAAGTATATATTAAGTTCTGAATCAAAAACAAAGGTTCTGTAATATTAACAGTGAAATAAATAATTGTGGAGACGAAATACTTTTGTCAATTTCAAAAAGCAATTTAAAATTTTTTAGAGAAAATTGTGAGCTATTCAAAAAAAGTACAAGGGTGCCAATATTTTTGGCCACAACTGTATAGCCTGGTGGTGGCTTAGCAGTTAGGGTGCCGGCTTGGGATCTCTAGGATCCTGAGTTTGAATCCCGGTCGATCATTGAATTAATGCCAGGGGGGTTGACTCAGCCTGTCGTCCTTCCGAGGTCGGCAAATTGAGGACCAGCTCACTGGGGATGAATAAGCCATTCAAGTATCCTGCGTCGGAGTTACAACCCATCCAGGATGGTACCCAACAGCAAAGGAAACTGCTTCGGCAGCCATACGCATCGTCACGGTGCAAAAGGAATGGTCATCATAATCATCGTCCTTGTATAGAGTACTGCTCTCACATCTGCGGATGAAGTTCTCGCTCCACATACTTACTTGACAGAGCCGAGTCTAAATAAATCTGACTTAACTCTCCAAATCTGACCTCGAAACTCAACTTGCTTGAAATACACCATAATGTCGACTTTCTTTTCCTATTCTATAAATCAAGGGTTCCCAAACCCAGGGACGACAACTTAAAACCCCCTTCAAAATCCCGGTTTTTGAGGGGGTTTTCACGTCGAAAGCGTTTCTCCGAGATTTTTATCTTAGATACCGGTACAATTTGGGTCACGAGGAGAATGCGATTTACAATTGTGGGTCGTGGACAAAAAAAAAGAGTTGGGGAACCACTATACTCGGCAAGCCACGTCGTCACGTGATTATTGTGTGGCCATTGGCAACCCAGGGGTGGGTCGTTCTGTTTGTCTCTTCACCTTCACCAATAAGCTTTGGAAGTCTATCTTCACATGTCTATCCCAACAGTTATGACCTTCCCTTTCCAAAATGCACGTTCTCCAGTTCCTCAAACACTCAGATAATTATTTATCCTTCTCTTCACTTCTCTATTTTTTTCAGTTTGTTTGTTTTTGTTTCATTTAATGCTTGGCCTCGCTCAATGAGGGTGATGTGTGAATGGAGCATTTAACATACAAAAACAACACAGATGGATGGATGCTTGTTTTAGTAATACTAGGGCATGCCCGTACTATATATATATCTAAAATTATATCCCCCCCCTCTATTTACATGAAATGGTTTGGTCCAAAGCGAACGGCTTGCGAGTACGGTGACAATCCCCCCCCCCCCTCTATTTACATGAAATGGTTTGGTCCAAAGCGAACGGCTTGCGAGTACGGTGACAATCCCCCCCCTCTATTTACATGAAATGGTTTGGTCCAAAGCGAACGGCTTGCGAGTACGGTGACAATCCCCCCCCCTCTATTTACATGAAATGGTTTGGTCCAAAGCGAACGGCTTGCGGAGTTTGGTAAAGAAATCGCCATAGCTCGGTAACTACTTGTCCGATTAATATGAAACCTTGAAAAGGCACATCCTCAGGTCCCCAGCAATATACCTGGCAAGTTTCAAGTATATCGGAACCGTGGTTGTCGAGAAACAGCGGTCACAGACAAACACACACACACACACACACACACACACACACACACACACACACACACACACACACACACACACACACACACACACACACACACACACAGATTACTGGAATTATAGATAGATAGAAGATTGGAAACCCAATGAGCTAAGGAGCAATTTATGAGATAAAGTAGTAATTGCATCTAGAACGCACTCTTGGAGCACATAGTCTCACCATGCGTGTTCATTCTAAATAAAAATACCATCGTTAACTGAACACACCACTATTATGGTCCATATACCAGTATCATCCATGCACTATTATGTCACATTATTCCCTCACATTGGGTCATAGATCAGATATAAAGTTCCAGATTTTTCAGATAAAGATTCAAATTCAACCAATTATGGCTGGAATACCACTTCAATGATGACATTAAAGCGCGGCGTTACGCGCGCTGCTTGCGAGCAAGGAGGAAGCGGACAAGCGGTAACTAATAAGCGTCTTTATTTCAGGAGCTCACTGTAACACTAGCCCGCTCTGGGCTGCGCGCCCCGTGTATATCCTCAGGCCACGCCTACCCCTCGGGCGTGGCCACGGCCCACTTGGTGCGCGGAATGATGTCACCACGCCAGTGGGCTTTTGTGTCCGCCACACGCGCCCCCCCCAGAATTCCCGCGCACCTGGAGGGCCAGTTTGCGGGGCAGACGAATGACCCGGCCGAAGCGCCCCCTGGCGATCGGCGGCGTCCGGGGTGCAGGGATGCCAGGTGGGATGCCCCTGGCTGCCCCTGGGATGGGTGCAGGACCGGGGGGCGGCGTGGCGGCGGGGCTGGGCGGTGCCGGGGGTCCGCCCACAGGGGGTTGGCCCCGACGTGGGGGTCGGGCCACTGGCGGTGGCTGGTCCACGTCGAGGTGGGCCGGCTTGAGGCGGTCTACCGAAACACGGTCCGGAGTACCGCCGATGTCCAGGGTGAAGTGCTTCGACCCGGTCTCCAGCACGCGGAAAGGCCTGTCGTACGGGGGCCGCAGTGGTGTCCGGTGGGCATCGTGGCGGACGAAGACGTACTCCGCCGTGCGAAGCTCCGGGGCGACGTGCGTCGGTGGGTGCCCGTGGCATGCCGTTGGCACCGGGGCGAACCTCTGGGCGGTCTCTTGCAGAGCGGAGCGCTGCTGTGCCGCGGACCATGGTGCCGTGGAGTCGGGGAGGAACTCGCCCGGCACCCGCAGCGGTTGCCCGAAGACCAACTCCGCCACGGATGCGCGCAGGTCCTCCTTGGGCGCCGTCCGGAGGCCCAGCAGGACCCAGGGGAGCCTGTCGACCCAGCCACCGTCGCGGAGGGTGGCCCGGAGCGCGGCCTTCAATGAGCGGTGAAACCGCTCACACAGGCCGTTAGCCTGGGGGTGGTAGGCCGTGGTTCAGTGCAGCCGGACCCCAAGCCCCTGCGCGACCGCCCCCCAGAGCTCCGAGGTGAACTGGGGGCCGCGGTCGGACGAGATGTCTGAGGGGGCGCCGAACCGGGCGACCCAGGTGGCGATGAAAGCCTGCGCGACATCGGCCGCCGTTGTCGACGCCAAGGGCACGGCCTCCGGCCACCGGGTGGTGCGGTCCACCATGGTGAGGATGTGGGTGAAACCCCGCGAGGGGGGCAGAGGTCCCACCAGGTCCACGTGGACGTGGTCAAACCGGCGTTCCGGCACCATGAACGGGGCCAACGGGGCCTGGGTGTGCCGGTGGACCTTGGCGCGCTGGCACGCGAGGCACGTCCTGGCCCAGCCGCGGACGGCCTTCCGGAGGCCATGCCAGACGAACTTGTCGGCGATCAGCCTTTGGGAGGCCCTCGCGCCCGGGTGGGACAGGCCGTGGATGGCGTCAAACACCTGGCGCTGCCAGCCCGCGGGCACGATGGGGCGAGGACGCCCGAGGGAGACGTCGCACAAGAGGGCCGCGCCCGCGCCGTCGAACGGCACCTCGGTGACGCGGAGGCCCGTGACGGCGGTCCGCAAGGCCTGGACGTCGGGGTCAGCGGCCTGGTCCGCTGCCATCCGGGCATAGTCGATGCCGAGGTGGACTGCGTGGGCGACGGCCCGGGAAAGGCAATCCGCCACCGGGTTGTCCTTCCCCGCGACGTGCTGGATGTCCGTCGTGTACTCGGACACGGCCGAGAGGTGACGCTGCTGCCAGGCCGACCACGGCTCGGTGACCTTGCCCATCGCGAAGATCAGCGGCTTGTGGTCGACGAAGGCCGTGAACGCACGGCCCTCGAGCAGATGGCGGCAGTGCCTGACCGCCAAGTGAAGCCCGAGCAACTCGCGGTCGAAGGTACTGTAACGGCGTTCGGGCGGGCGAAGCTGCCGGCTAAAGAACGCCAGCGGTTGCCAAGCTCCACGCACCCATTGCTCGTGCACCGCGCCCACCGCGTAGTCCGAGGCATCGGTGGTGAGGGCGATCGGTGCATCGGGCGCCGGGTGCGCGAGCATGGTGGCGTTAGCCAAGGCGAGCTTCGCGCCCGTGAACGCCATGTCCATCTGCTCGGTCCAGGTAACGTCGCCTTTGCCCGGCTTACCTCGGAGAGCTTCGTGCAGGGGGCGCAGGAGCTGGGCGATACGGGGCAGGAACCGATGGTAAAAGTTCACCATGCCCAGGAACTCCTGCAGCCCTCTGATCGTGCGGGGGCGCGGAAACCCCTTCACCGCCTCCACCTTGGCCGGCAGGAGGACGGCTCCGTGCCTGGTGACACGGTGCCCCAGAAAATCGATTATGGCGGTTCCGAACCGGCACTTTGCGGGGTTCACAATCAGGCCATGCTGGCCCAGGCGTTCGAAGAGCGTGCGGAGGTGGCGTAGGTGCTCTTCGCGGGACGCGCTGGCGACGAGGATATCGTCCAGGTAGACGTAGACAAAATCCAAGTCGCGCAGGACGCTGTCCATCAGTCGCTGGAACGCCTGAGCCGCATTCTTCAGACCGAAGGGCATGCGCAGGAACTCGAAGAGTCCGAATGGCATGATGACCGCCGTCTTCGGGACGTCCTCCGGCCTGACGGGGACCTGATGGTAGCCGCGTATGAGGTCCACCTTCGAGAAGAAGGACATGCCCGCCAAACGGGCGGAAAAGTCCTGAATGTGGGGGACGGGGTAGCGGTCGGGAGTCGTGGCGTCATTGAGACGGCGATAGTCCCCGCACGGTCGCCATCCCCCGCCGGGCTTCGGCACGATGTGCAGCGGCGACGCCCAAGCGCTCTCTGAGCGCCGAACGATGCCGAGTCGCTCCAGGGTAGCGAACTCCACTTTTGACACCGCCAGCTTCGTCGGCTCGAGGCGGCGTGCCCGGGCGTAGACCGGTGGCCCGACGGTGGGGATGTGATGGGCCACCCCGTGCTTGACGGCCCCCGCCGAGAAGGTGGGCCGCGTGAGGGCCGGGAAGCCGGCGAGGAGGCGGGTGAATGCGTCCGCTGCCGGCAGCGTACAGACCAACGTGGCCGGAACCGAACCGTTCGGCAAGCCGCTTGGCAAGCCGCTCGTTGAGCTGCTCGGCGAGCTGGGCAACGCACAAGCGAGCGAGCTGAACGTCTCGGCCTGGACAAGACGTCTGCGCTTGACGTTGACCAGGAGCCCATTAGCGCACAGGAAGTCCGCGCCAAGCAGTGCCATGGGCACGTCGGCGGTGACGAACGTCCATCGGAAAACCTGCCCTCCGAACCGCAGAGAGAGGCAGCGTTTTCCGTACGTACGGATGGGCGTCCCGTTCGCGGCAAGCAGCGCGGGGCCCCCACCCGCGGCATGCTTGTCTGACGTGCCGGCGGGAACGACACTCACCTGCGCTCCCGTGTCGCACAGGTAACGGCGCCCGGAGAAGGTGTCCGTTATGAACAGCAGGCTGCTCGAACGGCCGGCGCTCATCGCCACTATTGAGCGCCGGCCCGGGCGTTTCCCGACCTGTTGAAGGAGCATGGCGGATGACACTGCCGAGCTTCGTGGCCGAACTTGGCGTGGAACCAGCACCAGGTGGTGGAGCTGGAGGAGCGCGGCTGGCTCTGCCAGGCCGGTGGAGTTGGCGGGTTTCCCCGCGGTGGCGGTTTTCGCCGTGGCGGTGGGCGGGGCGTGGCGGCGGTCACGAGGTGCGTATCAGCATGCTGCGTATGCTGTATAAGCTGATGCTGTGGATCAGCAGCATCTGCAGCATCAGCAGCATCAGCAGCATCAGCCACGAGGGCCGTGACGGCCACGCCGACTCTCGCCCGCGTGTCCGAAGCGGCGAAGTACTTGTCCGCCTCGGCTGCCAATGCTCGGGGTTCCATTAGCCCGGTCCCGGCCAACGCGAGGCGAACCTGCACTGGAAGTTGGCGACGGAAAAGCGCCCGGAATAGAGAAACGGGGGCTTCGTCGCCCAACAGTGACAGCATATGGTCCATTCGGACCGACGGGCGCGTGTCACCGAGCTCGGGGAGATCCAGGAGGCGGTCGGCCCGTGCGTCGTCCGTGAGGCCGAACGTGGCTAGGAGTAGCCGCTTGAGTGCCTCGTACTTGTGGCCGTCCGGTGGGTGGCGAAGGACGGACACAACTCGAGCGGCCGTGCCGGGCCCGAGGGAGGCGACGACGTGGCAATAGCGCATGTCATCGCCGGTGAGGCGCCGAAGCTGAAATTGGGCTTCGGCCTGGACGAACCAGACCGGCCTGAGCCTCCCAAAATTCGGGAAGTTTGATGAAGTTGGCCATGGCAATGGCGTCGCGTGTGGAAGGATCGCTCCGGCAGATCCAACGTCGAGGGGGTCACCAGTAAAGCGCGGCGTTACGCGCGCTGCTTGCGAGCAAGGAGGAAGCGGAAAAGCGGTAACTTATAAGCATCTTTATTTCAGGAGCTCACTGTAACACTAGCCCGCTCTGGGCTGCGCGCCCCGTGTATATCCTCAGGCCACGCCTACCCCTCGGGCGTGGCCCTCGCCCACTTGGTGCGCGGAATGATGTCACCACGCCAGTGGGCTTTTGTGTCCGCCACAACATCATTGTTATCACCCTATATATATCCTATGAGGAGTTGATGACATCTGGCAAGTAAATTTTTTTTCGTTGAGTGGTTTCAGAGAAAATGTCCAATTTTTTCCTTTAATCCAATATGGCTGCCATACCATTTGACCTATGACATCAGAGTCAGCAATAAAATATTCCCCACGGTTAGTCCCTCCTATGTACAAAATGCCATATCGATCAGACAAGCAGTTAGAGAAAACCATTTTTAAAGCAAAAAATATAAATGTGGACGGACGGACGCACGCACACACAACCATATTGATCTGCTTAACTAGCAAACAACTTGTACTTATTGCTGCCCTGTCTGCTGGGAAGCCAATGGCAAACCACCCAGCATACCTACCTCGAGCATCAAACGAACCAAGGGTGATGTTACCTCCACCACCGAAAGTGGGCAAGGGTTATGTTTTCATCCCTCTCTGTTTTTCTGTGAACAGGATATCTCCAAAAGTTATGGATGGATTCAGACGAAATTTGGTGGAGGGGTTGGGTATGTGACAAGGACGAAATAATGAGATTTTGGTGAAGATCCAGATCCGGATACTTCTTAGAACTCTAAAAGTGATTCTTCACTATTAAGAGACATGGCCAAAACGATTTACAAACAAAATATGAAAAAAAAAAAATTATGAATGGCTGATGAAAAAAACTAGGTGGATGAGTTGGTGAGGCGACAGGAACCAGCCAATTAGATTTTGGTTTAGGTAAGAATCCAGATCCGGCCTATCAATGGGATACAAAACGTAAACTGTTCAGCCTGGCGGAGGTATGCCCTCTATACAGAGTGCTGTTCTAGTTTAATACTGCAGTTCCATTGCTCCACCATTGTCTGTGAAAAGGTCCTGGGCCTATCAGGATAGATATTTCTGCCATTCAAGGAAATGTCAAAGAGTTTTAAACTAAAGCAGGAGTTTTATGGTGGTAAGCAGGAGTTTTAAACTAAAGGCAGAACTTGTTAGTTACCATGACATGTGGTTAGGTGGTGAGAAATGCAGTAACAGGATGGGGCTGACAGCATGAGAGCACTGGAAAAGCACCACCATCATAAACTCTTCCTTTTACAGGGCTTCCACCTCCGATGGAACACACCTTGATAGTTGATTTAACTCATTTAGAAATCAATAAAAACAGCAAAGCTGGAATCCAACCTGGTATACTCAGCATAATGAAAGGAGAGCTGTGTACTCCACTCTCCCCTCCCTCTCCCCATAGACTAGTCAATGGCACAGTATCTTGGAGAAGCAGAAGTGATGGCTTTGACAGACGAAAGAGCTGCTTGCAGCCCATGGTGCAAAACCCTCATCCTTCGGCCATTGGTGCCAAGGCCGAAACACGAGCTCTAAGACACCATTCACGTCTGATATACAAACTCAAATTTAGATATCAAACGAACAAACCGCAAAAGTTATTGCTCAGCCATCTTACACCAATCTACCAAAAAGTTATTTATTTATTTATGTATTTACATTGATACAGGCTCATGGGGCTTATTCATATAGCAACACATCCAGGACAAAGACGGTAGACATCAATGTATGGTAGGTTATTGTTTTCTGTGAACTGCAAGAACATTTGTAGACGATGGACAAACGAACCCACGTTTACCCTACAAATCATGAGCTGGGGGTTCAGTTGGCAATGCCAATGGGCAAACCCAACTCATTATTTATCAGCTTCAACCAAAATGCAATGATTGAAAAACCCAAGTCAAGTCGAGCGCATGGTGCAAATCTTTAGAAAGCCACCACCTAAAAAATGTGCAAAAGTTTTAGGAAAAATAAAAAGCAAAGTTTGACGCTGAGCCAGCGAGAAATGGCCATTCGGATTTGCTCTGGCCAGAAACACAGACATGACTCATCCGACCGAAAAGCAGAGAAACCAGAGGATGAAAACAAAAGTTTTATTTTATTGTTTTCCACAGCCAGGCACTTGACATTTATACAGCATTACATTTCGTAACATTGCACCAACACATCCATTGTTCCGAACAAATGACATGAACCACAAAAAGGACCTCAAAGAGAAGGACATGTGAAATGACACCAAAGATACCTTTGGTCCTGCCGGAAAAGAAGAGGAAAAAAACAACAAAGAAAAAGGAGAAAGATTATCCTCTACATTCAAAAAAATAATAATCCAAGGCATAAACGTCTCGCCGACGTGAGGCCGCCTTCAATCCTTCGACAAGGTCAGAAAAGCCGGAAAATACAGACAACAAAAAAAGAACAGATCGATATATTTCATTTTTTTATTCTTATTTCTGCTACATTATAATTCACTGCACTGCGCTCTCAAAGCAAAGTCTGTAATACAAAATATATATTTATTTCTTAATTTCTTTTCAAAATGTATCTGATAAAGTGTGGAGGGAGAGAGCTCAGAAGGGGTGGGAATAGCTCGGGTCAGGGTAGAGTGGGTTGGGCAGCGATGGGAGAAAAGCTGGAGATGGGAGGAAGAAAAATACTTTTCATGCTTTCTCCAGACGAATGACCAAAGCTTCCGAGCAATTCACCAAGCAATGCGGAAATCCGTAGTTACATCACACAAAAGAAGTCCAAAAAAAAAAAGGGAAAATAATGAAAGAAATCGAATAAAAATTTATAACCACGACGGACGATATTCATCACATCCAGATGGCATAATGGTTCAAATTGCTCATTTTAAAATTCTCACGCACACTGTGCTCAGTCTCAGCGACGATAGAACTGTTCTTGAACCACTTCAAGTTGCTTTATTGTGTCCAGTACTCCAAAACAAAAAATAAGTCCCCTCAAAGTGAAGAAAATAATCAAATTGGGTAAGTTCGTGCCTCAAAATTCCACCAAGGTCTCGGTGATATTCCCACGCTCTTGACTCGTGCGCTGAAAAGGCATCAGTCCCTTCCAGGATTTCCACTGGACTACCCAGGCCTCAGCTGCAGTGTTGGAATGCAAAAGGCCACAGCGTGAGGACATTCTCCAGCTAGCTGCAAGACAGCCACGTGGAGTACGAAGGCAGGTAGGTGACGGTGGGTTGGGAAGAGGGTAGGTAGTATCCACTGAAGTTGAAATCTGAGGCGTAGGGTGCCGGCTGGTAGTAGCAGGTGACGTGCGCCGTATTGGGGATAGTGTTCTGCTCAGCGAGCACGCGGAAAGCCAGCGCGGTTATAAGGCCCAATGTGAGTCTACGCTCATGTCCCATCAGGCACACCGTGCTCTCGTTGACGACGCCCCAGAGCGTCAGCAGGTACTCATACTTGCTGGCCTCCTCGCCGATGAAGTGGTTGCGCAGGTACGACTCGAGCTTGCGCTGCTGTTCCGACAAGTCAGGGAAATCGATGAAGAACCGCGAGCACATGTATCGCTCAAGAGTCTTTATCTCGGCCTCACTCGCAGGCACGAAGTCCCGCACAAGTAGGTTGCAGTACTTTAGAAGGCCACCACCTACAGGCAATTGAGGGAGGAGAGGGAAACAAGGTCAGCAGGTGACAATTTCATTGGGGGAGAAAGACTGAGGGAGGATGAGAATAACTCAAACGTAATGCCGCACAAAAAGTAAAATAACTCCACCATGTTAGCCATGATACAAGAGGTGGGGTTCCCATTTTATGAAATATACGTGACTACGCAAACATGCTCACGTTCAAAAGGACCGGCGTACATCCATATGCAAAGAATGACACACGAGTTGAATGATCCGGGGCGCGTACACCCAAAAATACACGTCACAGGTTCCCCACACTTGCCAGCTACAATCGAAAATCCACAATATCAAAACTATTTTGATGCATATATAAAGCCAGCAAATTTACCGATGCTTGATAAAGGAGACGGCCATAAAGGGGAGAGAAATTAAACTACACTTCGTGGTGTAATTTATACGGATTTGTGCCGTGCTGGAATTACGAGAATTTAGTCGTTCGACACTCAACTGACACCTTTCATACATTTGGCGTCGATCGGTTAATCCAACAGCTTCAAATATAGTTTATACAGGTGCACATTACACCATCATAGCTTCGAATGACAGTTTGAACGTTTGCTATGAACACCCACTCAACCTCTCCCCATGGGGCCTCCGATTATACATGCCAAGCTTGGTCGAGATCGGCCAAAATGGGGCGCTGTAGCCTGCCAAGCAAACAGGCAGTTCCCACATAATAACACGATATTACAAAGCTGTATAATAAAAATAAAAGTAATCAACAGAATGCAGAAAATACTTGATCAAAGAAAATAAAGTGCAATGGACACGCGTGAGATAGAACGCGGACCAGTCATCTATAAACTGACCACAAACGCAAAACGGACCCCACTCTGGAAGACCAATGGTTTGGACAAATTCCTTGTGAATAGTGTGTCAGACCATTGTACAAACAACCATAATTCAACAACAGCAATGACTTGAAGCATATACCCAATGTTTACAAGTTTCTAAAAAGACCAAATATTGCCAGCATTCATGCATCAGAAATCCAACAACACTGCCAATGACAACAAAGAAGAGGCAAGCAAGGCTAGCACGGCATCAAGGACGAAAACAGCGAGATACAGAACAGGTACACTATGAGTATTAATGTTTCCAACACGTGATATTTCAACTTGAACCTCGGGATTGAAGGAAATAGTTGAGAGATGTATTGGAATGCGGTAAGTCAAGTGGTCTGTAGTGCCCTATTCCACTGGGAGATGCTGAGACCATTGCTGGAATTGTTGCACAGCTTTATATCAAAATCAGCCTTTCTAAGGTAACTGCTCAAGGGTCTTTATCTCAGTTTTACTTGCAGTATCAAAGTTCCAAATACCTCAAATGTGTATTATTGAGGACAAGCAAATACCACCTGGGAGAAAGGGGGGTGGAGGATGGGAGAAGAGAAAGAAGGGGTGAGAGAAAAAGAGGGAAGAGAGAGGAGAGAGATAGAGGGGAGAGGGAAAGAGTGAGAGAGTGAGAGAGTGAGAGACAGAGAGAGAAAGTGGGGAAGGGAGGGACAGATAAAGAGAAGAGGAAGGTGGATCAAGGAGGGGAGAGAGAAAAGGGAGAGGGGAGCGATGAGTGAGGAAGAGAAGGGCAGAGAGCCAAGGAGGAGGACAGAGAGCGAGGCAGGAGGTCGTAGAGCAAGGAAAGAGTACGTAGAGCAAGGAAGGAGGGTGTAAGGCGAGGAAGGAGGACGTAGGGCAAGGAAGGAGGGCGTAGAGCGAGGAAGGAAGGGGGACACAGTGAGGAAAGAGAGCATAGGGCGAGGAAGTGGAGGTCTTGGTTAGCGAGGAAGGGGAGGGAGAGAGCGAGGAAAAGGTGAGGGGAGTGGGCGGAGATGTGAGGAGGGGGTGCGGAAAAGCAAGAAGAGAGAGAGAGAGAGAGAGATAGGTATCGGAGCAGAGTCATGCACTTTATTAGGAGTGAGGAGGGGACAGACATCTGTCTGTCTCTGTGTCACACACTCTCTCTCTCTGTCTGTCTCTCTCCCTCTCTCACACACTCTGTCCCTCTCCCTCTATCACACACTCTGTCCCTCTCCCTCTATCACACACTCTGTCACACACACACACACACACACACACACACACACACACACACACACACAGTCTCTCTCCCTCTCTCACACACACTCTGTCTCTCTCCCCCCCACACACACACACTCTGTCACACACACACACTCTGTCTCTCTCCCCCCCACACACACACACTCTGTCACACACACACACTCTCTCTCTCCCACACACACACACACACACACACACACACACACACACACACACACACAGTCTCTCTCCCACACACACACACACAGTCTCTCTCCCACACACACACACACAGTCTCTCTCCACACACACACACACACACACACACACACACACACACACACACACACACACACACACACACACACACACACACACACACACACACACACACACACACACACTCGGTCTCTGTCTCTCTGTCTCTCTGTCTCTCACTGTCTGTCTCTCTCCTTCTCTCACACACTCCAGATGTTGACTTTATTTAGTCCAAGAGCTCCGATCCTCAAATCCCAAAATAGATTTGGATTAAATACTTTAATTAGTCCGTGAGAGTCCATCGTGGAAAATTGCACCATATGCATGCAGTAAGTTCTCCTACAACGTCGTTAACGTGTCCCTAAAAACTGCGACGTTTACGTTGCAGGAAACAATTCTTCCCATTTAAATTAGTGCAAATAACATTGAATGCATCCCAAGTCAAAAGTTTTTTGCACTAAAAACACCTTTAATAAGGCTAAAAAAGCATATTTTTGTATATGTACATTCAATAACATCCTAATAATATAAAACACCGAACAAAATAAATAGCCCCGAGTGGGCTGACGGTCAGTCATCTGCTCAGTTTGTAGTTCAGACCTCTGCTGATTTTGGGGAATCCTCCTGGGAGCTCCCCGATTCATCTGGTAGCCCCCCCCCCAGCCCCCCCCCCCCAGATCCTAAATCAAAAATAACCTAAGACCGAGCGATCCTGGGGACCATCGAGAAGAAGGGCTGTATTGTGTTTCAAAGCAATCGGTTGGTAAATAAGGGACGAGTAGGGATCCAAAGAGGAGGAGGAGGGGAAGGAGGAGGAGGAGGGGGAGGAGGAGGAGGAGGAGGAGGAGGAGGGAGCAGTATCCAACACCTCAACGTCATCGTCAACACCATGGCTCTTCCTGGAATTGTTCACAGGCCGGTTTGTACACATTAAAATTTTTGTCCACCTGCTCATTTGGAAGACATTTATCACTCATGTTTAACGGATATCAACTTCACACAAACAAGTGTAACGTAGTTCACAAAGTGTATGCTGGAAGAAGACTAAGAGGGCGTGGGTAGGGGAAGTGTTCTTCTTAGGAACAACAACAACAACGAAAACACGAAACTCACCCTCTCCTCCTTCACACCCCTAATGGGAGAGCAGTGAGCAGATGCCCCAAATAAAGAATGGCATGAAAAATCCATAATTCAAGATTCATTCACACCACAAAATAGCTATGTTTGGTCTTCATCAAAGCCTACACTCTCAGCATCCAGCATGATACCAAAGCCCCATCCATGGCACCAAAACCCACTACATCCATGGCACTCAGTATACAACCAAAGCCACCTCCGTCTCTGCACCCAGGCGTGGCACCAAATCCTCATCCAATGGCGGCACACAGCGTGATACCAAGGCTACGTCCCCCATGAGGCACCCAGTATGATACCAAAGGCACCTCAGTGTCCACACCCCAGGGTGGTACTAAGGCCCCCTCCACCCCAAACACCCAATATGGCTAGTATTAAACACCCTCCACCCACGCCACTCACATGGTCCCAAAGCCCCCCTTTCAACCCAGCGTGGTACTAAAGCCCCCTCCAAATGTAGCACTGGACATGGTAACAAAGCCCCATCCAACCAGCATGGTATCAAAGCCTTTGCTACAACTTTTCCTTCCTGAGTTTGCTGCTGCATCCATGTTGTCTACCCCATTCACCCTTCTACTCCCAATTCATCCCCACACTCATTAATTATTTAACCAAGTCTCCCTCTATCTTGGCCAAAAACCCTGATGTTGGTGTTTTCCCCCCCTCTCTACTGTTCCTTTTGGTCTGTTTCACCCTGATAAATTTCAGTGTTGTAGCTCTTCTGGAAGCTTCAACCATGCATACATCCAAAAATAAGTAAATAATAATTTAAAAGAATAACATATAAACTACAGCAGCACTCAGAAGAGCATATACCTCTGCCAGGAAGACCATTTACGTTTAGTATTCCACTGGTTAGCGAGATCTACATCTGGAACTGAACCAAAATCGAATTGGCTTGTTCTCATCACCTACCCACCTCATACACTAGGTTGTGTTATAATCCGTCTTTTGAGATCCAACAACTTTTTGAGATATTGCACTACATATTATTTGTGGCCCCATCTCTCGATGGTGAAGAATAAATTAAAATATTCTAGTACCCGGATCTTTCCCAAAATCTAATCAATTCGTGCTCGTCACACACCCAACCTGTCCACCAAATTTCGTCCAAATCTTTGAGATATCATGCTCACAGACAGACAGGAGTGAAAACAGTCTGTCCACCTTTTGGTGGCAGAGGTAACTAGAACGGCACTCAGTAGAGAGCATACCTCCGCCCGGTTGGCCATATCACTCAATGGTGAAGAATCACTTAAAACATTCTACGAGCTGGATCCAGATCTTCACCGAAATTGAATCGATTCTTCATTTGTCACACACCCAACCTCTCCACCAAGTTTCATCCAAATCCATCCACAACTTTTTGAGATATCCTGCTATGTATCGTTTTTGGCCTTATCTCCCAATGGTGAAGAATGACTTGAAAAATTCTAATAGGCGGATCCGAATCCGGGTCTTCACCAAAATCGAATCATTTCGTCCTTGTCACATACGCGACATCTCTGCCAAAGCTCGTTCGAATCCGTCCACAACTTTGAGATCTTTTGTTCACAAAAAGACAGACAAACAAACAGACAGGGGTGAAAACATAACCTCCATCCACCTATGGTGGCGGAGGTAATGACAATGTGAAACATCTATATGTCCGATGTAGAATGTTAATGTCATCAAAACTTTGCTCAACTTGTGATAGCTTTACCACTTGTGATGGTTTTAAATAATTTCAACATCTGAACTGAATTTTGGGGTAGAAACCAGGCAACACACGAGAGATTCAGAAATAGAGACCCCACAGTCAGAAGGAACAGAGCAGAGCAGTTCACCTTGTATCCTCCGCATCGAATCCCACGATGCCCAATGCTGTGCAACTTTCCTGTTCTGTGCAAACATGAATGGATTACGAAAATATGCGAGTGGCAGCCTGCAGCAAAAGCAAGGCCATAAAAAAAATATGATGGTGCTCCTTCCTGTGTCTGTGCCTCAAAAGCATAACTAGAGAATTGGTGACTTCTGAACAAAACAGCACAAGTGTTTATAGCATGTGGAGGGACACAAACAG
>NC_136263.1:63322803-63487742 GCF_964187855.1 Myxine glutinosa
TAATCCATCGCGGATGGACTCACTGACGGAGGTTTGCACATACTTTACTATGTTTGATTTAAATTCCTTCAACTGTTCTCAAGTATCACATTTTTCCCTGACAAACTCACATTTTGACCCTGGTGTTGGGCTAGCGGCTAGGGTGCCGGCTTAGGATCCAAGGATCCTGGGTTCGAATCCCGGTCGATCGCCGAATTAACGCCAGGGGGGTTGACTCAGCCTGTCATCCTTCCGAGGTCGGCTAATTGAGTACCAGTTCACTGGTAATTCCCTGCTTGTCGTTAAAGGCGGCAAAAAGGGTTGGCGTCAGGAAGGGCATCCGGCCGTAAAACATTGCTTCAAAAAGGGGACCGAAAAACAACAACAACCACGGTTCCCGAAAAAGGCCAACCCCCGCTTTGCGGGGAAAAATGGCCTCTAAAGGTGGTTATTTTATTTTTGTATAAACTCAAACCTTTGACCTCTTGATGGTGAAATCTAATCAGCTCATCTTTGCACCACAATACATACCAATACCAAGTTTGGTCAAAATCCCCTGGTTTACAAGTTCAGGCAGTAACAGAATTTTTACCCAATGGGAGCTCTGACCTCTTGACCCCATAATCTAAATCAGTTTATTTTTACATCATTAAACATACATGTACCAAGGTTGACTTACATCCCTTCTGCCATTCTTAAGTTATCGTGGTAACGAAAATCTATCACGGACGGCCGAAGGGACAGATGGACAACCCGAAAACAATGCCTGCAGCGACTTTGTCAGCCGCGACATAGAATAGGCTGAACTGCAGTAATAAGCACGTAAACAATACAAAACGAGATGGTATTCATAGAATACCTACCCTGCACAGTCCGTCAACTTGGTGCGAGCCAACTCTTCTGTTTTTGAAGGTTTTTTTTTCTTTGATCCAATATGGCTGCCAGACCACGTGAGCGATTACATCATAAATTTACATTTTCTAATATAATTGTTGCATTGATCACGCTCAATAAATTTCAAATTTATCAGACTAAGTGTTGTCCCTGTCGAATTACGACGTCATAATTACGGCACCAATGATGTCATTGTTAACAACACCTATTCCCCATGTGGAGTTCTTTACAATGAGCCACGTTTAAATTTTTTCCATGGAGCGGTTTCGGAGATATGGAGCTGAAACGATTTTCGGTTTTTCCAAGATGTTGCCTGCACCACATGACCGATGACATCATGATTATAATTACAATATTCTACAGGAGGAGGCCTCCTATGGTGAAAATTGTGTCCATCAAACCAACAGTTGCTGAGAAAAAAAATTCAGTGATCGGATAAGTGTTGTACTTGTCGAATTATGATGTCACAACGAAGGCACTGATGACATCATTAACATATTTTATTCCCCATGGGGAGTAGTTGACAATATGGCAGGTCTCAACTTTTTCCATGGAGTGGTTTCAGAGATAGAGGTCCGAAGTTTTTCCAAGATGTCACCTGTGCCACGTGACCTATGACTTCATAATTATCATTAATATATTATGCAGGAGTCGCCGCTCCTATGGTGAAAATTTCGTGTCAATCGGACCAAGAATTTCCGAGAATTTTTAAAATATTGAATCGAGCGTTGTACTTGTCGAATTTTGTATGACATCATAATTAAGGTACCGATGACATCATCATTAACATATCTTATTCCCCAAGGGGAGTACTTGACAATGAGCCTTGTTTCAAAATTTTCCATAGAGCAGTTTGGGAGATGTAGAGGTGTAACCTTTTTCCAAGATGGCGTCCGTACCACCTGACCCATGGCGTCATAATTATAAATAAATAAAATTCTACAGGCGGAGGCACTCCTATGGTAAAATTTCGATTAAATCGGACCAATGGTTGCCGTGAAAATGATTTTTTAAAATGCAGACACGTACGCCACACGTACGCACCCGAATGCCTAACCCCGCTTTTCCCTTCGCGAGCACAGGGTATAAATGAAATAAAATGAGGTCAATCAAAACAGGCTTTGTTTTGCATACAAAGTCAAGGCTCAAGGAAGAAACAACACAGAAGCTTGTGGAAGAGCACAGAACAGGGAGAGATAGAGTGTGAAACTCCCAATTGCAAGAGGTTGGGTAGCGTGACAGAACAGAACAGATGAGGACACAACTGAACAACGGAACAGCACCAAGAGGAGGCAAACACCAACAGCAGGACCGAAGGCCAAAATAGACGGAGAAGGACAAACAAGGGATGCAGGTAAGAACGAGGTGAATGGGAAGATGCAGGGAGCAAACTTCCTGAGAGTAAACTTTCAGGAAGGAAAAAAAAAATTTGGGGGGGGGGTTCTACTTGCCGACGGTCGGGAGTGGTTTAACGAGGGTAGAAAACACCATGATTTAGGATGAGGAATGATCTGAGAACAGCAGTCTCACAGACCTGGAGAGAGGAATGAGATTGAAGGGAAGGTGGACGTTTCTCATGACAACATCTCCATGCTTGGAGGGATCAACCAAGGTAATGCCGAGGGTGGTTGATGGTAAGAAAGCCAAAAAATAGCATTTAGAAAAGTTTGTCAATTGGGTCGTCATGCCATGTTGAAATATCCACAAGAGCCAAAATGGGATTAAGGATAAATGACAAGCGACAAAACATCACAGAGTTGTTTTACGGAGGCAATATCGAACAAATCCACAATTAGCTCCAATGGTGGAGGAACTGTTTGTTGAGAGACTATCTGGAGAACGACAATAGCGGTCACACCTGAGTTTAGGGGGCTCTCACTCGAGTTCAGGACGCTATGTCGAAAAACGTGACTGTACCTCAATGATGGACAGGCACTCAACAATACTATGCAGAGGTGAAGCATCTAAGTCTTCTCGCACAGAGTAGTCCTACCTGCAGATTCTTCACCTCAAATCAGGTAATTACACAATATTCTGAAAAGGCAGGAAACTTACCTTTCAACTGTGCAGGTAATAAACAAAGGCTACGCAAAAGCTAAACAACCAGCGCAGTGTTGCTGCGCCAACGGAAAAGCGTTATTACGTCCAATTTGGTCACCCGGGGTTGAGCTTTGCGTTAAGGGTTAGCGGGACAGGTCAAACACGGTGCCCTCTGTGATAGCCTCAACATAGGTAAACCGAGGAGGAACTCATGTTGATTAAGCAGCCAGGACTACGTGCATAATGACAGCTGGACTGTGCAACCCAAGGGTAAGCATTCTCAAAAGCATGGTCCGAAAAATATTTTAGAATTTCCTATAGAACATATCTTTACCTCCCCCATGGAGGTTACGTTTTCACCTGTCTGCCTGTGGACAGGATATCTCAAAAGGTTATGGACGGATTTGGACGAAATTTGGTGGAGAGGTTGGGTGTGTGACAAGGATGAACCGATTCGATTTTGGTGAAGATCCGAATATGGATCGAATAAATTTTTTTTGAAGCGATTCTTCACCATCGAGAGATGGGGCCAAAAACGATATACCATATCGCATAACATTTTGAAAAGTTATGGACGAGTTATGACTAAACTTGGTGGATGAGTTGTTTAGGCAACAAGAACAAGCCGATTCGATTTTGGTTCAGGTCCGGATCCAGATCCGGCCTATCAGTGGGATACGAACCATAAACTGTTCAACATGGCGGAGGTATGCGCTCTAACGAGTGCTGCTGTAGTTCTTTACTGCAAGATCGCGTGTAGAGCTGCATGCTTGCCCAATAAATCTGCAATTGGCAAACGTTTACTACCTCACCAAATGGTTCAAAAGGTCGACCCTCGTTTTCTCCTTGAAAACAATATGAACCACAAACATCAGATTAATCTTCAATAGAGAGGAAAATAATCATGCACCCAGGTCACCCTCCCACTGAAATGTATATATATATATTCAAATAATAAGGCCTAAAAGCACCGGCACAAATCCCAACAGGAGACATTGCATGCCTTGCCTCACAAGCCACACATTAACAATCTTCACAGCATCACGACCCGTTGCACGACAC
Source organism: Myxine glutinosa (assembly GCF_964187855.1). Lineage (NCBI taxonomy): Eukaryota > Metazoa > Chordata > Myxini > Myxiniformes > Myxinidae > Myxine > Myxine glutinosa. The sequence continues at coordinate 63,326,779 of NC_136263.1, forward strand.
CACGACCCGTTGCACGGCACCGCGACCCGCTGGAAGGCACCGCGACCAAGAAATAAAACAAACAAAACAAAACCAAATAGAGGAAGATCATCGGCCACTTTTGCAACACCTGGGCTGATCAACAGCGGAGGAAAGGGGAAAACCACAATCAACCACAATGGCACCGGAACACTTGTGCGACAACTTCGGGTCTTGGCTGCAATCTAGACACATCCAAACGGTATAACAGCGCACTCGGCACAGCAACAAAGTCCAGGCAATGTGTGTACTTTGAGATAGCAGTGACTACAAAACCAAGCATGGACGGGCACAACTGGCAAATCAAACAAAATGGGTGTACATGTGCAGGGAAAAGGAGGGTGTGAAGGGGTATGTGCACATTGGGTGAGGGCAGGGCAGGAGTATGAAGAGTGGATGTTTGATGGGGCACGTTCCCCTTGAACCACATATGGGATTATGGTGCAGAAAAAAAACAGCCAACCATGTTACCTCGTATTTCCTCCGGGCTGCGCGTGGCAATGAGGCGGCCCAACAGGTGAGCATATGCAGCGGCGAAATCTCCATACATGCTCTCCCCGAGAATGCTGGGATGGAACCGCTCAGACATGGCATGCTCCGAGCACTCGTAAAAGAGGAGCAGAGAGTCTAGAACAATCTGGAAAGAGTCTACGGAAAACTCAAACTGCCGCCGAAGTGAGTCGACAAACTTCAGCTCCACATTCTTGCCACTGTTATTGGAGAGGGAGATGAGACTCCAACGGTCTGTGTCATTGCAAACTTTCACCATTTTCTGCACGTAAGCCTCCTTCAGGGTCTGCGGCCCCATTTTGTCCTTGCTGACACCCTCGGGAAGAAAGTCCAGCAAACAGTCGAGGACAACCTCCTGGGAAAGAAAGCCAAGAATACAGGAATTAAAAATATACTGGAATTGGACATAAATTCAAAAAGAAATGCAACAAGTCTCCCTTAATTTGCATTCCTCAACAATAAATGTTACAAAAAAACGTTAATAGGGTTCAAAAGGTGTGCTCCAGCAACTAGAAAGCCACATTCCCATGTCTTGACAGATGTTGACCTTTATTTAGCCCCTGTAAAATCAAACCTGCCCTCTTGGAAAACCTTGGAAGTCGGAACAGAAGAAACAAAATGCATGAAAACAGAAATTTAACTAGAACAGCACTCAGTAGAGAGCATACCTCCGCCTGGTTGGCCATATCACTCAATGGTGATGAATCACTTGAAAAATTATACTAGCTGGATCTGGATCTGGATCTTCACTTCTGGATCCGGATGAAAATTGAATCGATTTTACTTGTCACACACACAACCGGTCCACCAAATTTCGTCCAAATCCATCATAACTTTTTGAGATATCCTGCTATGTATCGTTTTTGGCCCTATCTCCCAATAGTGAAGAATCACTAAAAATTCTAGTAGCCAGATCCAAATCCAGATCTTCACCAAAATCTAATCATTTCGTCCTTGTCACATACACTACATATCTGCTAAATTTCGTCCGAATCCGTCCATAACTTTGATATTTTGTTCACAAATGGACAAAAAAAGGACAAACAAACAGACAGACAGACAGACCGGGGTACACAACCTCCATCCACCTTTGGTGGTGGAGGTAAAAACGCTGTTCTTGGCAAATCTGAGAAAGTATTTTGACCATACCAGACAGGTTTACCACGTACACGACCGGTCAAAAGCTTTAGAACACTTCAATTTTATTAGAACACTTCAAACACCAAAAGGGCTACAACATAGCTTTAACATTGGTGAGAATATTCTGCATAAATGTGATAGTGTGATAGCAGTTTGCCTTTCCTGTTTCCTTTCCACAACAAAACATACACCACCGGTCAAAAGCTTTAGAACACCTCAATTTTATTAGAACACTTCAAACACCAAAAGGGCTACAACATAGCTTTAACATTGGTGAGAATATTCTGCATAAATGTGATAGTGTGATAGCAGTTTGCCTTTCCTGTTTCCTTTCCACAACAAAACATACACCACCGGTCAAAAGTTTTAGAACACCTCAATTTTTCCAGGTTTTTATTGAAATTTACGTAGTTTAATGTCCAGTGAATAACCTGAAATGGTACAACGGTAAGCAGTAAACTGCTCGAGGTTAAAAAAAAAAAGAAGTTTAGGTTAGCAAAAACGGGAAAATAATGTAAATTGCAGTTATATTGAAAAAAAAGGCCTTCTTCAGGGAACAAGTAATGGGTTAACAACTTACAGCTGTTCTGCAGCAATGTAAGTAAATTAAGCCTTGAAAGTTGATGCAAACAATTCCTACAGGTGCCCCAACCTCTGCCGATTACTTGATGACTAACCCCCTGTCTGTATAAAAGCAGGATTGGAACAGGCTGTTATTACACCCTCTGAAGCATGATTTGGACAATATTGCACTGCAGGAAGTAGCATATTGTTATCATAATGGCGAGAAAAAGGCAATCAACAAAGGAAGACAGACAGACCATTATAACCCTTAAAAGTGTAGATCTTTCCTTTCGAGAAATTGCAAAGAAAGCCAAGGTGTCAGTGAGTACAGTTTCCTACACCATCAAAAGGCACTTGGAAACTGGAGGAAACTCTAACAGGAAGAGGTCTGGCAGACCCAAAGCCACAACAGATTCAGAAGAAAAGTTTCTGAGAGTCAAAAGCTTGCGTGATAGGCGGCTCACAGGACAACAGCTTCAAGCACAGCTTAACACTGGTCGAAGTAAGCAAGTCTCAGTTTCAACTGTGAAGAGAAGACTTCGAGCTGCAGGTTTGACAGGTCGAGTGGCAGCAAGACAGCCATTGCTGAGATGGCAAAATTGGAAAAAGAGGCTTGACTGGGCCATGAAGCACCGCCAGTGGACTACTGAAGACTGGAAGAAGGTCTTATGGACCGATTAATCAAAATTTGAAATCTTTGGTTCATCACGCAGGGTTTTTGTATGCCGTCGAGTAGGCGAAAGGATGGTTCCTCAGTGTGTGACACCAACTGTCAAACATGGAGGAGGAAGCGTGATGGTCTGGGGCTCTTTTGCTGGATCCAGTCAGCGACTTGCACCCTGAACCAAAAGGGCTACCAAAGCATTTTGCAGCACCATGCAATACCCTCTGGTATACGCCGAGTTGGTCAGGGGTTCATCCCATAGCAAGATAATGACCCTAAACACACCTCCACGCTACTATGTCAAATACTACCTTTGAGGAAAAGAACAAGACGGTAGGCTTCAAATCATGGAATGGCCAGCACAGTCTCCAGACTTAAACCCCATCGAGCTGGTTTGGGATGAACTGGACAGAAGGGTGAAAGCAAAGCAACCTACAAGTGCAACACATTTGTGGGAACTTCTGCAACAGTGTTGGGAAGAATTTCCCGAACAATATTTGATTTCCATTGTAGAAAGAATGCCACGAGTGTGTTCGGCGGTTATATCTGCAAAAGGTGGCTACTTTGCTGAGTTAAACATTGAAATTAAATTTTGTTAAACAAAATGATTCTATGATTTATTTTTTTTATCTCCAATAGTTTATTTGTTATATGCTTAATTTCAGAGTACATTGAGACATTAAACTGCATAATTTCAATAACAACTGGAAAAATTGCGGTGTTCTAAAACTTTTGACCGGTAGTGTAAATCAAGGTTTACCGACAAAACTAGGCCGGAGGTCAAAGAAAACAACAAACCAGTCAAAGCCTCTGACAATATTACTTTCAACAAATCAATCCCAACGTCAACACCACATATAAAGTTGTTGCATCAATGCCTGAACCTTGTAAATCAAAATGCACAAAAGCATACCTTAACCACTTGAAACTCAGCCTCTCCAGGGAGCTGCACACCAAAGATGAGGTCCAGATCTTTGTATACCAAGCCACTATCCTGGTGAAGGACGTGACTAGCTGCAGACCCATTAAGTCGAACATCTCTGACTGCAATACCTCGGGAAGCTAATCGTGCACGAACTTTCAAGACTATCTCCCGTGGTTGCACCTGCACACAATCACCCAAGTGTAGAGAGACACTGTAGCAGAGACACTGTAGCAAACCCAAACCGACCGAACTACTCAGTGCTTGCACAGAAGTCGATAAGAAAACGCACCGCACCTACTGCTTGGGCCACTTAAAGTGTGCCCTCAATTACTGGTTCAGAACATTTGTTTATAATGGTTTAGTGTAGAGATAAATGACATGAATGGATAAAAAGACATATTGCAAGAAGAGGAGGAAACGGCAGAAAGAGATGACACTGGGGGTGGATAGATGTGGCGATATGAAAGTGAGGAGGGGAGATAAGGGGGGGGGAGGCATAAGGGCAGAGAAAGGAGGCCGGAGGTCAAAAAAAACAACAAACCAGTCAAAGCCTCTGACAATTACTTTCAACAAATCAATCCCAACGTCAACACCAGATATAAAGCTGTGGCAAGGACGATGGGAGGAGGCTTCAATGGGGTCGGGTGGTCCTCTGACGTCGGGGTGCGAGGAGTGGAGAGGGGGTGGGGGGTGATGGTTTTATTTGGACTGGGAGGAGAGGGGAGGAGGGGATGGATGGTGGTGGTGTTGTTCAGCAGGGGTGGGGAGGTGGCAGTATTCTCAGTATGGGACAGAAGAAGGGTGGGGATATTGCAGGATATGTATATGTGGGGCGTGGGGGGTATGTGGGGGAGGGGAGGGGGGGGGAGGAGGAGTAGGGTTGAACAAATGCAGGACCGAAGGGGGTTGTCTCGCAAAGCGGAGTGGGGCGTTGGGTAGCGGTCGCAGAAACGGAGGGGGGCCTTGAGTAGCGGTCGCAGAAACGGAGGAGGGCGTTGGGGGTAGCGGTCGCAGAAACAGAGGGGGGTGTTGGGGGTAGCGGTCGCAGAAACAGAGGGGGGCGTTGGGTAGCGGTCACACAAACGGAGGGGGGCGTTGGGGGTAGCGGTCGCAGAAACGGAGGGGGGCGTTGGGGGTAGCGGTCGCAGAAACGGAGGGGGGCGTTGGGGGTAGCGGTCACAGAAACGGAGGGGGGCGTTGGGTAGCGCTCGCAGAAACGGAGGGGGCGTTGGATAGCGGTCACAGAAACGGAGGGGGCGTTGGATAGCGGTCACAGAAACGGAGGGGGCGTTGGGTAGCGGTCAAACGGAGGAGGGCGTTGGGTAGCGGACGCAGAAACGGAGGGGGGCGTTGGGTAGTGGTCGCAGAAACGGAGGGGGGCATTGGGTAGCAGTCGCAGAAACGGAGGGGGCGTTGGGTAGCGGTCGCAGAAACGGAGGGGCGTTGGGTAGCGGTCACAGAAACGGAGGCGGACGTTGGGTAGTGGTCGCAGAAACGGTGGGGGGCGTTGTGTAGCAGTCGCAGAAACGGAGGGAGGCGTTGGGTAGCGGTCGCAGAAACGGAGGGGGCGTTGGTTCGCGGTTGCAGAAATGGAGGCGGGGTTGGGTAGCGTTCGCAGAAACGGAGGAGGCGTTGGGTAGTGGTCGCAGAAACTGAGGAGGGCGTTGAGTAGCGGTCGCAGAAACGAGGGGGGCGTTGGGTAGCGGTCACAGAAACTAGGGGGGGCGTTGGGTAGCGGTCGCAGAAACGGAGGAGGGGAGGGGGCGTTGGGTAGCGGTCGTCAAGGAGTGCGTTGGGCAGCGGTCGCAGAAACGGAAGGGGGCGTTGGGTAGCAGTCACAGAAACGGCGCGGGTTGGGTAGCGGTAGCAGAAATGGAGGAGAGGGATTGGGTAGCGGTCGCAGAACTGGAGGAGGGAGTTGGGTAGCGGTCACAGAAAACGGAGGGGCATTGGGTAGCGGTTGCAGAAATGGATGGGGGGCGTTGGGTAGCGGTCGCAGAAACGGAGGAGGCGTTGGGTAGCCGTTGCAGAAACGGAGGGGGGCGTTGGGTAGCGGTCGCAGAAAACGGAGGAGGCGTTGGGGGTAGCAGTCGCAGAAACGGAGAGGGGTTGAGTAGCGGTAGCAGAAACGGATGGGGAGGCGTTTGGTGACGGTCGCAGAATTGGAGCGGGGCGTTGGGTTGCGGTCGCAGAAAACGGTGGGGAGTTGGGTGGCGGTCGCAGAAAACGGATGGGGGCATTGGGTAGCGGTCGCAGAAATGTAGGGGGGGGGGCGTTGGGTTGCGGTCGCAGAAAACGGAGGGGGCGTTGGGTAGCGGTAGCAGAAACAGAGGGGGGGGGTGGGTAGCGGTCGCAGAATTGGAGGGGGCGTTGGGTAGCGGTCACAGAAAAATGGAGGGGGCGTTGGGTAGCGGTTGCAGAAATGGAGGCGGGCGTTGGGTAGCGGTCGCAGAAACGAAGGCGGGACGTTGGGTAGCAGTCGCAGAAACGAAGGCGGGGTTGGATAGCGGTCGCAGAAATGGAGGAGGGCGTTGGGTAGCAGTCACAGAAAACGGAGGAGGCGTTGGGTAGCGGTAGCAGAAACAGAGGGGGGGGGGGTGGGTAGCGGTCGCAGAATTGGAGGGGGCGTTGGGTAGCGGTCACAGAAAAATGGAGGGGGCGTTGGGTAGTGGTCGCAGAAACGAGGGGGGCGTTGGGTTGAGGTCGCAGAAATGAGGGGGGGCGTTGGGTAGCGGTCGCAGAAACGGAGGGGGGGAGGAGGCGTTGGGTAGCGGTCGTCGGGGAGGGCGTTGGGCAGTGGTCGCAGAAACGGAAGGGGGCGTTGGGTAGCGGTCGCAGAAACGGAGGAGGGCGTTGGGTAGCCGTCGCAGAAACGGAGGAGGGCGTTGGGTAGCGGTCGCAGAAACGGAGGTGGGCGTTGGGTAGCGCTCGCAGAATTGGAGGGGAGCGTTGGGGTAGCGGTCGCAAAAGAGGAGGGGGGCGTTGGGTCGCCGTCACAGAAACGGAGGAGGCGTTGCGTAGTGGTCGCAGAAATGGAGGAGGCCTTTGGGTAGTGGTCGCAGAAATGGAGGAGGGGGGGGGGTGGCGTTGGGTATTGGCCGCATAACGGAGGAGGGGGGGCGTTGGCTCTTGGCTGCAAATCGGAGGGGCGTTGGGTATGGCCTGCAAAACAGAGGAGGGCGTTGGGTATCGGCCGCATAACGGAGGGGCGGGGGGAAGTCATTCACATGACGGAAAGGGGGCGATGATGGGGTAGGGGTCGGAGGATGGGGTAGGGGTCGGAGGATGGGGTAGGGGTCGGAGGATGGGGTAGGGGTCGGAGGATGGGGTAGGGGTCGGAGGATGGGGTAGGGGTCGGAGGATGGGGTCGGGGTCGGAGGATGGGGTCGGGGTCGGAGGATGGGGTCGGGGTCGGAGGATGGGGTCGTGGTCGGAGGATGGGGTCGTCTGTCGGAGGTTGGGGTCGGATGATGGGGTGGGGGTCTGATGATGGGGTGGGGGTCGGATGATGGGGTGGGGGTCGGATGATGGGGTGGGGATCGAAGGATGGGGGAGGGGTCGAAGGATGGATGGGGTGGTAAATAAATCATCCCCTCATACCTCGAGAGTTGGAAAGTTCCCTCGGCCATGAACAGGAACCGCCTCAGTCAGAACTTCGTCCAGACGGCGAACCTGGTCCCAGCTGAGCACGTTGAACCTGCCAACCCCAAGCTCCCGGTTCTCGTCCGAAACCTTTTCACATTCCCCATGAAGCATCACTTCCTCGTCGGTATGGTCCATGTTCAGCTCTTGATGTCTCTGCGAACAAAACAGACTTAAATTACTCTCATCTTTCTCTCTCAAAACAGCCCGTCTCTCCGCACGGCCCTCTTCCCGTCTCTCCGCACGGCCCTCTTCCCGTCTCTCCGCACGGCCCTCTTCCCGTCTCTCCGCACGGCCCTCTTCCCATCTCTCCGCACGGCCCTCTTCCCGTCTCTCCGCACGGCCCTCTTCCCGTGTCTCCGCACGGCCCGCTTCCCGTCTCTCCGCACGGCCCGCTTCCCGTCTCTCCGCACGGCCCTCTTCCCTAACTCTCCACACGGCGATTTTTCCTAACTCCCCGCACGGCCCTCTTCCCGTCTCTCCGCACGGCCCTCTTCCCGTCACCTCGCACGACCCTCTTCCCGTCTCTCCGCACGGCCCTCTTCCCGTCTCCTCGCACGGTCCTCTTCCCGTCTCTCCGCACGGTCCTCTTCCCGTCTCCGCACGGCCCTCTTCCCGTCTCTCCGCACGGCCCTCTTCCCTAACTCTCCACACGGCGATTTTTCCTAACTCCCCGCACGGCCCTCTTCCCCGTCTCCCCGCACGGCGATTTTTCCTAACTCCCCGCACGGCCCTCTTCCCCGTCTCTGCACACGGCGATTTTTCCTAACTCCCCGCACGGCCCTCTTCCCAGTCTCCCCACACGGCGATTTTTCCTTAGTCCCCGCACGGCCCTCTTCGCCGTCTCTTCGCACGGCCCTCTTCCCGTCTCCCCGCACGGCCCTCTTCCCGTCGCCTCGCACGGCCCTCTTCCCGTCTCTCCGCACGGCCCTCTTCCCGTCTCCTCGCACGGCCCTCTTCCCGTCTCTCTGCACGGCCCTCTTCCCGTCTCTCCGCACGGCCCTCTTCCCGTCTCTCCGCACGGCCCTCTTCCCGTCTCTCCGCACGGCCCTCTTCCCGTCTCTCCGCACGGCCCTCTTCCCGTCTCTCCGCACGGCCCTCTTCCCGTCTCCGCGCACGGCCCTCTTCCCGTCTCTCCGCACGGTCCTCCTCCCGTCTCTCCGCACGGCCCTCTTCCAGTCTCCTCGCACGGCCCTCTTCCCGTCTCCGCGCACGGCCCTCTTCCCGTCTCTCCGCACGGCCCTCTTCCCGTCTCCTCGCACGGTCCTCTTCCCGTCGCCTCGCACGGCCCTCTTCCCGTCTCCTCGCACGGCCCTCTTCCCTAACTCTCCACACGGCGATTTTTCCTAACTCTCCGCACGGCCCGCTTCCCCGTCTCTCCAAATGGACCTCTCTCTGCTCAAGCTGCCCCCGTCTCGCCGCAAGCACAATGCTCCGCTTACCAAACAGATCGCAAAACCAGCTGGAGAGAGAAGGTTCGCGACGCTTTGTAGCATCGTGACCACGCCCCCTACCGCGTCACAGCCCTTTTCCTCTTTTTCGACCTCCCACCCCCATTCCTTTCTCGCTCTCTTCCTTTACCTCTTCCGCACTTCGTCTTTTCTTTATCCTTTTCACAGTTTTCCGATTCCTTCTCAAGGCGTCGTTTCGTACACAGTGACCCCATTGCGCATTTATCGGAAGGTGGCTGTTCCCCTCCCCGGGGGTCTTTTCAAGCCCCCAGGGCAATCCGCATTGCCGGAAAAGCTCCTGCAGGGCGGCAGTGGGTCTTGCTGGGATTTGCTGGGATTCTATTAGTGTTGCACCCACCTGTACATGCACTTACAACAAATTCCTACAAATTGGATCGCAAGTCTTCGTTACCCAGGAAACGACTAAACATTCACATTTTATCAAGAACCGTCCGGAGAAGGCTCCTGTAAACGTGGTCACTCGTCCGAGCCAATCAGGATTCAGGAAGCCGACCAATCGAAGACGACCAATCAGGTCGCTGCCAATCGCCGATGTCAAAAGCGAGTCCGGCCGTGGCGCTCACCTGCTCCGTCTCCGTGTCCGGTCCAGGCGATGACGGATCGAATCCGAGGGATGGATTCCGCTGCACCGGTTGCTTAAAGGGAACTCTGAGGGACGAGTGTGCAAAGATCAGGGCGAGTTCGCACACCGCGCAGAACCGGTTAAACTCGGCGGGAAGGAAATATGGTACGACGGACTGAGATGGCAGCTGCTGCGAACGGCGGAGGTGAATCAAGAATGGGAACTGGGATCTGGGAAGGATGGCTCGACCGCTCCCACCGCCCTCTGTTGGTGACGTTAATTCCAGAAAGTCGCCTTTTTTTTTTTTTTTTCCTCTTGTCCCCGCCCCACCACTCCCAGGTCATCGAGCGTCATTCGCGTGGGCGGGGCGAAAAATGGGCGTGGGCGGAATTCGTGCTCAGAGCTCGTCGGATGAGCAGGAGAAAAACCACAGTTAGTTAAATGTGGGAAAATAGCGCTACCAACGGAGTATATGGAGACGACGTCAAAATCCATATTTGTGTACGTAATAAATAGATGTCCCAAACAAAGACTCATTATGGTGAGCAGGGGCGGATCCAGGAATATCATGACGGGGAGGTGGATAAGACAAAATACCTGGGGGGGGGGGGGGGCTAAGGGGGCGTGGGAGTTCCCCTCCCCCCCCCCCCCCCCCCACGAAATTTTTAAAAATTGATCGTCAGAAACGGCATTTCGTGCGTTCTTGGAAGTTTGTGCAGTTCCTTGCTTTCTTCTCTGGTCCAACAGTTCAACAGATTCGCGATGACTAATGGTGAGATAGAGGAACTGGGGAAACGACTTGCTCAGCTGTTCCTTCTGCTATAAATTGTGTGTGTGTGTGTGTGTGTGTGTGTGTGTGTGTGTGTGTGTGCGCGCGCTGCTTCATGTTTTTTGTGTAGTTCCACTGGAGCTTTCTGATATGGAATTTCTGATTTGTGTAGTTCTCGCGAAATGATTGTTATGATCTCCTGAGTGAATTAACTACAAAGAATGCAGAAGAATTCCCATGTTTCTAAACTGCACGCCATAGAGCCTGGTGTTGGTTTCGCGGTTAGGGTGCCGGCTTGGGATCCGAGGATCCTGGGTTCGAATCCCGGTCGATCGCTGAATTAACACCAGGGGGGTTGACTCAGCCCGTCATCCTTCTGAGGTCGGCAAATTGAGTACCAGTTCACTGGTAATTCCCTGTGTGTCGCAAGAGGCGACTAACAGGGTTGGCGGCAGGAAGGGCATCCGGCCGTAAAACATTGCTTCAAAAAGGGGACTAAGGTGCCCAAAAAAGGCCAACCCCTGCTCTGCGGGGAAAAATGGCCTCGAAAGGTGGTTCTAAACGCACGCCATGTTAAGGTGTACAGAGCAGTTTAATAGGTGCTGGACAAAGCCCGGCACCGCCATGGCCCAGGTTGTGAAGCCCAAGGCAGGGGGTTCTCCCCACAAAAGAGATCAGATCGGACAGCGGAGTGAATTATTTTATTCATCATAAATTATGCTATTTTGGAATAGACGGCGCTTGTGTTTCCGAATGAAAATGTCAGACATCATGTGGGGATATGGTGACGTCATGGTGTATGTTCATGAGGGCCAGAGATCCCATCCGACTTTCTCCCATGGAATATCTTAGGTAGGCCTTCAGACGACGCAGGCAAGAAAACGAGCGTTCGGCCTCACAGGAGCCGACAGGGAGGGTGCATCCAATATGGAGTCGGACTTTGATGGATGGAAATTCGTCTCCATCTACTGCGCAGAAACAATCCATGAATGTGCTTGGACGCGTGTTGTTGGGCTTCCTTCTCCAAAACATCTGCCAGTCTCTCAGCTCATTTATCAGTCCTGGATGTTCCATGTCATTTTTCCAACGCAACAGCTTCTGATGTCGGGCTGGAATGTCGCAGGTATCGGCGATTATTGCAGATGGCATCAGCAGAAACAGATCGCTACCTTCCCGATTTGCAGCACCGAATCGGGTGTCCATTTCCTGGCTGAGGTGGTCGAGAAATGGAATGGACATGTTTCTGAGGTAGAAGAGGAAGGGAGTATTGGCGGCCGTGTTCGGACGATGGATTTGTCGTTTTACAACTCTCAGCATTACATTCATGCCGTTGCGTTGAAGAGGGGGGTGGGGGGGGTGCGCAGCCCCTGCACCCTGCACCCCCCCCCCCCTGGATCCGCCCCTGGTGAGAGTGATCTGCAAGAAGTCATGGAAATGACAAAACTGGCAATTATGATCTCACAGCCAATGCTGGTAAAACAATAAAATAAAGCTCCAAGCACTGCAATCACCTGAGCCAACATGGGGTTTCCCACTCTCGTGTCCAGCAAAACGGCATTCATTCCATGGACAATTGAATATCTCAAAAAACAAAACGAGAAAAACTTTCACGTGAGAAGTGCATGCAATTTATTTTACAAGGGTTGGTAAAATTGGGGTGGGTGAGGATCAGGGGTGGGTGAGGGTCAGGGGTGGGTGAGGGTCAGGGGTGGGTGAGGGTCAGGGGTGGGTGAGGGTCAGGGGTGGGTGAGGGTCAGGGGTGGGTGAGGGTCAGGGGAGGGTGAGGGTCAGGGGAGGGTGAGGGTCAGGGGTGGGTGAGGGTCAGGGGTGGGTGAGGGGAGGGTCAGGGGTGGGTGAGGGTCAGGGGTGGGTGAGGGTCAGGGGTGGGTGAGGGTCAGGGGTGGGTGAGGATCAGGGGAGGGTGAGGATCAGGGGAGGGTGAGGATCAGGGGAGGGTGAGGGTCAGGGGTGGGTGAGGGTCAGGGGTGGGTGAGGGGAGGGTCAGGGGTGGGTGAGGGGAGGGTCAGGGGAGGGTCAGGGGTGGGTGAGGGGAGGGTCAGGGGTGGGTGAGGGGAGGGTCAGGGGAGGGTCAGGGGTGGGTGAGGGGAGGGTCAGGGGTGGGTGAGGGGAGGGTCAGGGGTGGGTGAGGGGAGGGTCAGGGGTGGGTGAGGGGTGGGTGAGGGGAGGGTCAGGGGTGGGTGAGGGGAGGGTCAGGGGTGGGTGAGGGGAGGGTCAGGGGTGGGTGAGGGGAGGGTCAGGGGTGGGTGAGGGGAGGGTCAGGGGTGGGTGAGGGGAGGGTCAGGGGTGGGTGAGGGTCAGGGGTGGGTGAGTTCATCATACTTGAAATGGTCACACACAAACGGCTCGATTGCGAAGCTTATCCCGTGCTGTGCGGAGCACGATACACTCCCTCTCATCCCAACCATGGGAGTAACAGGAAAACCCTTGCGTGCATGGCAGATCGGGACAGCGACCACATGGGACCTCCTGATCTTTGCAAAGGTGTGCACGTGCGCCAGTACGCGGTGGAAACAACTTCTGACCGGTGGGTCCATTCCCCACAGCGCTTCCCCTTTTATCCAGCCGTCTGTTTCGAATACCGAGAGGAGTACAGGAATTACGACCTGCCATTAGTTTCACATTCGTTCGTCAACGGTGCAGAGCAGGGACTTGCCATTCAGAGGGCAAACGAAACGAAGCAATGTGAAACCAGCGTGTTTGCAGCATCCCCGATCGTCAGGAGCTGCACTATCTCACTCCTTCACAGACGACTCAAACAAACAAAAACAAAAGAAAAGAAAACAATGTTAAACAGATAAATCAAGATTTAATCTCCAGCGTTAAAGTGAAAAATTCCACAATTTTGTGATAGACAAGATTTGAGCACATTTGCTCCCCTCCAAGGACGCTACCAAAACAAATTACTGGGACTTGCTCCAACATAGCATTGGGTGTCAAACCGAGCCAGGAAGCGGGAGGGGTGGCTAACCGAAGACCTTTCCATCATCGGCTGGGTGGTGTAACTGTGACGGCACCCTTGTACAAAAATAGCTTGTACGCACGAGCTGAAATGAAAGTATCCGATATCATCGTCCAATTGCTGGGCCATCCACCAAGACAGAACCGGCACAGTCCGGCTGCCTCTCACAGGCCTGCTGCAGCATCCGTGGGGTCGGCGGGGTCAGCACGTTCAGCAATGTTGGACTCGCCAGTAATCTGAAATGCACGGACGAGGGAGGGTGGAGTGAGGTAAGGAGGGTGGAGTGAGGTAAGGAGAGAGAGTGAGGTAACGAGGGTGGAGTGAGGTAACGAGGATGGAGTGAGGTAACGAGGATGGAGTGAGGTAACGAGGGTGGAGTGAGGTAACGAGGGTGGAGTGAGGTAACGAGGGTGGAGTGAGGTAACGAGGGTGGAGTGAGGTAACGAGGGTGGAGTGAGGTAACGAGGGTGGAGTGAGGTAACGAGGGTGGAGTGAGGTAACGAGGGTGGAGTGAGGTAACGAGGGTGGAGTGAGGTAACGAGGGTGGAGTGAGGTAACGAGGGTGGAGTGAGGTAACGAGGGTGGAGTGAGGTAACGAGGGTGGAGTGAGGTAACGAGAAGGGAGTGAGGTAACGAGGGTGGAGAGGTAACGAGTGTGGAGTGAGGTAACGAGGGTGGAGTGAGGTAACGAGGGTGGAGTGAGGTAACGAGGGTGGAGTGAGGTAAGGAGGATGGAGTGAGGTAAGGAGGGTGGAGTGAGGTAACGAGGGTGGAGTGAGGTACTGAGGGTGGAGTGAGGTAACGAGGGTGGAGTGAGGTAACGAGGGTGGAGTGAGGTAACGAGGGTGGAGTGAGGTAAGGAGGGTGGAGTGAGGTAAGGAGGGTGGAGTGAGGTAAGGAGGGTGGAGTGAGGTAAGGAGGGTGGAGTGAGGTAAGGAGGGTGGAGTGAGGTAAGGAGGGTGGAGTGAGGTAAGGAGGGTGGAGTGAGGTAAGGAGGGTGGAGTGAGGTAACGAGGGTGGAGTGAGGTAACGAGGGTGGAGTGAGGTAACGAGGGTGGAGTGAGGTAACGAGGGTGGAGTGAGGTAAGGAGGGTGGAGTGAGGTAAGGAGTGTGGAGTGAGGTAAGGAGGGTGGAGTGAGGTAAGGAGGGTACACTTGGATTTCACATGTGGTTACGCAACGTGTGCTCGAGTCGAGACCCAAGAGGCTCTTACCCTGCGATCATAATCCCACACAAATTGTGGTATGTCGATATGGGAGTGTGGGATGTGCACAAATAGTTGGTGCAGCCGTGATATGTTGCACAAACGTCCCCTAATCCCCGCCACGGACATCGCGAGGAACCAGGTCAGCACCTGCGAAGGCAAATGTGCAGGTTATTGCACAACTAAGCAAATCACAAAAGGTCACTTAAAGGTGAGTCCTGCGTACTTGGGTCATGTCCAAAGAGTCAGCATGGGCCCCGGAGATGAAAAATGATACAGAAACTCACCTTCGACCACAATGAGGGGTGCACGATGTACAAGGCTTTCAGATTCCTGTGATACCTGTGGCAGCAGACACCAAACGATCGCAAACGTATGAGAAACAGTCCGCCCTCGGTGCAAAAACAAAAAACAAACCGTGTGCAGCGTTAAAGAAGCAGCCTCGTTACAACCCGAGCTCATGATAACGTGGCGTCGCTCGACAATCCGCACACCCTCTCCGATGCGTGCACACCAATCGTATCGAATGTTTGCGAATAAACAAACAATCTGAAGTCGCACAAGATAAACAGACTTTCTCACCTCCCACTCTCCGACATGTACAAAAGCACTCCCTGTGGTAGGTGAACATATGCTGGCAATCCCAGTAATGGGTCCAACTCAGCAATGTGAGCGCATTCACCCAATGGGAAATGGTCTCAACACACGCAAAGCTCCAGTGGTAAAATCTGACATCAATTGCGCAAAATAGTATTTTAAGGTACATTGCACTGACTGACACACACACACACACACACACACACACACACACACACACACACACACACACACACACACACACACACACACACACACACACACACACACACACACACACACACACACACACACACACACACACACACACACGTTGCCAGCCCGTCATGCCCACACGTCCCAAAGGAGCTCCTGAGCAGGATAACAACTCCTAGGCCCGCACGAACGGGTATGCACGGATTCGTGCCTTCCTGGCCCTTTCCCAGCTTACTTGTGATGCAAGGTCGCACAGACGCGGCGCAGAAATACAGCACCGAGACGATCTCCTGGATCGGCTCCCGCCAGAAAGCACAGCAGCACGAACTGGCTGGAAGCGACGGGATCCATGACGCGGATGAAATACAACAATGCCTGGTGGTGCAAGGTCCGGAAGAGCAGAGGAAGGTTGATGAGGAAGAGACCTCACTTTGGCCATCCATGCACTAGCAGCACCTTAACGCACAGAATCACAATTGGGTCATAAATATCAGGAGACAAGATCTTGACAAACATCATTCCAGCCTGATTTATGACAACAACACAAACAAGAATGGCAACAGGGAGAGCAGTTCACGTTTTGTGTCCCACTGATAGGCCCGATCTGGATTGGACCGCAACCAAAATCTAATCTGCTTGTTCTTGTCACCGAACCAACTCATCCACCGAGGTTTGTCGACAACTCATCCATAACTTTGAGATATCGTGCTATACTGTAGCGCCATCTCTCTCCATCTCTCATCCATCCATCCATGTATCCCTTCATCTGTAGCCATCCATCCATCCATCCATCCATCTGTAGCTCCATCGCTCCATCTCTCATCCATCCATCTGTAGCCATCCATCCATCTGTAGCTCCATCGCTCCAACATCGCTCCATCTCTCATCCATCCATCTGTAGCCATCCATCCATCTGTATCCATCCATCCATCCATCTGTAGCTCTATCACTCCATCTCTCATCCATCCATCTGTAGTCATCCATCTGTAGCCATCCTTCATCCATTCATCCATCCATCTGTAGCTCCATCATTGCTCCATCACTTCATCATCATCGCTCCATCTGTAGCTCCATCGTTTATGGCTCCATCTCTCAATGGAGAAGAATCGCTTTAGAATAAAAAAGAAAAAATCATCTGAGTATCCGGATCTTCACCAAAATCTAATCAATTCGTCCTCGTCACACACCCAACTTGTCCACCAAGTCCCGTCCGAATTCGTCCACAACTTCTTAAGACATCCTGCTCAAAAACAAGAGAGACATGGGTGAAAACATAACCCGCGTCAATCGGTGGTGGAGGCAACTACAACAACAATATTTTCAGGCCATATCCATTTTAAAACCAGGCCTGACAAAGAACGAGCAGTGCGATCGCAATGCCAGCAGCAGCACGAGGTGCACATTTTACTCCACTTTCGTACAACGCTCAAGGCAAATCGCTGTAGATAATGGATAAATTAAACAAATTATCTGCAACATGTAATCAATGTAAACTGCACTCCAATTAGACCATTTCAGGGATGCATGGAGCATGTGGCCAATAATGAGAAAAGGTAAGTCCAAGTAAGAAGACTGGAACCCGAACGCGAGTGCAGGGCACCTCTTATAGTATCAGTCAGGTTCACTATGTTTTTTCGTTCAAAATCATGGTAGATTAGCAAACCTATACATTTTTGGAAACGTTATTACATGGAAAATCTGAAAATCAATGTTTACATTTGCCAATTCCGACCAATTCGATTCGACCAATTCGACCAATCGACCAATTCCATTCGAACAATTCGACCAATCGTTTCGATCGACCATTCGACCATTCGACCAATTCGATCGATTCGATTCATCGAATTCGATTCGATCGACCATTCGACCAATTCGATTTGCCAATCAATTTGACCGACCTTTGCTTGTGTGGAACGGACTGTGAAAACGATGCGGACTATATTGTCGGATACGACACACAGGACAGTGATGACGAACTCTAAATGGCATATTCTGTAATCGTGTATGTTTGATGCCATTGACCGCCTGTGTATATTTAGTCATTGACTGCCTGTGTAGATGTGAAGTTGTACTGACTGCATGTGTATATATGATTTTGCTGACTGCCTGTGTATGTTTGGTGATATGAATTATTGTGACACATTTTGATGTTATTAACTGCCTGTACAAAATGATAACATGTATTTGATTATGCAACTTATCGAGAATATAAACAGTATTTTGCAATTCAAAACCTTTGATTCGTGTCTTACCATTCCCCATAGCACTAATTTGATACTTTCATTGGATTCCTTGTCCCTGAAAATATAGGTTTAGTATATTTTAAAAAGTTTTTAGGGTAATTAGAGGCAGAAATAGAACAAAATATGTATTTTACAGTGGCCATTTTGAAAATCCAAAATGGCCGCCATACAGGTATCTCTCCAAATGTAAACATTGATTTTTAGTTTCCTTATGCTATAACCTTTCCAAAAATGTATAGGTTTGCTAATCTACCATGATTTTGAACGAAATATAATTTATTGACATCGTGAACCTGACTATATACTGTCGTCAAATTAATTACTGTTGCTGACGGTGGTGTTTTTATTGGTCGTAATCAATTAGACCAACTACCAATGTGCTCAATACCTGGTCAGGGTCCACTGGCTCTAACGTCTGAAGAGCTGTTATAAAAGGTTTACGCACGGTACACTAATGCAGAATTTAAAAAACAACAAAATATACACAAAGTATAGATCATTACTATAAGAGAGCCCATCGGTGTCTGTCTGTCTGTCTGTCTGTCGCAATTTTTCTCAGATGGCTGAAGGGATCTTCATCGTAGTTTCAGAAGTTCATCAATGAGTGCCGGGGAGTAATTTAGGCCAAAAAAAACGTCAAATTTGAAAAAGTTACATTTATTTTGGACTTTAAATAAATAAATAAATAAATAAATAAACGCTCTCCAGTGCCTGAGCATTTGTAGCTATGTGAAAGGTAACATTGAAGGAACTGCGCTCCAACGCGAGTCGAAAGAATTGACGCGACCAAAGACGGAATTCGTCCGAGTTGCTTTATTGAAACAAAACAGCTCAGGTATTCTGACCAGCCCGTTTATCGGGCAGCAATATATATACACATTTATGTCGGGAAGTTTGCCCGGCAAAAGCTATACCGGGCATGCCCGGGTATCAAGGGCGAGCCTTGGAAAGGCGAGTCTGGACCTGCCCGGGCGTGTTTGGCTGCGGCCTGGCAAGTCGAGGCTGGGCGTGCCCGGGCGCTCTGGACGAGCCCTGGAAAGGTGATAGCGGGCATGCCCGGACGATCTGGGCGAGCCCTGGAAAGGCGATAGTGGGCATGCCCGGACGCTCTGGGCGAGCCCTGAAAAGGCGATAGCGGGCATGCCCGGACGCTCTGGGCGAGCCCTGGAAAGGCGAGAGCGGGCATGCCCGGGAAAGACGAGACCGGGCGTGCCCGGGAGGTTCGGGCGTGCCCGGGAACAGTGAGTCCGGGCATGCCCGGGAGAGGCGCGTCTGGCCGTGTTCTGGCCGGTGCAAGGCGATTGTGTGCATCCAGCGGTAACCGCTACACACGCCCCTCCAGAATCGACCTGCACCGGCAGGGTAAATTTAAGGGGGGTCCGGATGACCCGGCCGAAGCGACCCCTGGAGGGTCGTGGGGAGGGGTCCGACGTGGTGGTGGGTGGTCGAGCGGGGGGAACTGTGGACGGGGGGCGGCCTCACCGTGGAGGAAGGGCCAACCGTGGTGGTCGGTCGACGTCCATGTGCGCCGGTTTGAGGCGGTCCACAGAAATCCGGTCCGGCCGGCCGCCGAAGTCGACGATGAAAGACTTGTCGCCCCGTCGCAGGACCCGGAAGGGCCCGTCGTACGGCGGCCGGAGTGGCCCCCGGTGCGCGTCATGACGCACAAAGACGTACTCCGCTGTGCGAAGCGCCGGGGGGACGTAGGACTGGGGGCCACCGTGGCAGGACGTCGGCATGGGGGCAAATCGTCGGGCGGCCTCCTGGAGGTCCGAGCACTGGCGAGCGGCGGACCAGGGACTGGTAGCGTCGGGCACGAATTCGCCCGGGACGCGGAGCGGCTGGCCGTAGACGAGCTCGGCGGCGGACGCCTGGAGGTCTTCCTTGGGGGCCGTGCGAAGGCCCAAAAGGACCCACGGCAGCCGGTCGGCCCAACCGTCATCCTGAAGGCCGGCCATGAGTGCGGCCTTCATGGAGCGGTGAAACCGCTCGCACAACCCGTTGGCTTGGGGGTGGTAGGCTGTGGTGCGGTGCAGCGTGACCCCCAACGAACGGGCGACCGCGCCCCAAAGCTCAGACGTGAACTGTGGGCCGCGGTCGGACGAGATGTCCGCTGGTGCACCGAAGCGCGCGACCCAGGTGGCGATAAACGCCTGTGCCACGTCGGCGGTGGTGGTGGAGGCGAGGGGCACGGCCTCCGGCCACCTGGTGGTCCTGTCCACCATGGTGAGCAGGTGGGTGAACCCCTGTGAGGGGGGCAGGGGACCCACCAGGTCCACGTGGACGTGGTCGAAACGCCGTTCAGGCACGGCGAAAGGTGCCAGCGGGGCCTGGGTGTGGCGGTGGACCTTGACCAGCTGGCAGGCCGTGCAGGCGTTGGCCCAGTCGCGGATGTTTCGTCGAAGGCCGTGCCAGACGAAACGCGCCAACACCAGCTTCTGAGAAGCTTTCCGGCCCGGGTGAGAAAGGCCGTGGATGGAGGCGAAGATGCGGCGCTGCCAGGAAACGGGCACGATGGGGCGAGGCTGGCCCTGGGAGACGTCGCAGAGCAGGACGGTGCCCGCGAAGGGAATGTCGGCCAGGCGGAGGCCCGTGTCCGCCGCACGGAGTGCCTGCACCAAGGCGTCGGTGGTCTGGTCGGCCGCCATGAGCGCGAAGTCCACGCCGAGGTGGACCGCGTTCGCGCTGGCCCGAGAAAGACAGTCGGCCACGGCGTTGTCTTTGCCGGCGACGTGCCGGATGTCCGTGGTGAACTCCGACACGGCGGAGAGGTGGCGCTGCTGGCGGGCCGACCACGGCTCCGTGACCTTAGCCATTGCGTAGACCAACGGCTTGTGGTCGACGAAAGCCGTGAACGGGCGGCCCTCCAGGAGGTGTCGGAAATGGCGAACGGCCAGGAATAGCCCGAGCAGCTCGCGGTCGAACGTGCTGTAGTTTAACTCGTTCGGCCGGAGTTGCCGGCTGAAAAAAGCAAGTGGCTGCCAAACCCCGTCCACCCATTGCTCATGGACGGCGCCCACCGCGTAGTTGGAGGCGTCCGTAGTGAGGGCGATGGGCGCGTTGAGCACCGGGTGAGCCAGCAGCGTTGCGTCGGCGATGGCCCGTTTGGCGCTGGCGAAGGCCGCGTCCATGGCCGCGGACCAAACAATGTCATGCTTGGCCGGCTTGCCCCGGAGGGCCTCGTAAAGGGGCCGCATGAGCTGAGCAGCGCGGGGCACGAATCGGTGATAAAAATTCACCATGCCGAGGAACTCTTGGAGGGCCTTGATGGAACGGGGACGCGGGAACGTGGTGATGGCCTCAACCTTGGTCGGCAGCGGCACGGCCCCGGTCTTGGTGATGCGGTGGCCCAAAAAGTCAACGGTCGTCGCGCCGAAGTGGCATTTGACCGGGTTGACAATTAAGCCGTGCTCGCTGAGGCGACCGAACAGTGTTCGGAGGTGGAGGAGGTGCTCGGCGCGGGACGTGCTGGCGACGAGGATATCGTCCAGATAGACGAAAAGAAACGGCAGGTCGCGCAGCACGCCGTCCATCAAGCGCTGGAACGCCTGGGCCGCGTTCTTGAGGCCAAATGGCATCCGCAAAAATTCGAACAGGCCGAACGGCGTGATGACGGCCGTCTTCGGGACGTCGGCCGCCCGGACAGGTACCTGGTGGTAGCCCCGTATCAGGTCAATTTTCGAAAAGATGACCCGTCCCACCAAACGGGCGGAAAAGTCCTGAATATGCGGGATCGGGTACCTGTCGGGGGTGGTAGCGTCGTTGAGACGGCGGTAGTCGCCACACGGGCGCCATCCACCCCCCGGCTTTGGCACGATGTGCAGTGGCGAGGCCCACGCGCTATCGGAGCGCCGCACGATGCCGAGGTGCTCCAACGCGTCGAACTCGGCCTTCGCCACGGCGAGCTTGGCCGGGTCGAGGCGGCGGGCCCTGGCGTAGACCGGCGGGCCCGTAGTGGGTATGTGGTGCTCGATCCCGTGCCGCACCGCGACGGCCGAAAACGTCGGCCGCGTGAGGGCCGGGAATTCCGCGAGCAGGCGAGCGAACTCGTTCGCTGCCGGGAGGGCGCACGCCAGTTCGGTCGGCGCGGAGCTGCTCATCGTGCACGCCAGGGAGCTGAAGGTCTCGGCGTTGACAAGGCGACGACGTTTGACGTCGACCAGCAGCCCGTGCGCGCAGAGGAAGTCGGCGCCCAGCAAAGCCATGGGGACGCAGGCGGTCACAAAAGTCCATTGAAAACGCTGGCTGCCGAAGCAGAGGGTGACGACGCGTGGGCCGAAAGTGCGTATGGCCGAGCCATTAGCAGCGACCAAAGAGGGGCCGCAAACGGCATCCCGCCTGTCCTGCTCGGAGGCGGGTATGACGCTCAGTTGGGCGCCGGTGTCACACAGGAAACGCCGCCCAGACGCTTTGTCCCGAATAAACAGCAAGTTGCCCGAGTGGCCGGCGCTCATGGCTGGGAATGAACGCCGGCCCGGCCGTTTCCCGACCTGCTGAAAGTGCACGGGGGCCGGCACGTCCGAGCCTTGTGTCCGAACCTGGCGTGGTAATAACACCACGCCCGGTCAGGTGGAGGCCCCGGCCATCGTGTCGGAAGCGGGCGGTGCGGCGTGGCGGCCGCCAGTTGCACCGGCAGTTTGGCCTCCAACCGCGCAGGGCGCTCGGGTGTCGTGGGCGTCGCCTCGGACGGCGGCGGGCTCCAGGTAACCGCGCCGATGTGCTGGCCCGCCGAGGAGATCTTATCGGCTTCCCTGGCGAGGGCGCGGGAATCCGTGATCAACGTGCCAGCCAGGGCGAGGCGTACCGGGTGAGGCAGCTGGCGAAGGAACAGCTCGCGGAACAGAAAATCCGGAGAGTGCTCACCGAGCAACGAGAGCATATAGTCCATGCGCTCGGACGGGCACGTGTCGCCGAGCTCGGGTAGAGCGAGCAGGCGCCGTGCGCGTGCTGCCGGTGAGAGGGCGAAAGCGTCGAGGAGGAGTGTCTTCAGCGCGTCGTATTTGTCAGCAGCCGGCGGGTGCTCGAGGAGGCTCAAGGCGCGGGCCGTGGTGGCGGAACCGAGCGCCGCCACAACATGGTGGAAGCGGGTGTCGTCCGCGGTGATGCCTCGCAGGGCGAACTGAGAGTCCGCCTGAGCGAACCAAACAGCTGCGTGAGCCTCCCAGAAGGTAGGCAGTTTAAGCGTCACTGCCGTATCCATGTCGGTAGGTCACCAATGAAGGAACTGCGCTCCAACGCGAGTCGAAAGAATTGACGCGACCAAAGACGGAATTCGTCCGAGTTGCTTTATTGAAACAAAACAGCTCAGGTATTCTGACCAGCCCGTTTATCGGGCAGCAATATATTGTTGCGAATAAGGAATTTGGCCTCCATATCCGCTTGTAAATATTCCCCTATTTCCCCAATACTCCCCAACTCTCCCCAATCCCCAATTCCCTAGTCCCATTGTCTGTAAACAACAATCAGTAGAGCCGACCTTCCCCTATTTCCCCCATTAAATGTCGCACCCAGGTTCACCGCATCTCACGTAGACAACTATAGGACATCTTGCTAGTTATTCTTAGTCTATGTCAGTTAAGGACTCGTTTCCATTAATTCTGACTCTTCGTTGCACCAGAATGTGATTATATGGCACCAGTAGTGAGTTTAGGACCTCCCCATACCTCCCCGCATCTCTTCCCCATGAAGAAGCTACAACAACAACTACAACAGCAGAGGGGGGCGGCGCGGCGACGGCGCGGGGAGTGTGCGTCCTCACACCGGCTCGGTTAGCCGCCATTGACCATGCGCTCCGACGGGGTTACCACGAAGGGGCTGGCTGTCAGTTCCTCGTCAAGGGCGGAGCCCGGTAACCCCCCCCCGCACCCAATGAGAAGCAACGGGCCGATGCCATCTGGGGCGGAGCTAACGAGCCGAGGGCGTGTCCCTCCCCGCCGGATATACGAAGCGACTCACCGGACGTGACGAGAGATGCGCCCCCAGCTTGAGAAGACAAGAGCCACCTCCGAGCGCTGAGAGACCTCCTGCATCTTTTGGGCCGCGCTATCCTGTCCCTGAGCACAAGGTGCACCTTGTGCTGGCCATCGAAGACCCGCTTTCCTTGCCATCAATCCCCGTGTGAGTCAGTTTTTGTCCTGTTTATCTGTCGTCTGTCGGTGCTAATATAAGAGTGTGTCTAAGTGCCTACCTTCCTATGTTGTACCTCTCATCCCTGTAATCTGACCTTCCGCCATAATAGAACCTCCTCCGGAGGTCTTGAGAACCGTATCCCTGGTGTCGTGTCATTTTAATCCCAGCCGTTGTGTCTTTTCCTTCATTGATTTAGCGTAGCGCGACTGGTCAACGTCGGGTGGAATCAGGTGAGTTGGGGAAGAATCGGGGCAACTGTTAGGTCGCGGCAATACCACCGCTCGGTAAATAACATCCAAGCCGCGTCCGTAACAATTGGTGTCAGGAGTGTCGGATTCGGACCTGGGACTAAATTCATTTAGCCCAAATTTTGGAACACCAAGTGTACCATTAGGGTAACATTTTGGTGTTGGGAAGAAAAATTCGATCCGGAGCGCGTTTACGCGCTCGACATTATAAAGGCGAAATTTGATTGTGTTTTACAAAATATAAAAACCCGAATTTTGAAAGTCGCGCTATGGCAGACCAAGACAGCTGGGGTCCGGTAGAGGAGGGTGAGGCAGGGTCGGTCCAGGACCAAATTGAGGGACGCGAGGAGAGCGAAGCAGCGAGGGTAGCAGACGCACAAATTAGCGTCGTTGCGCCCGACATTGCGAGGGCGCAAAATGGCGCCTCGCTGGTCACGGCGACCGCGCCCGCGACCGTGGCAGCGCCCCTGGTGGATTTGAACCTTTTTTTAATACAAATGAAGGCCCTTATGGCCCAGAATAGCGAACGGTTAGAACAAAAGATGGGGTCCAATAGCGAGAAATTGAGGGAGGACATGGGGGCCAATAGCCAACGGTTAGAACAAAGGATGGGGTCCAATAGCGAGAAATTGAGGGAGGACATGGGGGCCCAGATCGGAGGGTTAGGGAGTAGAATAGAGGGATTAGACAATAGATTAGGGGAAATACAGGAGGGGTTAATGGGGGTAGAAAACAGAATGGCCGCTCAAGAGAATCAAATGGAAGGGATGCAAAAAGGGTTAGAGGGGTTAGAAAACACCATGGAAGGCAAATTGAGGGACATGAGGGACCAAGCGGAAAGGGAAGTTAAACAAATGGGGCAGCAGATAGAGGGGGTCAGAATGGGGGTAGAAACCAAACTGGATGCTCACAGGGAGGAAATGGAGCAGATGAGGGTGGCATCTGGGCAGGAGATGCAAGTGATGGGAGAGGAGATCAGAAGAGGAGTGAGTGAGGAGGTCGGAGGAGTGCGCGAGGAGGTGAGGCACTGTAAGGAGCACATGGAGAAGGAGGTGAGAAAGGGGACTGTAAAGTTACAAGGGGGCATAGAGGACCTGACGCAGGAGGTGGAACAGCTGACGGAGGGACAAAAAGAACTAACAGACCAGGTAAAGAAGAACACAGCGGTAATAGGAGGGTTAAAGGCGACACAGAAAGAACTAAAAGATGACTTGATAGCGACGAAGAGGGAATGTCAGATGGTACGTGAGGGACTGACAACGAGGTTGGACGAGGTGATAGAGGTAATGGAGACGAAGGACCGGCAGGTGAGGACGCACATGGAAACGGTCAAGGTAGCCTTGGAGGACGAGATTGAGGAGACGTACCGGGGAATAAAAGAGGTGAAGCAGAAATTAGAAGAAGTGGAAGAAGGGGTGAGCGCAATTAAGAAGCGACGGAGAGAGGATAAGAAAGAGATAAAAGAGGAAATGAAAGAATTGGTCCAAAGTCTGTGTTCGGATCGTGATGATGTGCTCATTAACCGGATGAGGGATTCGCAGGTGGTGGAGGAGAAGCGAAGAGGAAGAGGACCCGGTGTAAGTGGTGACCAATATGGTCGTGCGTATGATGCGCCAGGTGATTTGATAAGCTTGGGGGTCGAGATAGACCCGGGTGTTCGTGAGAGGCCGTTGGTGAGGTGTGCGACAGGTCTGGTGTGCGAAAAAGGAGGTGTGCGAGAAAGTCCGACTCTGGGGTGTGTGAGGAAAAGGTGCGTGCCAAGGAGTGAGGGTGCTGGCGAGAGTGAGTCGGTCGTAGCGCGTGTGCGAGGGAGCACATGGAAGCGCGGTGTGGAAAGTGTTACAGAGGGTGTGACGGGAGAGTGTGCGCAAGGGTGTGCGCGAGAAAGGTGTGTGACGGACAGGTGCATGGGGAAAGAGTGCGCTGTCAAGAGTGAAGGAGAATGCACGCCTGTGGTGAGTGTTACAGAGGGTGTGACGGGAGAGTGCGCGCAAGCGTGTGCGCGAGAGAGGTGTGTAACGGACGGGTGCATGAGGAAAGAGTGCGCTGTCAAGAGTGGAGGTGAGAGTAGTATGAGTGGCACGGAGCGTGAGTTGGTTGTGACAGGTGAGCGAGGATGGACACCTGGAATGGAAGGATGCACACCTGGAATGGTAGAGCGTGAGTGGGAATGCACGCTGGAATTGGTAGTGAGGCACTTGGTTGGGTGTGCGAGTGAGAGCACACCTGTGATTGTCACAGAGGAGGTGACCGAGGAGGGGGCGCGAAGAGGTGTGTTGGTGAGGTGTGCGAGTGACGAATGTGTGCCAAGGTGTTCGGTGGTCAGGTGTGTGACCAAGGCTGTGAGTGGAATGAGAGTACCTGGGTGTGTAAGGAAAGGTACGAGGAGCATGGAGACGGCTGGATGTGTGAGCAAGGAATGGGCTGCGGGGTGTAAGCATGCAGGTGAAGCATCGACGTTAAACGGAGCAGCGGTTAGGTCGACTTTTTGCCGAATCGGGCCCTCGGTGCGTGCCGGGCCTCGCTTTGAACGGCCGCGTCCGTGCTCCACTAGGCGGAGCGGGCAGCTGGATAAGAAGGGTCGTCATGGCGACCACCTTTTGTTGAGGCATTCCGGCAGGTCGAGATCGGGCCATGGGATGGCTCCGTGCCGAGGTGGTGCGTGGGATCTCGGCCCGGGTAAGCCTCCGTCCCTGCCCCGAATGCGGGACGTGTCCAGCCGCTGGCACCAAACAACCCGCATTCATGGCTTGGCTTCACGAAGCCGGGCTTTGGACGGGAATTGGCGCACCGAGAGGCATTAGTGAGTAGACTGTGTGATGAGGTTAGTGTTTTGGACCCAAAATTAGAGAAAAACAAAATTTGATGATTGGCAAAGGATGGGCAGTAGTGATTGGCAGATGATGGGCAGTGATTGGCAAATTTTTGATTTGTTGAAATTTGATGTGCAAAATTGGTAGTGAGCGATGTGCCCGCTGGGTAAGGGTGGCATCCCTGCCACCCTTCCCAGGGTGGGGCAAATGCGCAATAGTTTATGGGGTGTACGGCAGTGAAAACTAGCCGGGTGGGTTAGGATATGGTGTGTAGGGATCTAGCGAAGATGACATTAGGTAACGTTAAGTTTAGTTAGTGACTGATACCTGTAGTGGGGACACAGGTAGTTTAGTGTGGATGATAATGACGAGGGAGCGCAATAGTTTAAAGGGACGACTGGGAAGCGCAAGTTTCAGAGGGGAGTAGTTAGATGAGAAGATGCTGTGTGAGAGCTGGACAGGTGTGTGGAGCAGTGTATGAGTAGTGAGTGTTGTGGATCAGCGCGAATGCGCTCGGGGAGAGAAGGGTGCAGGTGGCACCAAGAGTGAGAGCACAGGTGTGCAAGTACAGGTGTGTGGAGAGAGTTGGAGTAAGTGGTACGGAGTGGTGTGCATGGTGCGAAGGTGTGAATGGGGGAGGAGTGGACCCCTTTCACGAGTACCCGGGGCGGGTAGTGTAAGTGTTAGGTAGAGGGTACAGGTAAATTGTGGTTGGATATTGGCATCTGTGGTGCGAGGTAATAGAATGGTATTGTGGATGGGTGCATTAGTGTTGTGGAAATGGCTGGGCGTGTAGCCTGTTAGTGTGTGTAGTTGGTTTGGGCACTCCACCACTGTGAGGATGTCGGCCAGGTGAGGCCGCAGGTGAGCTCTGGGAGCCGGTAGAGTTGTGGATGGGGCCCGAGGATCCGGAGGACGGACCCGGGTAGCCCAGTGCCAGAGAGGGCACCGGTTGGGGAGAGCGCCAGAGGGCCTTCCCCAGGTAGTTAGGTTAGGGTAAGGAGCAGGTAAGCTCGGAGGTAACTGCAGTGGTGGAGGTGTGCAGGTGGGTAGACCTGCTGGGAGAGTTACACGCCACAGCCCAGAAATTGTGCGAGGGCACCGGGAGATGAATCGGGGGAGTGAGACCCCAAATTGAAAAGCACCACAGTTTCGTCAATGGGAATTGGTTTTTAGAACCCATAGTGTAAGAGGGCCAATGGTTTGGCCGGAGAAAGACCCCGGGTAGTGTAAAGTTGTTAAAGTCATTTAGGAGATAGTTAGGATTGATGAACCTGTCGCACCATACGCAGCCACTTACCTGTGGTGATGATGACTCCACACCTGTGTTTTCTTTGTTGTGTTGCAGGAAGTAAGGATTGCTGTGAGGATTGGTGAGACGCATCACGACGTGGATGAGACATTGGGGTGATTCCATCTCTCCCTCCTTAGGAGGGACTGATGATGAATTGGTGATGGCAAATTTTGATGTTGAGTTGGAGATGGCAAATTTTGATGAGAGTTGAAAATGGCAAATTTGATTGGTTAGGAGGGAGAGAAGACGAATTTGGTTTATGGGAGGAACGGGGAAGACAGTAGGGATGTTTGTTGATTTGTAAAGTAGATGTTTATGGGTAGTGTTGTGTTTTGTGGATACAGTAAGGGGTAAGGGAGGGGCCATGTAGGTTACCTGGTGGGGGGGGGGGGGGGGGCGTACGGTAGGAACGTACCTGTCTCACCTGGTTCCCATGTGCCCCCAGTGTGCATCACCTTGTATTGCGTGCACTTTTGCGCCCTTACCACCTTACTCACTTGTCTTTTCTTTTGTCTCCCACCTCCGAGGATCTGGCTTTGGGGTAGAGAGAGAGGAGAGAGAGGTGCTGGCTACGCAGTTGTGGGCCTGCACTTTCGCTGCTTGCTGCTGGGATCGATACACCATATGGACCGCAATGTTTGTGGCCACCCACCATGGACCGCAGTTCTTATGCGGCCAAGCACCACCCGTGGATGGACCTATGGGTCAACGTGGCACCTATGCCATACAGGTGAACCACTAATAGTTGGCCCCTGATGGCCACAATAAAGAAATGGACGCGGTTGGCGCCTTTCTTTATTTTGAAAGAAGTAAGAAGGCCAAGTGCACCACACGAAGGCAAGACCAGCGGCAGAACATCGGCCGGCTGCGACACCACCGGTGATTATAAACACTTTATTGGTGCACCGGATGGTGCTGACTGTACATGATGGGGTGGTGCTTTTGGTGCTGGGAAGGGGTGCTCTGCACATTATTAAAGGCCGTAAGGCCACAGAGCACTCGTGGGTTGGTGTATCGATGCTGGCATGCGTGCTCTCTCTATGCATAACATCTGCATGTGTTCCTCCAAAAACAGGTCCTGGATCGTAGTGTAAATATCAGCGTAGTCTTGTAAATAATGCTCCCTACCGGCTGTATGTTTAGTTTGCGAATTCTTTCCGCAATTCGGTTATCCTGTGGGTGTGTTTCTGTGAGGAGAAGGGTGCAACGTCGCAGGGGGACATATTTACTCATTTGTGAATATCTGTAAAACTGTCGCACTCAGGGTAGAGTTAATAGTAGAGGGAACTACATCTGAGTGCCACACTAAAATAGGTAAAAATTTATCGGGTCGGGACGCCCCGAGGGTAGAGAAGGGTGCAATGTTGCGAATATGGAATTTGGCCTCCATATCCGCTTGTAAATATTCCCCTATTTCCCCAATACTCCCCAACTCTCCCCAATCCCCCATTCCCTAGTCCCATTGTCTGTAAACAACAATCAGTAGAGCCGACCTTCCCCTATTTCCCCCATTAAATGTCGCACCCAGGTTCACCGCATCTCACGTAGACAACTATAGGACATCTTGCTAGTTATTCTTAGTCTATGTCAGTTAAGGACTCGTTTCCATTAATTCTGACTCTTCGTTGCACCAGAATGTGATTATATGGCACCAGTAGTGAGTTTAGGACCTCCCCATACCTCCCCGCATCTCTTCCCCATGAAGAAGCTACAACAACAACTACAACAGCAGAGGGGGGCGGCGCGGCGACGGCGCGGGGAGTGTGCGTCCTCACACCGGCTCGGTTAGCCGCCATTGACCATGCGCTCCGACGGGGTTACCACGAAGGGGCTGGCTGTCAGTTCCTCGCCAAGGGCGGAGCCCGGTAACCCCCCCCCCCACACCCAATGAGAAGCAACGGGCCGATGCCATCTGGGGCGGAGCTAACGAGCCGAGGGCGTGTCCCTCCCCGCCGGATATACGAAGCGACTCACCGGACGTGACGAGAGATGCGCCCCCAGCTTGAGAAGACAAGAGAGCCACCTCCGAGCGCTGAGAGACCTCCTGCATCTTTTGGGCCGCGCTATCCTGTCCCTGAGCACAAGGTGCACCTTGTGCTGGCCATCGAAGACCCGCTTTCCTTGCCATCAATCCCCGTGTGAGTCAGTTTTTGTCCTGTTTATCTGTCGTCTGTCGGGGCTAATATAAGAGTGTGTCTAAGTGCCTACCTTCCTATGTTGTACCTCTCATCCCTGTAATCTGACCTTCCGCCATAATAGAACCTCCTCCGGAGGTCTTGAGAACCGTATCCCTGGTGTCGTGTCATTTTAATCCCAGCCGTTGTGTCTTTTCCTTCATTGATTTAGCGTAGCGCGACTGGTCAACGTCGGGTGGAATCGGGTGAGTTGGGGAAGAATCGGGGCAACTGTTAGGTCGCGGCAATACCACCGCTCGGTAAATAACATCCAAGCCGCGTCCGTAACAATATATACACATTTATGTCGGGAAGTTTGCCCGGCAAAAGCTATACCGGGCATGCCCGGGTGTCAACGGCGAGCCTTGGAAAGGCGAGTCTGGACCTGCCCGGGCGTGTTTGGCTGCGGCCTGGCAAGTCGAGGCTGGGCGTGCCCGGGCGCTCTGGACGAGCCCTGGAAAGGCGATAGCGGGCATGCCCGGACGCTCTGGGCGAGCCCTGGAAAGGCGATAGCGGGCATGCCCGGACGCTCTGGGCGAGCCCTGAAAAGGCGATAGCGGGCATGCCCGGACGCTCTGGGCGAGCCCTGGAAAGGCGAGAGCGGGCATGCCCGGGAAAGACGAGACCGGGCGTGCCCGGGAGGTTCGGGCGTGCCCGGGAACAGCGAGTCCGGGCATGCCCGGGAGAGGCGCGTCTGGCCGTGTTCTGGCCGGTGCAAGGCGATTGTGTGCATCCAGCGGTAACCGCTACAACATTAAACTATCCCCTATTAGTGTATGTGTGTAATGTGTGTATGTGTGTGTGTGTGTGTGTGTATATGTGTGTATATGTGTGTATATGTGTGTATGTGTGCGTATGTGTGTGTGTATGTGTGTGTATATGTGTATGTGTGTGTATGTGTGTGTATGTGTGTGTGTATGTGTGTGTGTGTGTGTGTGTGTGTAGTTGCTTGTTATCTCCATTTGCGGGTTTCAGGAGGTGGTACAGAGTCCTCTCAGGACCCAAAGTATCCATCTCCGCTTCGGTAAGGGATCACAGTTCATGGACCAAACTGGTCAACTTTTTCAGAGTTTTGTTCCAAGTTCTCTTTTCAGGATCATCACCGAACCCCGGATTACCTCGAGTTGTAATTCATTTGTGGTAATATTCCCGGGGATGGTTTTTAAAATAGCAGTGAGGTTCTTCTTCATCATTTCTGTTGCTCCAATTATCACTGGTACCATTTTGATGCTCTTCAGCTTCCAGGATTTCTTGACGTGTGTGTGTGTGTGTGTGTGTGTGTGTGTGTGTGTGTGTGTGTGTGTGTGTGTGTGTGTGTGTGTGTGTGTGTGTGTGTGTGTGTGTGTGTGTGTGTGTGTAATAGTAAAATACAATACGAATAGTAAAAATATTATTCATGGGATCTTTATATTATTATTCATATAAAGATTAATTGTACAGTACAATTAATAATTCATATTCATTCATACTATATTATTCATACAGTACAATATAAGAATTATATATACTACAAATCAATGTTGCTAGGAATCAGTGGTTGCTAGGATACAGCAGCATGCAAAAAACCTTTGACACTTTGAACATTCGAAATGCAGTTTGATGCAGAGGTAGTTGGTGTGGTCATGCTGGTTGGTAGATTGGTTTATTTAAGGTAAGATGTACATGATTTAATGTATTATCATATTATGGAATGTGCAAGGAAAGTTATAAATATATGATAACACATTAAATCCTCTAGCGAGTAAAGTTGGAATAAGTGATGTTGCATTGATGGGTTGACTGACTGCCTGGACGCAACTGAGGTTGTGGATCTACTGATGTTTCCATCTATTGATGTGGATCCATGATCGAGGTTGTGGATCCGCCGTTTGGAGAGGTCCTGGGCTGAAAGGATCGAAACCTCGAGGAAGAACGGTGCTCAGCTGATGATCCATGCAGTCGGGAAACTCGTCAATTGCGTACAGGTTAAGGTTCTTGCTTTAGGTGGAGAAACTATGTTTGAGGTTTACAATTTAAATAAAGTTGAATATGGGATGTTGTGAAATTAACATCATTTACAGCAATCCTTTAAATTATTGATATTTAAGTTTAGGAACAACCGATACTGTACAATTAATTAAATGCATTTTAAAATAAGAATTGAAAAAGAGAAATTAGAATTGTGAGGAACACAAATTAAAAAAACAAGATGTATATATATATATGTGTGTGTGTATGTGTGTGTGTCTGTGAATAAGAGACAGAATGGTGAGGAACAGAAATGAAAAAACGAGATGTGTATGTGTGTCTGGAATACCAAATGTGAATTTGCCTAAGTGGGTTGCAGGGAAGTGTTTCCAGCACCCACAAAAAAAACAAAAAAAAAATTCTTCAAAATACAAACAGAATTAGATTACCGAGCAATGCCGGGTACGCCTGCTGGTAACACACACACACACACACACACACACACACACACACACACACACACACACACACACACACACACACACACACACACACACACACACACACACACACACACACACACACACACACACACACACACACACTTCGACGTTGATATTCCTCGCTCCCCCCTGCAAGTGACCAACCCATTTCTGACCCCCCCCCCCCCCCCCCCATTCAGACTGACTTCACAATGAACCACGTACGTTCCCCATCCCCAGCTATGTTGGAGAAGCTCGTTGCTGGCATAATCCTTCTTGCCAGCAGGTATAGATCAAGGTTGTTATTTTTCTCCTTCCGTCAGATCTTCCTCCTTGTAGTCAGACCACCCTCTCATTTCAACTTTCCTGCTCAACCAAGACCTGATCTATCATGTGTAGACCCAAATGGTAATGTGACCCCTGCATTTGTTGTTCCACGAGTATCGACCTACACATCACAACATGTATACAAAATAAACTTTTATGAATGAATCCGTAACCGTTCAAGGGTATCGGTGCAGCCGGAGCATCTCACGGCAAGGAATACACTGTGTGGGTTGCCATTGCAAACGCAGCCGTAAAATATATAGAAACGATTAAACAAGGTATAAAAACACACAAACCAGCAAAAACAAAATTAACAAAAACGACACGATAACAGCGATCAAATGCACACCAAAGCACAAAAATACAATCATACATCAATGTACACAAAAACACGAATAACAAAATAACATAAAGAGATAAGCTATAATGGCACCCGGTAGAGCACATACCTCTGCCAGGCTGAACAGTTTACATTTTGTGTCACACTCATTGGCCGGATCTGCATTTCTAATCAGCTTGTTCTTGTCACACACCCAACCTGTCCACCAAGTTTCATCCGAATCCATCCATAACTGTTTGAAATATCGTGCTATACCTCGTTTTTGGTTATAACTCCCAATGGTGAAGAATCACTTGCAATATTATTGTTAAAAAATAAATAAATATTGTATCCGGATTCAGATCCGGATAGTCACCAAAATCGAATCAATTCGTCCTCATCACACACCCTACCTGTCGACCAAGTTTCGTCCGAATACGTACATACCTTTTTGAGATATCCTGCTCACAAACAGACAGATAAACAGGGGTGAAAACATAACCTGCGTCTACCTTATATTAGGTGGTGCAGGTAACAAAATACAGTAAACTGTACAAAAACAAAGTTGAACTGCAATGGCACTCGTAGTGTGCAAAGGTAAGCCTCGCACATTCATTCTGAACAAAATTATCATGGTTCCCTGAACATGCTACTGTCATGGCCCATTTACTGTATCATTACAACAACAACAACAACAACAACAACCGGCATTTTAAGGCCATTTCCCTGCTAGAGCGGGGGTTAGCCTTGCGGTCCCCATGACAATCTTCTCCATCTTGCCCTATTTTCTGCATCTCCCTTGCCCGCATTTCTTCTTCCACCATCTTTAGCCAAGTCTTTCTCGGTCTTCCCCATCCTCTACTTCCTTCTACATTCATTTCCATCACTCATCTCAACCAGTCACTTTCATCCTTCCTCAACACATGACCAAACCATCTTAACCTGTTCCTCTTCACAGCATCAATCACAGGCTCTATTCCCATCATTTTTCGCAATTCATCATTCGTCTTCCTCTCTCTCAACGATACTCCGCACATCCATCGAACCATTCACATTTCCACCCTTTCCAACCTTCGTTGCTGCTCTACGTTCATTACCCATGTCTCGCTCCCATAAGTCATACCACTTCTCACACATGCAGCATACACCTTTCCCTTCAGCTTCAACGACACTCCCCTCCTCGTCAGCACGCCACTCAGTTCCCTAAACTTCTTCCATGCACATCTCACTCGAGCAACCGTTGCCGAGTCTGATCCACCTTCTCCATTCAGCATGTCTCCGAGGTAGCAAAATGTTTTCACACCTTCCAGCTTCACGCCGTCTCCAAGATCCAACTCAACATTTCCTCCATCTGCAGGCCCTCTGTGCACACCTTACATTTGAATGTAGCTGCCACACTGGTTAATGACCCTCTCAGACCACTACATTTTTGATGAACCCACTCAGCGCACATTGTACATTGAATGGAGTTCACTCCGACACCCTTCCTGCACACAGCCCAGGGCCACTTCCCAGTTCTTTCCACCTCACCACATGCTTTACCACTTGCCATCACCTTCGTCTTTCCGATATTCACCTTCAGACCTTTTGTCTCCATACATTCCTTCCACTTGTTCATCTTCTCCTTCAGTCCATCCATACTTTCCACAATCAACACCAGATCATCTGCATACAACAACTCCCACAGTAAACCCTCCTTTACGTTCTGAGCCAGCACCTCCATCACAGCTACAAATAGTAGTGGACTTAGTACCGACCCCTGATACACTCCCACCTTCACCTCAAACTCACCACTGTTCCCGTCCTTCGTCCTTACAGCTGTGCGCGCTCTTTTGTACATTGCCATCACTACTCTGACCAACCATTCCTCCACTCCTAACTTCCTCATTGCCCATGTCAATACTTTGCGTGGAACCCTATCGAATGCTTTCTCCAGATCAACAAACCCAAGAAACAACTTCTTCCTCTTCTCCATGTACTTCTCCTGCAACTGCCTCACAATAAAAAAGCGCGTCTGTCGTTCCTCTTCCTGGCATAAATCCAAACTGCATTTCGTCGATCTTCACTTTCTTCCTTATCCTCCTCTCCAACACCCTTTCCAATACCTTCATTCCATGCTCCAATAACGTTATCGCTCGGTACGAGCCACACTCTAGAGGGTCACCTTTCCCCTTGTATAGAGGGACGAGGGTACTCAGTTCCCAATCCACTGGAATGCGGCCTTCTTTCACCGCCAGATTACAGATCTCTGTCATTCTCTTCACACCCCAACTTCCTGCTGCCTTCAACATATCTCCCACAACTCCCGTCGGCCCTCCCGCTTTTCTACTCTTCATTGCTTTTATGGCTTCCTCAACTTCCTTCTCAGTTATCTTCTCTATAAACAAAAACAAAAAAAACCACCTTTAGAGGCCATTTTTCCCCGCAAAGCGGGGGTTGGCCTTTTTCGGGAACCGTGGTTGTTGTTGTTTTTCGGTCCCCTTTTTGAAGCAATGTTTTACGGCCGGATGCCCTTCCTGACGCCAACCCTTTTTGCCGCCTTTAACGACAAACAGGGAAATACCAGTGAACTGGTACTCAATTAGCCGACCTCGGAAGGATGACAGGCTGAGTCAACCCCCCTGGCGTTAATTCAGCAATCGACCGGGATTCGAACCCAGGATCCTAGGATCCTAAGCCGGCACCCTAGCCGCTAGCCCAACACCAGGGTCTACCAACACCAATCTTCTCTGCCGGTCCTAAAACTGGGTTACTCTCTATGTTGCCAACCCATTCATTCTCTGTATTCAACAGCATTTCCATATATCTTTCCTATCTTCCTTTAATTCCATCTGGGTCCACAACGATTTGTCCCACTTCATCCTTCAAGCAACTCACCCCCATCACATCACACCTCTCTTTCGCTATCTGCTTTGCAATCCTGAATACTGCTCTCTGACCCTCTTCCGAATCCAAGCGTTCTCTGAACATTTTCCTACATGCCTCCTGCGCCTTTGCTACCTCTTTCTTTGCAGCCTTCTTGGCTGCCTTATAATTTTCATGCTCTGCTGTTTCTGCTCCCGTACCCTACGCCTTCTGCCACTCCTTGAACTTCTTCCTCTTCTCGTCAATCCTCTTTCCAACTTCATCATCCCACCACCATGTTTCTGAGTGCCTCAGTGGTCCTTTTGTCCATCCACATACCTCACCAACGGCTCCCAACAGACTAGCTTTCATTGACATCCAACCACTTTCAAGCTCAACCACATCATCCTCTACCCTACTCAGCCTCTCTTTTAATGCCTCCCTTACTGTCACCTCTTTCAACCTCCACACCTTCATTCTCGGTTGGTACTTCACCCGCCGAGCTCTCCTCGCACCTTTCACCCTTATGTCGCAGACAACCAAGTGGTGCTGTGAAACAGCCTCCTCCCCCGGGATCACCTTTGTGTCCCGGAGGTGCCCCCTATCTCGCCTACGCACCATCAGGTAGTCAACGGTTGTCGTCGACCCACCTGACGTGTATGTAACAAGCTTATTATCCTCTTTCTGGAACTGAGTATTACAAATCAACAAATCAGCTCCATCAGCAAACTCCAAAATCCTTTCACCTTCTCCATTTCTCACACCATATCCGTAACCCCCATGAACTCCCTCAAAACCATCCATACTCCTTCCCACATGTCCACTTAGGTCTCCTCCTACCACAACAACTTCCTCATCTTTCACGTTATCCATCAGCTTCTCTGTCGCACACCAGATCTTGTCCGTCTCCTCATCGCTCCGACCAACCTGCGGAGCATATCCCGAGATGACGTTCACCAAGAGCTTTCCAATCATCATTTTCACCATCATCAGCCTATCACTCACTCTAGTCACACTCACCACACTGTCTACAAACTCCTCAGAAAACAGGACACCAACACCATTCACGCCCTCCAGGCACCCTTGCCACACAAACTTGTATTTCTGTCCCTGCCTACCCTTCACCATTCTCACACCACTTCCCTTCCATTTCGTCTCTTGCACACAACATATGCAAGCACCACTCTTCTTCTGACCAATACTTCCACCACTTCTCCTGATCTCCCTGTCATTGTCCCTACATTCCATGTCCCAAACCTCAGAAACCGATCTCCACTTCGGGCTGTACCCTGCCCATATGTAGTTGTAATTGTCATGGTTCTCTTTTTGAGGCAATGTTTTTTTTTAATGGCCGGATGCCCTTCCTGACACCAACCCTCTTAGTCGTCTCTTACGACATGCAGGGATACGGTGTACCTATTCTAAATCCAGGGTACACACTGGGAAACGTTTAAAACATGGAAATTGTGGGGGGGGGGGGGGGGGGGGGGAGGAGGGCGGAGGGGGTGGGGGAGCATCACGGCTGTGGGGGCCCCGTCAGCACCACGCCGCGTTTGCCCGGTCAGCACCACGGCGGCCTGGTCAGCACCACACCACGTTTGCCCGGTCAGCACCACGGCGGCCCAGTCAGCACCACACCACGTTTGCCCGGTCAGCACCACATCAGCCCGGTCAGCACCACACCACGTTTGCCCGGTCAACACCACGGCGGCCCGGTCAGCACCACACCACGTTTGCCTGGTCAGCACCACACCACGTTTGCCCGGTCAGCACCATGTCAGCCCGGTCAGCACCACACCACGTTTGCCCGGTCAGCACCACACCACGTTTGCCCGGTCAGCACCACGGCGGCCTGGTCAGCACCACACCTTTGGAAAGGACTTCGATGCACGTCGAAGTGCACCATTATCATTCATGTATGAAGTATCATTCATGCACCCTATTATGTCAAATAGTTTCTTGGCATGGGTTATGTATGATGTTGTAGCGACCCATGGGTCCCCCAAAGCTCGAGACCAGCAACAGAATCTCCTGGCCCAAGCCGGTGACGTAACCGGCGGCCAAACCGCGGCGCCGAGGTTATAATCCTTTGCACCTGTCGGTCACATGACCACCAAAGCGTGCCTCGCCTGAGAGGCGTGGCTTTGGTTCTGATGTATGCTTTTTGGTTTGGATATATATATATATGCGAACCCGATAAACGGGCTTTCAGAGTTCCCAAGATGATTATACAATAAACATCTTCTCGGACGAGTTTGTGTCTTGTCCGTCACTTCGTCCGTCTCAAGCAGGAGCGCTGCTCCTTCAATGTCATAAATTTAATTCTTCACTCACATCAGGTCACAGATCAGATAGATTAGTCCATGAGCCAGACCAGATTTGACTACCAAAAAGAGTGGCAAGACACCACTGTGTTTTTCAGTTGGCCTAGTATCTGGAATGTCGTAAAAATGTGATAGACGTCTGGGATCCACAGCTAAACATGTTTTTGTTGGCTATTTTCCAATATGGCCACCTATTTTTAATGTACTGTATCTCAGAAAGTTGGCTGGAACTTTTAATTGGTTGATCTGAGGCATATGAAACAAAATAATTCAGAACAAAAAGGTGAACTCTCCATTCAGCTAGGATATAAAAATCAATTTGCTACGATTGCTGCTAAATCAGACCACCGAAGAAATGATGAATAAAGATACACTGCAGAGGTGATGCGTCGCTTCAGTCTCAAGAACGGTACTCTAGAACGGTACTCGGTAGGGCGCATATCCCCGCCAGGCTGTTTATGTTTTGTATCCAACTGATTGGCCAGATCTGGATCTGGACCGGAACCAAAATCTAATCGGCTTGTTCTCGTCACCGAAACAACTCGTCCACCAAGTTTGGTCATAACTCGTCCACAACTTTTTTTAATATCATGTTATATATCGCTTTTTGCTCGATTTCTCAATGGTTAAGAATCACTTAAAAATTAAATAAATCTCGTATCCGAATCCATATTCAGATCTTCACCAAAA
Organism: Myxine glutinosa; assembly: GCF_964187855.1. Lineage (NCBI taxonomy): Eukaryota > Metazoa > Chordata > Myxini > Myxiniformes > Myxinidae > Myxine > Myxine glutinosa. Next base: position 63,365,856 of record NC_136263.1, read on the forward strand.
TCGAATCGATTACTCATCACACACCCAACCTGTCCACCAAGCTTCGTCCAAATCCTTCCATAACCTTTTGAGATATCGTGCTATATATCGGTTTTAGCCCTATCACTCAATGGTGAAGAATCACTTGAGAGATAAAGAAGACAGACAAACAAGAAATATGTCATGCATAGCATGATACTTACGAAATCCCTAAATTAAGTTGTTGGCCTTTGATGACCTCAAAAATAGTTGGTGGTTGAATTCAGTGACCTGGTATGCAAATCCTCTTCAAATCTCAAGTCAATCGGATGAAAATTGAGGATTTTAGAAATTTGATAAAGTTGGTGACCTTTGGCCTATGTTGACCTATTGACCTTTTGACCCCAAAAATAATAGACTTCTTGATTACCAACTCTACCGTTTGGTGAAGTTTTGTGAAGATCGGTTGAAAATTCTGACCTGTAGGCGACTGACATACTGACATACAGACAGACAGACAGGCAGACAGAATAACGCAAAAGACCAACTAATATACTTGAAAAATCTTCGATTTTCGCAAGTAACAAGCAGACAAACAGACAGGGGTGAAAACATAACCTCCATCCACCTTGGGCGGCGGAGGTAACCAGGTACAGTTTTCCGCTATTATCTCACCGCTGAGCATCGGGCAGCAGCACAGAGGGAACTTCGGCATCATATCTCCACCCAAAGTCCTCAGCTCATCAGCCATGCTGAATTTGGGAAGGCCTGCAAAAAGCGACGTCTGATGTTGCTTCCTTGGTCGACCTCCCGGAAAACAACTGGACAACCCCATTCAGCAAGGATCCATCAGATCTTATGAGTATTTTCATTGGGACAGTTGTACCACCTGATGTTTCTTTTGGCCTGCTGACAGCACATCAAAAGGGATAAGCGTAATATAAAGATTTCCAAGAGCAGCGGCTTCACAAGGGTGACTTCAGAGAGATGAGAAAGAAAACAATCAAATAAAGAAATAGTCTTGATTGCCGATCGAAGGTTGTTTGGGGACATGGTGCTCATGCGCGATGTCCTACGTCACCCTCTTAGCCCTTTGCCATGGGCATTAACAAACGCTGACGGCACTATGAAGAGAACAAATAAAGCTGGTCTGTCGAAACACCTCGAGAGCAAAGCATCACAAGCTGAGGAAGTACCTCATCCATGTGCTACGCACATTCAGAAATTCAAGGTGAGAATCGTACATTCAATGAACTCTGATGTCTTTGTGCAGATCCTTCATGCAAGCGAGGGAAGTGACAAGATTAATGTGACATTTGATGTATACCAAGAGCATTCAATCAAAGCTACCGAACACGTTCATCGTGGTTCCGAAGGTGGAGTAGCTTTCAGCATGATAATGCCAGGGCACAAGATAAAGAATTGGAGGCGACTGTTGGCTTACTGTTCCGTGAGCAAGAACAAGCTCACTGCTTTTTCAGTAGAGAGCTGGAAAGATCAGGATAGAAGAAAGCAGACAAGCAGACAGGGACGATGCAATAGTCTTGCATCCCCTTTGGGGCAAGACTAACTGGAGAGTTCATAGAACACCTTAAACCACACACTTGAGAAACAAGGACATGAGCGGGGTCAGCGAGTGGCAAATCTGATTGGGAGCGATGACGTAAAATGCCGTAATATTTTGTCCAAGTACTGCTAAACGGGAGGGTTTTGAAAGTGTGAAAATGGCGATTTATGTTCCAGTGTTCAAGTATAGAATTAAATTGAAATAAAATAAACGTTTTAAAGGTTCTATAATTTTTTTGGAAGTTTACCACCGTTCATACAGCGCTTTTTACACCACCTTATTCAACATGTTGCATTAGTTCATCGTGCCTGTTGTTCGTGTCCTTTACGACGTCCCTAAATACAGTAAGTTTCCTGTTTGGAATGATTTTTTTTACCTCCGTCACCAAAGGTGGATGGAGGTTATGTTTTCATTCCTGTCCTTATCTGTCTGTTTGTTTGACTGCGAACAAGATATCTCAAAAAGTTGTGGACGGATTCCGACGAAATTTAGCAGAGAGGTAGTGTATGTGACAAGGACGAAATTGTTACATTTTGGTGAAGATCCGGGTTCGGATCTGGCAAGTAGAATTTTCTAAGTGATTCTTCACCATTGGGAGATAGGCCCAAAATCGCTACATAGCAGGATATCTCAAAAGGTTGTGGACAGATTTGGACGTGGGCAGGTGATGGAAGGCCCGATTTTTCAGCACTCGTGCATATTTTCCTGTCCTTGGGCATTCTATGCCATCAGTTCTGACTTTTTTTTTTAAAGCATGACCAATCCTGGCCACCGCATGACCAACCTATAAGTGTATACAACAACAACAACATGCATATTAAGGCCATTTTCCCTGCTGGAGCGGGGGTTCGCCTTGCGGTCCCCATGACAATCTTCTCCATTTTGCCCTATTTTCTGCATCTCTCCTTGTTAACCCCCTTGCCCGCACTTCTTCTTCCACCATCTTTAGCCAAGTCTTTCTCGGTCTTCCCCGTCCTCGACTTCCTTCTACATTCATTTCCATCACTCTTCTCAACCAGTCACTTTCATCTTTCCTCAACACATGACCAAACCATCTCAACCTGTTCCTCTTCACAGCATCAATCACAGGCTCTATATTCCCATCATCTTTCGCAATTCATCATTTGTCTTCCTCTCTCTCAACGATACTCCGCACATCCACCGAACCATTCGCATTTCCACCCTTTCCAGCCTTCGTTGCTGCTCTACGTTCATTACCCATGTCTCGCTCCCATAAATCATAACACTTCTCACACATGCAGCATACACTTTTCCCTTCAGCTTCAACGACACACCCCTCCTCATCAGCACGCCACTCAGTTCCCGAAACTTCTTCCATGCACATCTCACTCTTGCAACCGTTGCCGAGTCTGATCCACCTTCTCCATTCAGCATGTCTCCGAGGTAGCAAAATGTTTTCACACCTTCCAGCTTCACGCCGTCTCCAAGATCCAACTCAACATTTCCTCCATCTGCAGCTCCCTCTGTGCACACCTTACATTTGAATGTAGCTGCCACACTGGTTAATGACCCTCTCAGACCACTACATTTTTGATGAACCCACAGCACACATTGTACATTGAATGGAGTTCACTCCGACACCCTTCCTGCACACAGCACATGGCCACTTCCCAGTTCTTTCCACCTCACCACATGCTTTACCACTTGCCATCACCTTCATCTTTCCTATATTCACCTTCAGACCTTTTGTCTCCATACATTCCTTCCACTTGTTCATCTTTTCCTTCAGTCCATCCATACTTTCCGCAATCAACACCAGATCATCTGCATACAACAACTCCCACGGTAAACCCTCCTTTACGTTCTGAGCCGGCACCTCCATCACAGCTACAAATAGTAGTGGACTTAGTACCGACCCCTGATGCACTCCCACCTTCACCTCAAACTCACCACTGTTCCCGTCCTTCGTCCTTACAGCTGTGTGCGCTCTTTTGTACATTGCCATCACTACTCTGATCAACCATTCCTCCACTCCTAACTTCCTCAATGCCCATGTCAATACTTCGCATGGAACCCTATCGAATGCTTTCTCCAGATCAACAAACCCAAGAAACAACTTCTTCCTCTTCTCCATGTACTACTCCTGCAACTGCCTCACAATAAAGAGCGCGTCTGTCGTTCCTCTTCCTGGCATAAATTCAAACTGCATTTCGTCGATCTTCACCTTCTTCCTTATCCTCCTCTCCAACACCCTTTCCAATACCTTCATTCCATGCTCCAATAACTTTATCGCTCGGTACGAGCCACACTCCAGAGGGTCACCTTTCCCCTTGTATAGAGGAACGAGGGTACTCACTTCCCAATCTACTGGAATGCGGCCTTCTTTCACCACCAGATTACAGATCTCTGTCATTCTCTTCACACCCCAACTTCCTGCTGCCTTCAACATATCTCCCACAACTCCCGTCGTCCCTCCCGCTTTTCTACTCTTCATTGCTTTTATGGCTTCCTCAACTTCCTTCTCAGTTATCTTCTCTACCGGTCCTAAAACTGGGTTACTCTCTATGTTGCCATCCCATTCATTCTCTGTATTCAACAGCATTTCCATATATCTTTTCCATCTTCCTTTAATTCCATCTGGGTCCACAACGATTTGTCCCACTTCATCCTTCAAGCAACTCGCCCCCACCACATCACACCTCTCTTTCGCTATCTGCTTTGCAATCCTGAATACTGCTCTCTGACCCTCTTCCGAATCCAAGCTTTCTCCGAACATTTTCCTACATGCCTCCTGCGCCTTTGCTACCTCTTTCTTTGCAGCCTTCTTGGCTGCCTTATAACTTTCATGCTCTGCTTTTTCTGCTCCCGTACCCTTCGCCTTCTGCCACTCCTTGAACTCCTTCCTCTTCTCGTCAATCCTCTTTCCAACTTCCTCATCCCACCACCATGTTTCCGAGTGCCTCGGTGGTCCTTTTGTCCATCCACATACCTCACCAACGGCTCCCAACAGACTATCTTTCATTGACATCCAACCACGTTCAAGCTCAACCACATCATCCTCTACCCTACTCAGCTTCTCTTTGAATGCCTCCCTTATTGTCACCTCTTTCAACCTCCACACCTTCATTCTCGGTTGGTACTTCACCCGCCGAGCTCTCCTCGCACCTTTCACCCTTATGTCGCAGACAACTAAGTGCTGCTGTGAAACAGCCTCCTCCCCCGGGATCACCTTTGTGTCCCGGAGGTGCCCCCTATCTCACATACGCACCATCAGGTAGTCAACGGTTGTCGTCGACCCACCGGACGTGTATGTAAACAAGCTTATTGTCCTCTTTCTGGAACTGAGTATTACAAATCAACAAATCAGCAAACTCCAAAATCCTTTCACCTTCTCCATTTCTCACACCATATCCGTAACCCCCATGAACTCCCTCAAAACCGTCCATACTCCTTCCCACATGTCCATTTAGGTCTCCTCCTACCACAACAACTTCCTCATCTTTCATGTTTTCCATCAGCTTCTCTAGCGCACACCAGAACTTGTCCTTCTCTTCATCGCTCCGACCAACCTGCGGAGCATATCCCGAGATGACGTTCACCAAGAGCTTTCCAATCATCATTTTCACCATCATCAACCTATCACTCACTCTTGTCACACTCACCACACTGTATACAAACTCCTCAGAAAACAGGACACCAACACCATTCACGCCCTGCGGGCACCCTTGCCACACAAACTTGTGTTTCTGTCCCTGCCTACCCTTCACCATTCTCACACCACTTCCCTTCCATCTCGTCTCTTGCACATAACATATGTCCACTCTTCTTCTGATCAATACTTCCACCACTTACTTCTCATGATCTCCCTGTCATTGTCCCTACATTCCATGTCCCAAACCTCAAAAACCGATCTCCACTTCGGGCTGTACCCTGCCCATATGTAGTTGTAATTGTCATGGTTCTCTTTTTGAGGCAATGTTTTTATGGCCGAATGCCCTTCCTGACGCCAACCCTCTGAGTCGCCTCTTGCGACACACTGGGAATTACCAGTGAGCTGGTACTCAATTTAAAAATTGGGTTCGGGCCTCGTATCTCATTCCCAGACACCAATTGCTACGGACCGCGGATAAGATGGTGTTTTGCCGAGCGGATGGCGCCGCGGCCGAACAGTTACCCCAACTAACCTGATTCCTGGACGTTGGCCGAAATCGCGCCACATGTATTCAATTTGGAAACCTCTAAAGCGACCGAATGTAAAGAGGAAGAAGAAGAAGACGTACAGAAGAGTAACAGGATTTATTATTTACACACAAAAATAACCAAGGAAGAAGAAAGGATAATAAAATAATTTACAGAAGAACTCAGAGACACAGTGCAAATATTAACTTATACAAGCTTACTTATACCCAGGGACAAGACAAAAGACAGAGTACGAACACACTTACACGGGGGGTGATGATAGGAATGGCAGGAGGTGGATGGCTGGAGGGGGAGGAAGGGTCAGGTCCGTGCAAACGGCAGGGCTGGAGGTGACAGCTCAGACTCCTCGCGTTCTTGGCGGGAAAACCTCGGTGGCGTCGACGCAAACTCTTGGTGTCCCTTTTTGTGCTCCTCCTCAACTCAACCCTCACAAGGCTTGCTGTCTTTCTTGGCTTCACTCCGCCTCACTCCGCCTCACTTCTCTTTACTTCTCCCACTCTCTTGTGTAACCAACTCTCTTTCCGCCACCAACCACCAACCAACGTTCTGACGCGCCTCTCTGAACCTCTCTCTTTCTTGACTTTCTTTCTTCGCACGTCTCTCGGTCCAACCACCACTCGGCTCTTGCGCGCGCGCTTTTATAGCGCCTCAGGCGATCAAGCCGCTAGTGTCCAGGACACGCCCATCGGTCAGCTCGCCTCGGCCCTGATTGGTCGGCACGGCCCTCTGGCTCCGCCCTTGATGACGATGGGCGGGCACGCCCTTCTTCCCCGAGCTGAGCACATGCTTAATGGTGGTTTTGGGGCGAAATCAACAACCCACAGCTGTAGCAAACCTGGCAAACTGCCCAGTGCAGTTGGTAATTGAGGCTTGGAGGGGATGTAGTTGGCAATTGAGGCTTGGCAATGACGCAGTTGGAAATGGAGGTTTTGGGAATAGGAATGAAAGGGGATCTATCTTATTTCACTTGGTGCAATGGAGTGTCATCTTAATGGAAGACAAGGCCTTACCCTAATACACATAATAAGGAAATAAACTACTGAACAGGGATATTATGGTGTCCTTCATGTATGCTTTATGGAACTAACTACGGGAACGCCCTTTGACCTTTTTACAACACTGGAGTAAGGAGGGCAATATTTGAACAACAATTTACACTACAACAACAAAAAAAACAAACCATTCTCATATCCACAACAATATATATATATATATATATATATATATATATATATATATATATATATATATATATATATATATATCCCTTCCCTGCACCTATCAGCAAGTCCCATCTTACCCCGGGCTTGTGCCAATCAAAACCCCAACCAATCACTGCCCTTCTGGGCGTGGCCCACGGCCCGCCTATCCTGTGCGCTTCCAAAGTCAATGTCATCAGCAGCAGTGCTCAATGTCCTGGCTTCCAGTAGGTTTTTAATTAGGGTGTTCCAATGCACGCGATTAGCTAGTGTCGATGATGTGGTGCCAAAAGGGACATAGGAAATAAATTACAGAGGTAACGAACCTTGGCTGCACTCAACCTATAAGTGTATGCTGGGAGTTAATCACTTGAGTGCAAGTTTGCTATTTAAAATAAGAAATAACCGGCAAAGTCATCATTGCACTATAGTAGTATGACATCACCTGGGTAACAAGAACAGCACCCGGTAGAGTGCATAACTCCACCAGGCTGAATAGTTTACATTTTGTATCCCACTGATAGGCCGGTTCTGCATCCGGACCCGAATTAAAATCGAATTGGCTTGTTTTTGTCACCGAACTAACTCGCCATGCATTGTTATAACCCGTTCCCAACTTTTTTGAGATATTGTGCGATATATCATTTTTGGCCCCATCTCTCAAGGGTGCAGAATCACTTCACCAAAATCTAATTAATTCGTCCTTGTCACACACCCAACCTGTTCACCAAGTTTCGTCTGAATCCATTCACAACTTTTAAAGATCTACTGTTCAAAGACAGACAGATAAACAAACAGGGATGAAAACATAACCTTCCACGTTTACTAATTAATTCTGGCAAATGGGATGCCCAGTTTAATGTCCATCTGAGGGACGGATGAATCATCCTCCCTGCGGAACTCAAGGATGACAGTATATAGCTGCGTCGAGATTCAAATTCAGGCTAGATAGCTCAGCTTCGAGTGTGCATTCATACTCCTGGGGCCTAGGCCATCCTGCGTAGAACATTTTGTTATCGTAACATTGGAAGGCTTGCCATGAGAAATTATTTTTCTTTTTATAAAGGAAAACGAAAAACGTGCACGAATTAAACTGGATAATGAACCAAGTTTTTTTTTGTTCCAGTTAGACTACATCATATTTTGTACTCCCATCTGCGCATTTGCCTCGTACCGACACAATCTGGTTCAAAATCCATGCACTCTTAATTCAATTTCGGTCATTCTTCTGATGTCCGTGTTGTTCATGGAAAAGTACAATTATATCATTGCACAAACTTCCCAAATCCCCGATTATCCTCGTCACATCTTTCAATTCACTTTGTTGCAAAAAAAGAAAAAAAAAGAAAAAAAGAACACCTTGCACCTGACTCGATAGAAAAAACATCCCTAAATCTTGACTGGCATTCCTGTTTAGGAAGGCACAGGGGTGGGGGGCTGGTAGGACAAGCCTGGTTGTAGTGGGTTTCGCGTTAATAAAAGATTGGTTACAGTGCTCTACCAGATTACAATGAACGTCCCATTCCATCCGAATTGGAAACAAACTTGATTTTAACAATATGTGACAGCAACACAATCAAATGGACATCGATTAGACGACTACTACAGCCTCAACTAGAACGGCACTGGTAGAGCGCGTACCTCCACCAGGCTGAACAGTTTATAGATAGTCTCCCACTGATAGGCCGGATCTGGATTCGGATCTGAACTAAAATCGAATCGGCTTGTTCTTGTCATCTAACCAACTTGTCCATAACTTTTTTAAATATCATGTTTATGATGTTATTTATCGTTTTTTGCCCGATATCTCAATGGTGAAGAATCACTGAAATTATTTTTTTTTGTATCCGAATCCATACTAAGATCTTCACCAAAATCGAACTGATTAGTCCTCGTCACACACCCAACCGGTCTACCAGGTTTCGTCCAAATCCGTCCATAACGTATTGAGATATCGCGCTGTGCATCGGTTTTAGCCCTATCACTCAATGGTGAAGAATCACCTAAAAAATTATCTGATCTGGATCCAGATTCAAATGCTCACTAACATTTAATAAAGTCTTCCTTGTTACATACGCAACCGGTCCACCAAGTTTCGTCCAAATCCGTCCACCACTTTTTGAGGTATCTTGTTCACAGACAAACAAACAAGCAGACAGACAGACAGACAGGTGTGAAAACATAACCTCCATCCACCTTCAGTGGCAGACGTAATTAGTCCCCTCATCTTGTGGGGGTCAACCGAATGCATATCTTGATATCTGGTAGCATGTCCTTTGCCATAAAATCAATAATACTCCTCATGACAGCTTGATATTGCCAAATGTGGAGTAGATTTTATTGCAGCTCTTGCATAATACTTGGCAGGGGTTGGCTTTACCTCAGCTCCAGATACATACGTCCCCAGACGTGTTTGGTGGCATTCACGTCAGGACTCTGTGGTGCCAATAACGGGTCCAACGACCGAACGATGCCAAAGGCCAGACCAGTAAGGCCAAAACATCAGTGGTCCTCAGACATGACTTTTTGAGGAGATCGGCCATCACAATGCAACAGATTCATAATGAAAGCAAGAAACTATTTTTGTTTATAAAATCAACACCAAATGTTTATTATCTGCAAATCAAGTCTTCTTATTTTAAAATAAATTAATTATATAATTCCTTTGTTACTTAACGTAATAAAACTGTGTAAGTATACAGAGCCTTGTACAAATGATTTTAGTTGTGTTTGTCATTTTACATCTATCACTACGATACTGTACGGTATATATACATGGCAACGGCCATGAAACGATGATGATGATAGATTCCATTAGATGAGACTCGACAAGAATGGCTGCCATTCTATGGAACCGAAGAGAGCTATCAAACGGAACACCTGGGCACATTAATTTGTTTATAATATAGAAGCTGCAGCTGACAACAACAACCACACACTCAGACAGCAAACAGTGAGATCATGTGCTGCCAAGGAAAGTCCAAGACCAGACCACTATTACCGCCCTCACTAAAAGCTAGCTGCGAGCAGCCGGAGGGTTCCAACCCAAATCAGAGATGGCAATGCTGTTAACGCAACGAGGCGGCACGCACTCGGCTACCGAACCGCTGTACGCGGCACAACTTTCCTCTAGAGCTGTGCCGTCAACGAGCAGACCCAAGGCCATGAGCTGGGCATGCGTAAACACGCCGTCGGCTGTGAGCTCCACCGACACGCTAAAAAAAACGGAACCACCTTTCGAGGCCATTTTTCCCCGCAGAGCGGGGGTTGGCCTTTTTTGGGCACCTTGGTCCCCTTTTTGAAGCAATGTTTTATGGCCGGATGCCCTTCCTGCCGCCAACCCTGTTAGTCGCCTCTTGCGACACACTGGGAATTACCAGTGAGCTGGTACTCAATTTGCCGACCTCGGAAGGATGACGGGCTGAGTCAACCCTCCTGGTGTTAATTCAGCGATCGACCGGGATTCGAACCCAGGATCCTAGGATCCCAAGCCGGCACCCTAACCGCTAAACCAACACCAGTTGTCAATAAAGGAATGAAATAAAACACGTTGCTGAGCCTCGGTCTGGGAGTCTACCACATGCATGCTACCATGCAAGGACATGCATACTACCACATACACAGTCCCTTTGGTTGTGTTCATACGACAGATTGTTAAAACTAGAAAATAGCATTTGATGCAAATGCCTCCTCCCAAATTAGATATTGACCAATTGTTAAGTCTGATAGCCAAGCTTAATAATGTTTAATTAGAAAAGAAATGGCAACCTCAAGGTTAAGGGAATATAAAAGTTAACTAGAGCTTCCAGGGAAGCAGAACTCAACTGAACTGACTGGACAATTTTAAAGTAGGTCAGTTGTCTGTACTAGATTTGACTTAAGATAGCAACCTACCTTGTGTGGTAAGAGTCTCACACACAAAGTTTGATCAAAATCCATAAATATTTGTGGACGTTAAAGTCTTAACGTCGTTTCGGAGCTGAAAACAATATGGCGGCCTATGGCGGCCATTTTGTGACGGATCGGGTTGGAATGCAATAGCAACCTACCTTGTGTGGTAAGGGTTAAACATCCTAAGTTTGATCAAAATCTGTTAATATTTGTGGACGCTAGAGTGTTAACGTCGTTTTCATGACCAAAAACAAAATGGTCGGCTAAGTCCGCCATTTTTCAACGGATCGGGCTGAAATGTAATACCAACCTGCTCCCTGGGGTAAGGATGCTGCCTGTCAAGATTGATCAGAATCGGTTGATGTTTGTGGACGCTGGAGTGTTAACGTCGAAAAGTTAACGGACGACAAACGACAGACGACAGACGACGACGACAGACGACGGACGCCAGAGGGTTTAGTATGTGATGAACTCAACTGGACTGCCGTCCAGTTGAGTTAAAAACAAAACCAAAGCTGAACATTCAATTAAATCACCTTCACAACAACCCATAACAAGCAAAACACAATGAATCAAAGAGGTTTCAGCCTCTCCCCCCTCTCAACCCCCTTCCTCTAACCTCCCAACATGACACTACAAAGGACACCCCATCCACATCATCCCTCCACTCGTTGTGTAAGCAAAGCATTTCATGGTGCATCAAACACCACCATTAGATAACTGCTGCGAGGATAACAATGTGTCACTTTTAACTGCAGGTAGCACTTTGCAAAGGTGGAAAATAGCAAGGTATGCAGTAAACTGCTGTTTGAAGCTCTATTTGATGCTTTACCAGAATGTTTGAGATTGCTAAACATGCAAGGTATCCGTGCACATAGTTTGTTAAAAAAAAAGAAGAAAAAAAAGAAACCTGCTGCTGTCTCATAATAATTGCCTTGTTGCAAATACAAAAGCGTCAATTATACAAAATACTCCTTGAAGAGTTTTTCTGCTTTTATCGTGGGCTGGTCACGTCATTTAGCTTTTGTTGAGTCAAAAGTCTTTCCAAAAAAAATAAAATAATACCAGAGTAAGCATGACGAGCGTCTGCTCACACCACTGTGGGTCCCAGGCAGGCCAAAGCTCGTCATCCATCTCGCGGTGGATTTAGGCGAAACGTCAGTCCAGGAATGCTCGTTTCAATACAACTCGCAGGACTCGAATCGACCGCATAGACATCACGTGGCCATTCTCCAGCTTCGCCGTTTAAATAGGAAGGGAGCTCTCGCTGGCATTTACAAAGTGATGGACGAGGCTCAAATGCACTGGACTTTGCCGCCCAAGAAACGCAGTACAGTTCCAAACAAACCATCTCGAAAACCCCCTGCCAAAATGGGGTCGATTACCTAATGCCACGATCACAAACCACGAAACCGAGCCAGCACATCGCGCCGTCGTCACCACCACAAACACCGCCAAACCGAAATATCAGCTCATCAGATCCTTTCATGATGATCAGAGCAGGAATGCACCTTCAATAGGATTGATCACCATTTCAACATTGAACTTGACTACCATGACACCAGTGAACTGGACTACATTTCAAACATCCTCGTTCTGCAAAAACACAACGCATTCCCCACACAGATCTGCTCACGCTCAAAATGCTGAATCCCAGGTTGAAATCCCACACTGCGTTCATTTGTCCATCGTTTCCTAATCTCCTCCATGAACCTGAGACACCTTCATAAAAAGATTTTAATAATAATTGTTCCCTTACAAGGAATTTCAATGCAGGTGGCCATTAGGCCCATCAAGCCTGCACTATGAATGCCAACCTATGGTTGTTTGTCCGTACCCTATCCTTTTTAAATGCCGAATGTCAAGCAAGGAAGCAGCACATACCATTGTTAAAGTCTTTGGTACGACTCGGCCGGGGTTCGAACCGCTGACCTCCCGGACTCGGAGCGGACGCTTGAACCATTATGCCACCGAGTCTGGTTAATATCAAAGAAAACACCTCAACAAAGGAAAACAAAACAAGGAGCTGTGTAAAAGTGGAAGTTAATAATCAATACAGTGTCCTGGCACACCCATAACACCTCGTGCTGCAAATCCTCGCGCAAAATCGTACGGCACCTTACGCAGCTCCCGACAAGGCCTTGCACTCAACAGGCTCCCATGGCGAAACTCAATCAGAACACGAATGAACAGGGTGAATGGCTATGGGTACAATTTACACTTTACATCCTAAAAACGGAAAGCTTCATCTGTATGGCTCTTTCTGCTAATCATGTCACAGTAATGATATTGCACGGTTCTTCGTTTGCGATTCGGGTGCAGTTTGTAGGGAGGAGTCTATAGATTTTATTGCCTGCTCTTAAAGAAGACAGTCCTCATAAGCATGTTTGGGAGGAATACAACCTTTTCAAGATCAATCGTTGAAACAGGAATGTTCCTGCCAATGACGGCCACCACAGGACACCCAGTGCTGTCCACACCTGGGGTGGGACATTAAGTACACGTCAATCTCACCCAACCTAGGGTGGAACATAAAGTACAACCCCATCAGTAAATACATTCTATTATATTTAAATTATTTCACGTAATTATTGACGCAAATGTACATATGGCAGTGCCCACATGCCTGCCATAGTGCCCGGAGGGCAGTGCCCACTCCCTCCTCCCCTCTTTAGCATTATGGCCCAAGGACAACGCCCACCTGCCTGGTAAAATGCTCTGAGGGCAGCAATATCCGACAGATCTTCGGTCTTTGCCTGCTGGAGCCAGTGCTGGTATCTGGGAAGGAGGAGAAGGTGATATCCCAGTAAATATGAATATATTACATCTTCATGAAAAGTACCAGCCCCTCCAACAAAAATATAAAAATAACCCTTTCGATGTACAAACCAATATACCAAGGGAAACCTTTAAAAAACAAGACTGAAAGTCTCACAGCGGCGTAGCCGGGCTTGTAAAATATTATAAACCACAAACACATATGATTAGCTTTTTAAACAGTCGCTAATGCTATCGATAACATGAAGCAAAGACATGTAGAGGAATCCCAACATCCGTGAGGTAGGTTTTACTTACAGAACTGAGGGAAGATCTACTGTAATCTATATACCCCACAAGGGTTGGGTTAATGACATGCTATCAAAAACACCGAGGCGAATTCCTTACTTCCACGGTTATTCGTACAGTACACCGCTTATCATCGATTCATGAACCGTACACCACTTCAATTCATTAACTTTCCATTCACGACATTGGGATTAAAGTGTTATGGTCATATTTACTATACTAGGGCATGCCCGTACTATATATATATCTAAAATTATATCCCCCCCCTCTATTTACATGAAATGGTTTGGTCCATTCGCAAAGCCAAAGCGAACGGCTTGCGAGTACGGTAGAACCCCCCCCCTCTATTTACATGAAATGGTTTGGTCCATTCGCAAAGCCAAAGCGAACGGCGAACGGCTAAATCGCCATAGCTCGGTAGCTCGCTGCTCTCTGATTGGTCGAATCGTTTTTTGGACATAGCTCGGTAACTACTTGTCCGATTAATATGAAACCTTGAAAAGGCACATCCTCAGGTCCCCAGCAGTATATCTGGCAAGTTTCAAGTATATCGGACCCGTGGTTGTCGAGAAACAGCGGTCACAGACAGACACACAGAGATTACTGGAATTATAGATAGATTATTATTATTACTATTACGAAAACGATACCACTGAAACGATACACTATTGTATTAAGAAACCTGGGCATAATTTGTCCAAAGCAGCCTAAAGGTGAGGCATAAAGCCTAAGGCTTATATGTACCGTATTGTTGGAAGAGCCGTAAAGTCTATGCTTTCGATATTTGATGGTCATTTTAACAATGGGTTTGTTTGTGTTTCACAGTGAATGAAAAACGTAAAGGTAGAGCATGGAGACTGTGATATAAGACAGGTTCGACGATATGTTCGGCCTGAATGATTGGAATCAAAATGGCGGTGTGCGGAGTTAGCCGCTGTACCGTCGTAATTACATCAGACGTAATCACATCACCCTGTCATGTGACCCGATCCTCAGCTCTGATTGGTATACGTCTGAGAGGCCATACATACGGACGTACAAACACTGTTCTAGACGGTTTTGCCCTATGGGATAAGCTGTAAAAATCAAATAAAAAAGAACAATCATTGAGGATTTTAAATAAACAAGTTTAAAGACCTTCCCATGGACTGTAAGAAACCAATTTTGAATTATCAAAACTTTCAATGATTCCTCATCCGTTTTACATTCCGCAGCACAACCAGATCCAGCCATCCATCCTTCCTGATGGATACTCGTTTGTACTTGAGTCAGGTCTGACTTGAGTTAAAAGGTTCACCAGTTCAGTTAATATACTGATGGGACGTGGGACCCTTATGTGACGTAACTAGCTCCACAATGACGTAATTTGCCACAGCATGCTTGATGCGCATGTTCAGAAACCCCAGGAAATGGCGGTATTCGGGGCAACATGAAGTATATCGTGTGTGTGTGAGGTAAGGATTGATACCTAAGATGGCTAACAAAGCTTCTCAAAGAAGACAAAAATACATGGAAACATACCTGCGAAAAAGGGCTGCCAGCGAGTGGACTTTGAATCTTGCGGGATTACCTTGTGTTTATTACCAATTTATTTAATGGACGTCTTCATTTAGAAAGCTGATGCCATCATTCCCACCATTCAGGCAGACCTCCCAAAGGGCAACACCGTATCTGGTTTAAACACCGATGGGAAGGTCATATCTGGGGCTTGCCAATACACGGAGTAAGTTTAAATTGATGATGTTTACTGTTAATTATGTTTGGGAGGAAAGTGGTGGGAGTGGGAGCTGCATGGCCTGTGAGGGCTGTTTAAATATATATCTTTTTTGTTTGGCTGCAAGAACACAAGATAAATACTAGATTTTCGCATCTATTGGGAAAAGGAGAAACACCCATCCATCCATTTGTGTACATGTACAGTCACGTGAAAAAGTAAGTACACCCCATGTAAAGTTTTGACTTTTTCAACATATAGCTATTTGATCTTCATTTCAACAATATTGATAGATAAAGGTGATATAATATAACAAATATCATGAAACATTTACATTTTGTCGTCCATTGTAAATTTAAATAAACATAAATGCAAATTTTGCATGTGGAAAAAGTAAGTACACCCTTGGCTCTAATAGGTGGTATTGCCCCCTTTGGCAGAAACAACCTCAAGTAGGCGTTTCTTATAACTGTCTACCAGTCTCTGACATCGACTGGGAGAAAATTTTGCCCACTCCTCCATGCAGAATTCTTTCAGCTGTGCGATGTTTGAGGGGTTTCTTACATGCACAGCTCGTTTCAAATCCCCCCACAACATCTCGATGGGATTTAGATATGGGCTTTGACTTGGCCATTCCAGAACCCTCCATTTCTTTCTTTTCAGCCATTCCTTGGTGGATTTACTGGTACTAGGGCATGCCCGTACGTGGGTGCCCGTTCCTTGCCAAAAAAAAAAAAAAAAGCTACCCGTACGCTCTACCCCGCCCGTACGCCCGTACGCCCGTAAACAAAAAAAACAACGCTCTTCGCTTCCGCCCTTCGCTCTGACTGAATTGGGAGAAATAATGCGCATAAGAAATCGAGAAATTATTATTTTCTCCGGAAGAAATCGAATTACGAACCGTAATGGCGCACGCGCTCGGCTCGCTCTCACATCGGCCACGCCTACGCAACAACGTGTTCTGTGATTGGCTGCCGGAAGTGCAGTCTTCACTGTCCGGAAGGTCGCATATCGCAGTGACGATGAATCGCAAATTAGTTTTTATTAGTTTTAAAACATAGTTTAACGCCAACATAGCGCCAACATAGTTTGCCAACGTGAAATAAATGAATACGCTCTCAAATGTGCCGTCCGAGGCAGAGTCTGTTCGCCACGTTCGGCACACGTGATAGCTCGCTGCTCTCTGATTGGTTGAATCGTTTTTTGGACATAGCTCGGTAACTACTTGTCCGATTAATTTCAAACCTTGAAAAGGCACATCCTCGGGTCCCCAGCAATATACCTGGCAAGTTTCAAGTATATCGGACCGGTAGTTGTCGAGAAACAGCGGTCACAGACAAACACACACACACACAGACACACACACACACACACACACACACACACACACACACACACACACACACACACACACACACACACACACACACACACACACACACACACACACACACACACACACACACACACACACACACACACACACACACACACACACACACACACAGAGATTACTGGAATTATAGATAGATGTTTAGGGTCATTGTCATGTTGCAAGGTCAACCTTTGGTTGAGCTTCAACTTTCCGACAGATGGCCTCACATTATCCTCAAGCACCCTCTGGTACAATGAAGATTTCATAGTGGATTATATGTTGGTGAGCTGCCCAGGCCCTGATGCAGCAAAGCTGCCCCAAACCATAATATTTCCACCACCATGCTTTACAGTTGGTTGGTATCAGGTTCTTGTGGTCAAATGCTGTCTTTGGTTTTCGCCAAACATGTCTTCTGGTACTGTGGCCCAATAGCTCGACCTTTGACTCATCTGTCCAGAGCACATTGTTCCAGAAGTGCTGGTCTTTGCCTCGGTGTTCATTGGCAAACTTTAGTCTTGCCCTGATGTTCTTTCTGGACAGCAAAGGTTTCCTCGTGGCACACCTCCCATGCAGATCAAATTTGTGCAGCCTCTTTCTAATGGTAGACTCGTGCACTTTGACATCAACAGTGGCAAGAGCTACCTGTAGGTCCCGCGATGACATTCTGGGGGTTCTTAGAGACTTCTTTCAGCATCTTGCGGTCTGCTCTCGAGCTGATCTTGCTGGGGCGGCCTGGCCTGAACGAGTTGGCAGTTGTTTGAAATCTTCTCCACTTGTAGATGATCTTCCGGACAGTCGAATGATTGATTTCAAATTGTTTGGAGATTTTAAAATCCCTTCCCAGACTCGTCGGCATCTATAACCTTCTTTCTGAAGGCCTCAGAGAGCTCTTTTGATCTAGGCATGGTGACGCCGCACACTTCAACAACAAAGAGCAAACCAAGCTAAATGTCTGAGGTTTAAATAAGACAGGTTCCTCCAAGATCCTCTCTAACAATGTTCTAAGCATTTGCACCTGAGCTGGTGCACCCGATTCTAATTTTAGGTATTTGAAGTAGTGATAAATGTAGGGGTGTACTTACTTTTTCCACATGCGAAATTTGCATTTATGTTTATTTAAATTATACAATGGACGACAAAATGTAAATGTTTCATGATATTTGTTATATTATATCACCTTTATCTATCAATATTGTTGAAATGAAGATCAAATAGCTGTATGTTGAAATATGTTGAAAAAGTCAAAACTTTACATGGGGTGAACTTACTTTTTCACATGACTATGTTTTATCCACTGCCGCTGCTTGATAATAATTGCATCAACAGAAAAAGGTAGGAACTCGACAACTTTCCTCCACTGATATTTCTCGTATTTCCGTGAGTGATTTTCATTCAGGAACATATCAATTTATGGTTAGTCATTTTTTAATTGCCACTCTCATCTAAATGCTGAAAATTATGTTTAAAAGCCTATTTGAATTGCAGATTTCACACGAGCAATGGCAGGTTAAAAATGCCCGTCAAGCAGAACCGAGTCACTGTTGATACACACAGCGCATGCGCAAAATACCTCCTTCTCCTTTTTACCAATTGATAGTCCTTTTGAAAGTCGCATACATCCGGTTCAAAACCCACATACATGTGCATTTGTCCATTGTCTCCCAATGTACTTGTCTTACATGTGATACATGTACAGGCTTCTCCATGCGCCTTATATGGACATGACAGAATAAAACATTTCAGGTTTTTAAATCACCAAGCTGCCTCCATGTCACAGAAATGTCAAACTCCATTCTGGGTAATTGGGATTCTCATTTGGATTTGTTCAAGTCAGATGTTCCAATGCAATAACGCCCACCCGCGTTCCAGAATGGTGTTGACAGGCCCTTTGTGGGTCTTGGCCGCAGCCTGGAGGGAGAGGTGGCGAAGGCGGTCGTGGTTTCCTTCCATTTGTGCAAACGGATGATGACCAGGTCGAGAGAACTCAAAATCCTCATCGCTCTCTTCATGTCCAGGTAGATATTGCTCTCCCCCTAGGTTGATATTGCACATGGGCAGACAAGTACATGTCATCACAACTCCAATAAGTGCATCCATCAGAATCACAAACAAGGTAGTTATCTCCATGGAAACTAACACAGGCTGTGTAAAGCATCAACACCTGAGAAAGAAACAATGGAAGCAATTGTATGCTTCAGCAACTCTCGGATAAGTTATTGTATTCCTGGAAATACTGTAACCACACCACATTTTAACCATACTACAGTACAGCTTCTCAAAGCTGTGTTCAATGTCAACCTGCCTCCAGCAGGTAGGTGTGTGTGTGTGTGTGTGTGTGTGTGTGTGTGTGTGTGTGTGTGTGTGTGTGTGTGTGTGTGTGTGTGTGTGTGTGTGTGTGTACACACACATATGCACACAACGCACCTAGGGGAGAGTCAGATATACGAATCTGTCTGTCTGGAAGCAGCGGTTCTCCATTGCTATCACCGACCTCTTGGGGCAACAGTGCGAGAGCACGAACTTCCTCACCAGGTGACCGTGGGAAGTATAGGGGCAGGAGGGATGAGTACAGGGCCTGCCAGGAAACACAAATGGCCCACTGTGACCAACCACTTCATCAAAGAATAAAGAGGTCGAAAAATACTTTTAACCCTGAACAAAGGCTCAGTTGTAAAGCTTAGCACTCAACATAACAGATATTATTGAATTGGTAATCCAATTATTATAGGGTATTCCACTTTCGTTACAAGGATATACGTGTATGCACAAGTAAGTCAGTCACAATAGCCCAGGGGCACATTCGATGGCTCATGGCCCGCCGTATGGAAACCATTGAGCCAACAAATGCACGTTAACATTTAATGCAGAACCGGATGTATGCGACTTTCAAAAGGACTATCAATTGGTAAAAATTTCGAAGCTCCACACGGTCTCCACGTTTTTCGAAGTTAAGTCTGTTCACAATTGTATTTTGTCGAAACTGTATTTATCTTTCGGTGTGTGAAGTTATTGTGTGCAACTTTGGTTGTTTCTCGATAAATTGATCGTCTGTTTGCCGCGTCGCGAGCAAGGCCTTTGCCGCGTCGCGAACGATTTGAAATCGAAGTTAAGTGATTGTTCCCATTTGTATTTTCGTTAAAACTGTATTTATTTATGGTGTTGTACGTATATTGTGTCCCGACGAAGATTTTTCGGTGCAAATCTTTCATACCTGTATTGAAAATCGTGTTAATTCGTGTCGTGTCTTGAGGCCTTGTACAGTGTACACTGTACAACCTTGAGGCTTTGTTTTTCTCTCAGCGGTCCGTCGTTTGTGATCCAATAACTTTCGTTCTCTGTATTCCCAGTATTTTCACCCATAGCCTACCTACTTCCTTGTGTAAATCTCAACTCAAAAAAAAAAAAACAAAAAAAAAAAAAACAAAAAAAAAAACACATTTCCTTCTCTGTTCTCATTCGTTTATTCATTCTTATTCGTTCGTTCGTTCTTCGACCACGTGTTTCTCCCCCATTTCCCCAGATAGTTTTCACTGTTATTAACCTTCAATGTTTACACTTTCCCCTCAAGTTATGTATTCCGTCATATATTATAACACCTTTTTCTTCTTCTTCTTTAAAAGGCTGCTTTCGACTTGCTCACCAAATGAATTCATCCCCAAAAAAATATCCATCTCCTATAGTGCCTTTTTTCTACATTCCCTAAACTCTCCTGCACTCCATCCTCCATCCAGCGTCCTTAAACGTATTTTTAACTCGAAGGTCACAAGAAACTCATTTTGCAAAAAATGTTCGTTTCCCATAAATCGTACACTTTCTAAAATCCAATCTCACCCCTCCCCTCCAAATCTTCCCCATAACCCCTCCCCTCCAAATCTTCCCCATCACCCCTCCCCTCCAAATCTTCCCCATCACCCATCCCTTTTAAATCTCCCCCCTTGCCCCCTCCCTCCTAAACTACCCCCTCACCCCTCCCCGCCAAGACGCCCCCTCGCCCCTCCCCTCCTAGACTCCTCCCTCACCCCTCCCCTCCAAATCTCCCCCATATCCCATCCCTTTCAAATCCCTCCCCTTGTCCCTTCCCTCCCAAACTCCCCCCTCACCCCTCCCCTTCAAATCTCCCCACCCTCATTGCTTCTCAATTTCCCCCCTCTCACTCCCCCTCCTCAAAGCGTCCTCCCCGCTTCTTCCCCCTTCCAACTCTCACCTCCATCTCCCCCAACTTTCTGCCTCGCTCTTCCCCCTCCTCAAATAACACCTCATTGTGCCTCACCCAATCACCATCAAACCTTTTGTCCGCCCCATCCTTCCCTTTCTCTGAGCTATTCTGAAATCTCTGACACACCTTCAACAGCTCTCCTTACCTCTTCCACCTCTTCCACATCTTACCCAACCCCTCCTCCCCCCTGTTCTGTATCTGATGCTCCCCCTTCCTCTTCATTAACGGTATGGACCTCAAACATCCGGGGCCTTCGTTCAAACTTAACTGATCTCTCCATACAGGTTGCTTCTGTCAAACCAGACGTGATCTGCTCAACAGAAACTTTCCTCCTTTATGATGTCTGATTCCTTAGTATCTCTCCCGGGCTACTCCCTCCTCCGGTATGATAGACCTGAGCCTCGTCCTGGAGGTGGGGTTGCTATCTTTATCAAAAACTCTCTTCCTCACTCGCCCTGCACTGCACTCTCTCCACCTCACCCCCAGGAATACCTCTGGCTACGGCTTCCCCTTCGCTCCCACCTCTTGTTCATATGTGTGTTGTACCGTCCACCAAACAGTGATGACTCCATCAACATCTCGCTGTCTGATAATATGGACCAACTTCTATCTACTCATCCCAACTCTCTCTTCCTCATATGTGGTGATTTCAACTGTCATCATGCCAGTTGGCTGGGTGTGGGTACCTCTCTCACCAGCCATGGCTCCTCAGCAAAGGACTTCTGCGACTCACTGGGACTGACGCAATCTGTCAATTTCCCGACCCGGATCTCAGTCAACGGAACATCTTCTCTTCTGGACTTGGTTATGACTAACCTCCCTGAAAATGTCTGCTGCTCTTCTTCTGCTCCAATCGGATCATCTGATCATGTCCTTGTTAAAGTGGACATCTCTCTGACCATCCTCAGGGAGCCTGCTCAGCGTCGACGAGTCTGGCATTTCACTCAGGCCAACTGGCACGGTCTTCAAGCAGCCATCAATCATATGGACTGGTCTCCCATCTCTACCACCTCTGACATCAACTCATCCTGGGAATTCTTCCAAAGTAAATTGCTCTCTCTCATGCACAGATTTATCCCATCTCGTCTTCAGTTGTCATACCCTTCCTCCCGTCCATGGTACACGGAATCTTGTGGTGAGGCTGTTGCCCAGAAACAACTTGCCTTCGTCTCCTGGAAAGCAAATCCAACGGAAGGAAATCTCATTTCCTTTCACAAAGCCCGAAACAAGTGTGTGTCCACCCTCAGGAGAGCCAGGAAACAATATCTCTCCGTTCTCAAGACCGAACTCTCTTATCTGTCTCCCTCTTCCAAATCCTGGTGGCGTCTGGTCAAATCCGTTTCTGGTGTTTGTTCCCCCTCCATCCCCTCCCTTACCTCAATCGGCTAAACAGCTGACTCCGCACGTGAAAAAGCTGAATGCCTCAACTCTGTGTTTGCCTCTAAATCTTGTGTCCCAAACCCATCCCTCTCTGTACCCACCATACCCAGTCGTACCCTGCTGCTCCTGGACTCAGTGTCCTTTCCTCCTGACAAGGTGGAAAAGTTTCTGTCAACCCTCGACTCTGATTCTGCAACTGGACCCGACGGCATCAGCCCACGGGTCCTAAAATCCTGCTCTGCCGCTCTATCTCACCCTCTCTCTGTTCTCTTCACCCTCTCTTTTGCTCAAGGTCAACTGCCATCTGCTTGGAAATCAGCCAACATCACCGCTTTGCACAAAAAGGTGCAAAAACAGATCCTAGCAACTACAGACCAATCAGCCTTCTCCCAATTATCAGCAAAGTCATGGAATCCATCATTGCTTCGGATATGAAATCTTTCCTCTTCTCCAATGGCTTGATCTGTGATCATCAATTTGGTTTCAGACCAGGTCACTCTACTCTGGACATGCTGCTTCTGCTGTCTCAACAATGGATGGAGGTCCTCAATGCCAAACAGGAAATTAGAGCCGTCTCCCTCGACATATCATGTGCCTTCGACACGGTCTGGCACCCCGCTCTGCTCACCAAACTCTCCTCCTTTGGTATCCATGGAAATCTCCACGCATGGCTGGCGGACTTCCTCTCTTGTCGTCGTCAACGTGTGGCCCTGAATGGGTTTCTCTCATCTCCTCTTCCTGTTCAGGCTGGAGTTCCCCAAGGCAGTGTTCTGGGCCCCGTGCTTTTTCTGGTCTTCATCAATGATCTCTCTGACTCTCTTGAAAATCCTCTCTATCTCTTTGCTGATGACTCCACTCTCTGCCGCTCCATTCCTCTTCCCTCAGATCAGCAGTCTGCAGCCTCCTCACTCTCTGAAGACTTGGACAAAATCACAGACTGGTCAAACAAGTGGAACATGTCTTTCAATCCTGACAAATCTCACACTCTTACTATGTCTCTCCGAAAAGATCGACTGGACAACCCTCTCATCTACTTTCTCAACAATCCTCTCCAAGAAGTTCTGTCGCTCAAGCTTTTGGGTCTCACTATCTGCCATGATCTTTCTTGGGAAAACCACATTTCCAAGCTGGCCTCCAAAGCCAGTCGCCGACTGGGCATCCTCCGTCGTGCGAAGTCCTTCCTCGGCACACCTGAGCTCCTCACCACATACAAGGCTTTCATCCGCAGCTCAATGGAATACTGTTCTCCCCTATGGGCCGGTGCTCCTGCCTCACACCTAGCTCGGCTTCACGCTGTTGAAACCAAAGCTTTCAGAATTATTGGAATCTCCCGCGATGAAGCTATCTCTGAGGGCCTTTCACTCACTCACCGCAGGCAGGTAGGTGGTCTTTCTGTCTTCTACCGACTCCTCTCCGGCCTTGCACCCCCAGCTCTCTCTGTGCTCTGTCCCCCAAATATTCCTACAGGTCGCACAAGATCTGCCAGCAACCCTCTGATGGTTAAACTGCCGAAATCTCAGCTCTCTGCTCACCTTCACTCTTTCATTCCTCTTTTCTCCCACCTCTGGAACAAACTCCCTCACTCCCTTCAATCCCACTCCTCCCTCCAGGTCTTTAAAACAGTTGTTCACCACCATCTCTTATCTTCCCCCATCCAAAACCTTGATCTTTTCTACCCCCGCTAATTCACCCCAGATCCACCTTGTTTGAAATTCCAACTTCTTTCCTGGAAGTCCTGGCAGTGTCCATATGTTTTATACCTCTCCCACCGCCCTCTTCCCATGCCCCCCCCCACAAAGCCCTCGCCCTCTCTCAGATCTCTCGATGTCTCCATGTCTCTTGGTCCCTGCTCTCAAATGTTGTGTTTGTGTCCTTCCCCCTCTCTCCCCATCTTGTCTACCGCTCCCGATGTTATATGTTTTATGTGTCGGTTTGTCTTTCTGTGTGATTAATGTTCGCTCTTTCACGAGCCTCGATCTTGTATACAAAAAAATAATCTATCTATAATTCCATTAATCTCTGTGTGTATGTATGTGTGTATGTGTGTATGTCTGTATGCGACCGCTCTTTCTCGACAACTACCGGTCCGATATACTTGAAACTTGCCAGGTATATTGCTGGGGACCCGAGGATGTGCCTTTTCAAGGTTTGAAATTAATCGGACAAGTACTTACCGAGCTATGGCGATTTAGCCGTTCGCCGTTCGCTTTGGCGTTGCGAATGGACCAAACCATTTCATGTAAATAGAGGGGGGGGGGGGGGGGGGGGGTTCTGTGGTCGTTGCGAATGGACCAAACCATTTCATGTAAATAGAGGGGGGGGATTGTCACTGTACTCGCAAGCCGTTCGCCGTTCGCTTTGGCGTTGCGAATGGACCAAACCATTTCATGTAAATAGAGGGGGGGGATATAATTTTAGATATATATATAGTACGGGCATATATATAGTACGGGCATGCCCTAGTAATAATAATGCAACATAAGGTATACATCTGCAGATTCTCTGTACACACGAAAACAAAATACTAAATGGGTTTCCATCCTCAGTTTCATTCTACCCTCACACAAGGAATCTTCACAAGCCACACATTTCAAGAACCAGCACCAAATTAAACGTTGGGTTGTCTCATCACCGAGTGTCTCTCCAATGAGAACATGTTCTGAATGGGGTATTTTGGGTGATGCACTCTTAAAAGTAGTATTTCAGTGCCACCCAAGAAACCTCGAGGGAATTTAAAAGCCAATCACATTGAGTTTGATACTTTAGTTGAATAGCATAGTATGACTTGCATGGGGATACCAATTATCAGTTAGCAAATAATGTAAGTTTTTAAAATAATGTAAGTTTGTTGTTTGTTTTTTTTACTTCAGTCATGGACAGCCGGTTCGTGAATGACTTTGGTAAAAAGAAAAACGGCCAATAGCAAACGATGAAACAATTTCACATTCCTGTGCCACCTTCAGTCGAACGTCAGGCATTGGCAGCAGGTCCGTGAAGGACTTGCACGAAAAACGTACCGAGTCTGAATGTTGCTATATCCGGTAAATGGCGAAACTGCAAATGGCGAATCCACCAATGTCATGGATGGAAACCTTTACGTCATTTCCTCATTCTGCTTTAAACTCAATATCTCTATGTTTTCATTCCAAACAGCATAATTCATCATTCCAATCACAAATTAATACGATGGTATTAATATATCAAAATATAATGTTAAATCACGATTGTAATCAAATATTTTCAAACCAGCGAAACGTCATCACCTGTTTATTCCGGATTTGGGAGCAAGATCCGTGTCGATCGCATTTCAAAATCATAATTGAATCGAGGAATTTCTGAAAACTCCTACCGACCTTACGACACCCTCTGGGACTCCAAAATGTTCCACAGAAGGTTATTATATTACCTTTTAGTAAAACTAGGGCATGCCCGTACGTGGGTGCAATGCCCGTACGTGGGTACGTGGGTACGTCGGTGCGAGTACGGTGACAATCCCCCCCCCCCCCCTCTATTTACATGAAATGGTTTGGTCCATGAAATGTTTTGGTCCATTCGCAACGCCAAAGCGAACGGCGAACGGCTTGCGAGTACAGTGACAATCCCCCCCCTCTATTTACATGAAATGGTTTGGTCCATTCGCAACGACCACAGAACCCCCCCCCTCTATTTACATGAAATGGTTTGGTCCATTCGCAACGCCAAAGCGAACGGCGAACGGCTAAATCGCCATAGCTCGGTAACTACTTGTCCGATTAATTTCAAACCTTGAAAAGGCACATCCTCGGGTCCCCAGCAATATACCTGGCAAGTTTAAAGTATATCGGACCCGTGGTTGTCGAGAAACAGCGGTCACAGACATACATACAGACATACAAACATACAAACATACACACAGAGATTACCGGAATTATAGATAGATATGCAACTGCAATGGTTACGAAACGCTGTCCCCCTGTCATGTGACCAGATCCTCAGCTCCAGTTGGTGGACGTTTGTGGGGACATCCATACGGACAGACAAACACTGTTCTAGACGGCATTGTCCTATGGGCTACGCTATAAAAAAAAAAAGAATCATTATTAAGCCAGGTGGGATATCAATCAACAATTTAACAGTGACAAGGTAATTGTCCTGAAACTGGCTCAGGTTCCAAAGCTTAGGGTCCAAATCATTAATACCGTTGCCTCGAGCTGGATTTGAACCCGCAACCACTCATACGGCGATCCAGCGTCTTCAACAGCAAAACTACCATACCCACATTGGTGGTGTCTGAGGTGGGTCAAAGCTGTTTTGTTTATCGTTTTTTAAATGACGTAGGCCAAAGGAGATGGCACTGATACTTGGATGGGTGTAAAGCAGGGCTAAGTGCCTCCCTGTCAGTATAGACATGTACACACGACAAGATAGGGAAGGGAAGAAGGAACAAGATAGGGAAGTCAAAGCATCCCTGCCAAAAACATCACAAACCATTAACTGGTCGATAAAGGAAGCAACTCATGCTCTATTTCCCCAATTACCAAAAAATATGTATATTGTATTTTTTTAAATGTCTTTTCATGAAGTTATTCCACCAACCCAGTGCAAGGTTCACAATATCCCTTAGATAAAGATGTGGAAGTAAAACGAATAAACCAAAATGTGGCACCTGTTCTGCATTAGATACGGCGAACACAACCGTTGACAGTCCTTCCGGATTGTTCTCCAGAAATCTTCGTACCGTTCCTGTAAAGAAATACAGATCGTCCATCTTAATAACGACACCTAGATCCAAACACAATCTGACATGGTCATTACAGAGAGAAGAAAAACACGACCCTGCTTAGAATTAAATCCCAAACAACTTTGCACCATAAGGATTGGGAATATACTGACAATGTGGTGCAGTAATTAGCATGGAGGCCTCTGGATAATTATTATTGCAACGGTAAAATTACATCTTGTAATGACTGTATATCAATTAGAATTAGTGATTTTACTTCTCGAAAAACAAGAAATAAAATTAGAACCCTTTTAACCAAACTCGGTGATTTAATGCTTACAGCGTCCGCTATGAATCTGGAAGGCTGGTGGTGTTGGTGGTTAGAACAACGATCAAGTAATATCAGTCATTAAAAATGGTATGTGCTGCTTTCTTGCTTGATGCTCAGCAATTAAAAAGATAGAACACAGACAAACATCCACGAGTTGGCAATCACAGTGCAGGCTTTAACTACCGGTACTTAAAATGAGCCCTTCGAATAGAAATTTAAAAAAACAAAGGGGAAAAAAAATCAGTTTTATGTTTTTTAAAATCAAAACAGTTCTAAAACACTGATTCTCATCGCCCACTAACTTCCATCCAATTAGCCACCCAAAGTATGGTTCATGAAAAAAAACCAAAAAAACTTGCGGTCAAACTACAAAGAGAGAAATCTTTGACCCCCTTCTCTCCCGGTATTTTAAATATTTTTCAAAAAAAAATTAACAAAAAAAACCTCTGAGATTTGAAGGATTTATATGCACTTCTAACGGCCATTACAAGGATTTTTTGTTATACTCCCCTCACCTGCCCATACATGGAGCTCAAAGTTTTGATCACGGGATTTGAAAACCTTCAAATTGATTTATTTTTTTCTAGGTTGAAAAAAACCCATCTAAAAACACCAGAAATTGAGAGATCAAGCAGAGCTGCTCATTTTTACCTCCATAAGTATATACCCTGAATGAATGAATAAATGAATGATCGTTTTAAGGCCATTTCCCCCGCTAGAGCGGGGGTTAGCCTTGCGGGCCCCATGACAATCATGGTTCCCTGTTTGAGGCAATGTTTTTATGGCCGGATGCCCTTCCTGACGCCAACCCTTGGTCGCCTCTTACGATGCGCAGGGATACGGTGTACCTATTCTAAATCGGGGTACACACCATGATCATTCATCCCAGCAAGCTGGTACTCAATTTGCCGACCTCGGAAGGATGACAGGCTGAATCAACCCCCCTGGCGTTAATTCAGCGATCGACCGGGATTCGAACCCAGGATCCTAGGATCCCAAGCCGGCACCCCAACCGCTAAGCCAACACCAGGCTTAAGTATATACCCTACCGAACGCAAATCCAGTCAAAGAGAGGGTGCTCCTTTGTAAGAGAGAAGTATTATTATTATTAACTCTGCCACCGAAGGTTATGTTTTCACCCCTGTCTATTTGTCTGTCTGTTTATCTGTTTGACCATGAACAGGATATCTCAAAAAGTTGTGGACAGATTCAGACAAAATTTGGTGCAGATGTTGGATGTGTGATCAGGACGAAATGATTAGATTTTGATGAAGATCCGGACCCGGACCCGGATACCAAATTATATATATATATTTTAAGCGATTCTTCACCATTGAGAGATAGGGCCAAACACTATATACAGTACGCTATCTCAAAGTTATAGATGGATTTGGACGAAATTTGGTGGAGAGGTTGATTGTGTGAGAAGGACAAATCCATTCGATTTTGGTGAAGATCCTCATCAGGATCCGCATCTGAGAATTTTTTAAAGTGATTCTTCACCATTGAGAGATGGGGTCAAAAACTATATATAGCATGATATCTCAAAGTTATGGGTGAGGTTTGACAAAACTAGGTGGATGACTTGATTAGGTGGCAAGAACAAGCCAATTTTATTTTTATTCAGGTCCAGATCCAGATCCAGATCTGGCCTATCAGTGAGATACAAAATGTAAATTGTTCAGCCTGGCGGAGGTATGCGCTCTACAGAGTGCCATTCTAGTTATTATTAAATTAATCATTTGCATGTCCACAGCAAATCTTGAAAATTGCATTACCAATACAATTTAGAATTACAGTATAATCAAAATCCTGATTCTGATACAATTACAAATCATTTACACTCCCATCCATCACAAACCCTAAGCACTCAAACTCACCCTCAAATCAATAACTAACTGCCCCTCCCAGAACTCCTCCATAGTACCGTAACAGCTGTTTTAAGAAACTTAGAGAGATTCTTGAGCTATTAAAAGTTTCACTGACAAGCCACAAACAAGTTCAGTAGGTTATGGCAACTGCGGCCTTACGCAGGGCGATATGAGCCGCGTCCTCAGCAGGAAACCCTCGGCTTTCGGTGTTGATAATGCACAAGCCAAGAGAAGTCAAACCACGTTCCCTAAGCAGAAACAACCCACAAATTGTGGCAGTTACAGCACATAGTGCAAAACTGTGGAAATGGAATACCGCATAACAATAAAAACAACTCGGGTTAACATATGCCAATTAGCACGCTCTCCAGCTTAAACTGTGAAGGGTTGCCTTGCGACAAATACATCGACAGACCTCCCTCTAAGAATAAAGCTATGCAGCCATTTTTCTACAAATTATCTTGCTGCTTTCACCAACCAGGACGTTCCCTTCACATGATGCCTACATGTGCAAAATTGCTCTACATCGGTCAGATGAACAAATAAATCCTTCAAGGACAGCCTTGCTGTAACTTTCAGCCACATATATCAGTGATTCAAGCTGGATACCATATTAAATGGCATGGTGGCAACATTGGCAAAATATAATGCAACATTGGCATGACAAAAGGAGCATGAGACCAAACAAATTGTTTAACCTTAAAAAAGCAATGGTATATTGAAGTATGAAACATGTGGAACAAAACTTCAGATTGCTGCTAGAATTATGGATTCAAAACGTTTATTCCTCGTCTCAGGAAGGGCAGGAAATAATTTCCTCCTGGTCATTGAGTTGCGACTGTAATAATTATCTGTTGCCCCAAAGTACAAACATGATCCACAATTGCACCTTGACGTTGTTTGTATTCAATTGTGAGCGTTTCTGCAAAAGGGGGCCACTGAACATGGCATGAAGTTGGATATACAAATGACACGACGGTTACCAGCCCCTCAACATAAATCGACAAATCCTGATGGAAGAGTTATGACATCTATGGATATTTAAGGCTGCAGATCAGGAGGAAGCAATTTGAAATTTGTTCAAGATAGCAGCACAAAGTATGGCAACTTTGGCATGAAAAGGTAAGTCTTTGCCAATATTCTTCCTTGAAAGGACTGTGTACTCAACGATGCATCACCCACCCTATATGGAGCAGCCATTAACGTTGATTACCCAAATAATATGCCGCATTGTTGGGCAAGGGAGCAATAGGGTGAATTAATGAAATGAATGAATGAATGATCGTTTTAAGGCCATTTTCCCCGCTAGAGCGGGGGTTAGCCTTGCGGGCCCCATGACAATCATGGTTCCCTGTTTGAGGCAATGTTTTTATGGCCGGATGCCCTTCCTGACGCCAACCCTTTGTCACGCTCTAACGATGCACAGGGATCAAGCCTGCGTCGGGATCGCAGGGATCATGCCTGATCATGACTATTCTAAATCGGGGTACACACCGTGATCATTCATCCCAGCAAGCTGGTACTCAAGGGAGCAATAGAGTGGTTAATCATTATATTATAAGGACATCTCACATCGCTGTGAGCAGTGCCTGGCGGTAGCAGTGGTGAAGCTGCGTCTCAGCAGCAGTTCGATAGCGAGGGTCAAACCGGGGGCCCACAGTGTGCAGGATAAAACGAGCAGCAAGACGGCATCCTTTCGTTACACGCACCTCGCCTGTACGGCACCCTATAGCAAGGAGACAGCCAATAAACCAATTAGAAACCACGTTTGGATTGCAGTTACGTGGATATCTTTTTATCTGCAGTAAATTTTATGCATAAATTAAATACATTTGACATTTCCAAATTTAAACAAAACTAGAAACACCGCTCCCTTTGGAAGCAGCATGGAGGTGGTGGAAGGATGGGGAGGGGGATGCTAGTGTAGGAGGTGGGGCAAATGTAACTTGTGTAGTGGTTAAAAATCCCCCGTCTGCAGCAGGGGTCAGTAAACCACTTGCACTGTGGTACGTGTAAAGGCGAAAATTGTAAGTTGCCTTTCCCCCTGCAGTGTCAGTGGGGGTAGGGAGGGGGCAGGAGGGGTTGTGCCCACGACCTGGTTCTGGATACTAACAACACATATGCAAAATTTGGTGGAGACCGGCCCAGTCCTGTTTTTCTTTTATGATTTTCAGATGTATTGTCATATTACCTCCACGACCAAAGTTGGGGTTATGTTTTTTTTCCACCCTGTCTGTTTGTTACTTGTGAAAATCGAAGATTTTTCAAGTATATTGGTTGGCCAACTTTCTAAAATCCTCAATTTTCATACATTGACTTGTAATTTGAAGAGGGTTTGCATATCAGATCTATTTTTTTTCTTTTTTGTATACAAGATCGAGGCATGTATAAGAGCTAACATGAATCACAAAAAAACAAATGGACACATTAAACATATAATAAAGGGAGCGGGAGACAATATTGGGAGAGAGAGAGGGAAGCACACAAGCACAACAACGGTACAGAACAGGGACATCGGGAGATATGTGGGAGGGAGAAGGCTTGGGTAGAGGCGGCATGGGAAGGGGGTGGGGGGTGGGAGAGGTATAAAACACATGGACACTGCTAGGACTTCCAGGAAAGAAGTCCGTATTTCAAAAAAGTAGATCTGGGGTGAATTAACAGGGGTAGAAAAGATCAAGGTTTTGGATGGGGGAAAATAAGAGATGGTGGTGAACAGCTGTTTTAAAGACCTGGAGGGAGGGGTGGGATTGAAGAGAGTGAGGGAGTTTGTACCAGAGGTGGGAGAAAAGAGGAATGAAAGAGTGAAGGTGAGCAGAGAGTCTTGATTTTGGCAGTTTTACCAGAAGAGGGTTGCTGGCAGATGGCTTTGGAGGCCAGTCGACCACCAATTAATTCAACCACCAATTGTTTTTGAGGTCAACAAAGGTCGATTTTCTAAAATTGTCAATTTTCATCCGATTGACTTGGAATTTGAAGAGGCTTTTCATATCAGATCACTGAATTCAACCACCAATTATTTTGAAGTCAAATTTGTTTAAGGGATTTTGCAAGTATCGTGCGTTGCATGACGTCTTTCTTGTTAGTTTGTGAACAGGATATCTCAAAAAGTTGTGGACATATTCAGACAAAACTTGGTGAACAGGTTGGGCGTGTGACAAGGTGATCGACTTGAAATTTGAAAGAATGTGAAATAATGTGTGCAACAAGGGGATTGATCAAACTTAGGTGGATGAGTTGGTTAGGTGACAAGAACAAGCTGATTTGATGTTGGTTCAGTTCCGGATCCAGATCCGGTCTATCAGTGTAATACAAAACGTAAACTGGCAGATGTATGTGCTCTACCAAGTGCCGTTCTTGTTCAATATAGTAGAATTCCTTGTGTGTCGATGATAAGTTGCTTCCACAATGAAAAAATATTTTAAAAAGCGATCTTTCAAATGTAGACAACTATGATATCATCCATGCCTCGATCGTTTAACGACGAAAAATAGAAGGTGCAATAAGGGAGATAAACTTTTAGATTCTCAGAAGGAGTGCTGACAGGCTGACAAGGAGGGGAGTGTCGTTGAAGCTGAAGGGAAAGGTGTATGCTGCATGTGTGAAAAGTGTTGTGATTTATGGGAGCGAGACATGGGTAATGAACGTAGAGCAGCAACGAAGGCTGGAAAGGGTGGAAATGCGAATGGTTCGGTGGATGTGTGGAGTATCGTTGAGAGAGAGGAAGACAAATGATGAATTGCGAAAGATGATGGGAATAGAGCCTGTGATTGATGCTGTGAAGAGAAACAGGTTGAGATGGGTTGGTCATGTGTTGAGGAAGGATGAAAGTGAGAAGAGTGATGGAAATGAATGTAGAAGGAAGTAGAGGACGGGGAAGACCGAGAAAGACTTGGCTAAAGATGGTCGAAGAAGAAATGCGGGCAAGGGGGTTAACAAGGGGAGATGCAGAAAAGAGGGCAAAATGGAGAAGATTGTCATGGGGACCGCAAGGCTAACCCCCGCTCTTGCAGGGAAAATGGCCTTAAAATGCCTGTTATTGTTGTTGTTGTTGTATTCTCAGAAGGAGGATACAAAATTGATTTCAGTCATGTAAAACACTATCATGCTCTAAAGCTTGCCATTAAACCTTATTCCTACCAGGCAATGACTACTACATTCTTGATCTTTAGAAGGATCTTTTACGTTGACAAAGGGGACAAAATCATTTTGCTTAGTAACCGTTCGTCAAGTTCTGAACTATACAGGACGAGGATCAAATCTGTGCTATGTCAATTACGAGGGCATTTTATAACCTCACCCTCCACCCCAAAAATATAATAAAATAGCCCTGAGTGGGCTGACAGTCATTTCTTGAGGTTGTAGTTCAGAAATCTAAGAAATCTCGCAAAATCTCAAATCTCACAAAATCTTGCAAATGACTCACAAAATCTAACAAACAAGCGATTCTGCAGACCATCGAGTAGAAGTGTTGTTTCGAGTTTCAGAGCAATTGGTTGGTAAATAAGGGATGAGTAGGGATGCAAAGTTGCAGAGTTAACGCCGTCCCCCTCACCCCCCCCTCCCCCCATGACCCAAAATCGAAATATCAAAGCCCGAGCGATTGTGCGGGCTATTTGCATGTATTCAAGTGTCAAATTTCAGAGCAACCAGCCAGGTGATGAGAGGTGCGGCAAAATAGGAAAAAGTTTACAGACAACCAGATGGACATCACGACACATTTTATAAGGTCATTTCGAAGAGATCCCAAAGAGATAACCTAAAAGTGGAAAGTGAAATAACATTACAAACAAAACAAGTCACTCAAGTGATTCTTCTGAACCTCGTTTGTTTTTTTTGTTTTTTAAATAAAATTTTTAAGGGTATATAAGATCATGGTTTCGGATTGGGGACGATATGAGATGGCGGTGAACAGCTGTTTTTAAGATTTGAAGGGAAGGATGAGGTTGAAGAGGATGTGGAAGTTGTTCCACAGGTGGGAAACAAAAGAGGAGTAAATGAGTGGAGATGAGCAGTGATCCTAGATTTAGGGAGTTTAACCAGAAGGAGGTTGATGGTAGACCGTATGTGATCTGCAGAAACCTGGGGGGAGGGTGGTGTGGGGGAGGGGAGGGGCAGGGGGAACAAAGCATGGAAATAGCAGGGGGTGCAAGACCAGAAAAGACATGGTACAGAAGACAGAGAGACCACTGCCCTGTCTGAGATGGCGAAGTGATCGGCCCCGTAGACTCAGCTTCAGCGCAGGAGATTCCAATGATCTTGAAGGCCTTGGTTTTCACAGCAGCGTCAAGCTGAGGAAGATGTGAGGCAGGACAGCCTGCACTGAGGGGAGAGCAGTATTCCAAGCTGTGAATGAAGGCCTTGTACGTGAATAGGAGTTCGGGTGTGCCAAGGAAGGACTTTGTACGACGGAGGATGCCCAGTCGGTGGCTTGCTGTGGAGGCCAACTTTGAAACGTGGTTTGTCCAAGAAAGATCATGGCTGAGAGTGAGACCCAGGAGTTTGAATAAGTGAACCTCCTCAAGAGAATGGTTAAGAAAGTAGATGGGGTTTGGGGAGTGGGATATATATATATATATTTCTTTTTCCCTGTCTACCTCTCTGGCAGGTGAATTTTTTTTTTTTTTTTAACTATTCCAAACAAGAAACTTACTGTTTTAAGGACATCATGAAGAACACAAACAACAAGCACGACGAAAGAATGAAACCTGTAAGATAAAATACGTTGCATCAATGTCAATAAAGATCCAAAAAATCTACAACCGAATAGTTTACGTGAACACAAATCACCTTTGTGGCACTTTTAAAGCCCTTCCGTTTTTTTTTTTTTTTTTTTTTGTATACAAGATCGAGGCTCATGAAAGAGCGAACATTAATCACACAGAAAGACAAACAGACAAACCGACACATAAAACAAATAACATCGGGAGCGGTAGACAAGATGGGGAGAGAGTGGGAAGGACACAAACACAACATTTGAGAGCAGGGACCGAGAGACATGGAGACATCGAGAGATCTGTGGGAGGGAGAGGGCTTTGGGGGGGAGGCATGGGAAAGGGGGGTGGGAGAGGTATAAAACATATGGACACTGCCAGGACTTCCAGGAAAGAAGTTGGAATTTCAAACAAGGTGGATCTGGGGTAAATTAGTGGGGGTAGAAAAGATCAAGGTTTTGGATGGGGGAAGATAAGAGATGGTGGTGAACAGCTGTTTTAAAGACCTGGAGGGAGGAGTGGGATTGAAGGGAGTGTAGGAGTTTGTTCCAGAGGCGGGAGAAAAGAGGAATGAAAGAGTGAAGGTGAGCAGAGAGCCGAGATTTCGGCAGTTTAACCATCAGAGGGTTGCTGGCAGATCTTGTGCGACCTGTAGGAATATTTGGGGGACAGAGCACAGAGAGAGCTGGGGGAGCAAGGCCGGAGAGGAGTCGGTAGAAGACAGAAAGACCACCTACCTGCCTGCGGTGAGTGAGTGAAAGGCCCTCAGAGATAGCTTCATCGCGGGAGATTCCAATGATTCTGAAAGCTTTGGATTCAACAGCGTGAAGCCGAGCTAGGTGTGAGGCAGGAGCACCAGCCCATAGGGGAGAACAGTATTCCATTGAGCTGTGGATGAAAGCCTTGTATGTGGTGAGGAGCTCAGGTGTGCCTAGGAAGGACTTCGCACGACGGAGGATGCCCAGTCGGCGACTGGCTTTGGAGGCCAGCTTGGAAATGTGGTTTTCCCAAGAAAGATCATGGCAGATAGTGAGACCCAAAAGCTTGAGCGACAGAACTTCTTGGAGAGGATTGTTGAGAAAGTAGATGGGAGGGTTGTCCAGTCGATCTTTTCGGAGAGACATAGTAAGAGTGTGAGATTTGTCAGGATTGAAAGACATGTTCCACTTGTTTGACCAGTCTGTGATTTTGTCCAGGTCTTCAGAGAGTGAGGAGGCTGCTGACTGCCGATCTGAGGGAAGAGGAATGGAGCGGCAGAGAGTGGAGTCATCAGCAAAGAGATAGAGAGGATTTTCCAGAGAGTCGGAGAGATCATTGATAAAGACCAGAAAAAGCACAGGGCCCAGCACACTGCCTTGGGGAACTCCAGCCTGAACAGGAAGGGGAGATGAGAGAAATCCATTCAGGGCCACACGTTGACTACGACCAGAGAGG
This sequence comes from Myxine glutinosa, assembly GCF_964187855.1. Classification (NCBI taxonomy): domain Eukaryota; kingdom Metazoa; phylum Chordata; class Myxini; order Myxiniformes; family Myxinidae; genus Myxine; species Myxine glutinosa. The sequence goes on from NC_136263.1 coordinate 63,402,432, forward strand.
AATTCCGCAAGCCATGCATGGAGATTTCCATGGATACCATAGGAGGAGAGTTTGGTGAGCAGAGCTGGGTGCCAGACCGTATCGAAGGCACGTGATATGTCTAGGGAGACAGCTCTGATTTCCTGTTTGGCATTGAGGACCTCCATCCATTGTTGAGACAGCAGAAGCAGCATGTCCAGAGTAGAGTGACCTGGTCTGAAACCAAATTGATGATCAGAGATCAAGCCATTGGAGAAGAGGAAAGATTTCATATCCGAAGCAATGATGGATTCCATGACTTTGCTGATAATTGGGAGCAGGCTGATTGGTCTGTAGTTGCAAGGATCTGTTTTTGCACCTTTTTGTGTCAAGCGGTAATGTTTGCTGATTTCCAGGATGCTGGCAGATGACCTTGAGCAAAAGATAGGGTGAAAAGAACAGAGAGAGGGTGAGATAGAGCGGCAGAGCAGGATTTTAGGACCCGTGGGCTGATGCCGTCTGGTCCAGTTGCAGAATCAGAGTCGAGGTTTGACAAAAACTCCTCCACCTTGTCAGGAGAGAAGGACACAGAGTCCAGGAGCAGTTGGGTTTGACTGGGAAAGGTGGGAACAGAGAGAGATGGGTTTGGGACTAAGGATTTTGAGGCAAACACAGAGTTGAGGCATTCGGCTTTGTCACGTGCGATGTCAACTGTGTGGCCATTTGAGGTAAGGGAGGGGATGGAGGGGGAACAAACACCAGAAACGGATTTGACCAGACGCCACCAGGATTTGAAGGAAGGAGACAGGTTTGAGAGTTCATTCTTGAGTGAGGAGAGATAGTGCTTCCTGGCACTCCTGAGGGTAGACACACACTTGTTCCGAGCTTGGTGGAAGGAACTGAGATTGCGTTCAGTTGGATTAGCCTTCCAAGAGGCAAAGGCAAGTTGTTTCAGGGCAACTGCCTCACCACAAGATTCAGTGTACCATGGACGGGAGGAAGGGTAAGACAACTGAAGGCGAGATGGGATAAATCTGTGCATGAGAGAGATCAGTTTGCTTTGGAAGAATTCCCAGGAAGAATTGATGTCAGAGGCAGTGGAGATGGGAGACCAATCCAGACGATTGATGGCTGCTTGAAGACCGTCCCAGTCGGCCTGAGTGAAATGCCAGACTCGTCGACGCTGAGGAGGCTCTCTGAGAATGGCCAGAGAGATGTCCACTTTGACAAGCACATGATCAGAAGAACCGATTGGAGCAGAAGAAGAGCAGCAGACATTAGCAGGGAAGTTTGTCATAACCAAGTCTCGAAGAGAAGATACTCCATTGGCTGAGATCCGGGTCGGGAAATTGACAGATTGTGTCAATCCCAGTGAGTCACAGAAGTCCTTTGCTGAGGTGCCATGACTGGTGAGAGAGGAACCCACACCCAACCAGGTGGCATGATGACAGTTGAAGTCATCACATATGAGGAAGAGAGAGTTGGGATGAGTGGATAGAAGTTGGTCCATGTTGTTCGAGAGTGAAATGAAGATGGAGTCATCACTGTTTGGGGGACGGTATAGAACACATATGAACAAAAGGTGGGAGCGGAGAGGAAGCCATAGCCAGAGGTACTCCTGGGGGTGAGGAGGAGAGAGGGCAGTGCAAGGAGAGTGAGGAAGAGAGTTTTTGATAAAGATAGCCACCCCACCACCAGGACGAGGCTCAGGTCTATCATACCGGAGAAGGGAGTAACCAGGAAGAGATATTAAGGAATCAGAGACATCTTGAAGGAGGAAAGTCTCTGTTTAGCAGATCAAGTCTGGATTGTCAGAAGCAACCTGTATGGAGAGATCAGTCAGGTTTGAGCGAAGGCCCCGGATGTTTGAGGTCCATACCGTTAATGAAGAGAGAGGGGGAGCATCGGGTACAGGACAGGGGAGGGGAGGAGTAGGGTAAGATGAAGGATGAGAGGGGGAGGTAGGGAGAGCAGTTGATAGTGTGTCAGAGATTGCAGAAGAGTTCCAAGAAAGGGAAGGATGAGGAGGATGAAAGGTTTGATGGTGAAGGGATGAGGCACAGTGAGGGGTTGTTTGAGGGGGGGCAGAGGAGAAAGTAGAAGGTTGGGGGGGGGGGGTGGAGGTATGAGATAGAAGGGAGACGAAGTAGGGAGGAGGCAGCTTTGAGGAGGAGGGGGGAGGAGGGAGAATTGGAGAGGAATGGTATGGGGGGAGATTTGAATGGGAGGGGTTGTGGGGGAGTTTTGAAGGGGAGGAGTGAGGGGGGAGTTTAGGAGGGGAGGGGCAAGGGGGGAGTTTAGGAGGGAAGGGGCAAGGGGGAAGTTTAGAAGTGGAGGGGCAAGGGGGGAGTTTAGGAGTGTAGGGGCAAGGGGGGGGATTTGGAGGGGAGGGGCAAGGGGGGAGTTTAGGAGGGGAAGGGCAAGGGGGGAGTTCAGGAGTGGAGGGGCAAGGGGGGGGATTTGGAGGGGAGGGGCAAGGGGGGAGTTTAAGAGTGGAGCGGCAAGGGGGGAGTTTAGGAGTGTAGGTGCAAAGGGGGGATTTGGATGGGAGGGGCAAGAGGGGAGTTTAGAAAGTGGATGATTAATGAAAGACGAACATTGATAACAAATTGGGTTTGTTGTGATTTTCAAGTTAGCAATCCGATTCAGAACGATGGAGGAGGGATGGAATGAATGTGAATTTAGACCATGTAGTGAGGGAGACGTATAAGATATTGAATTTCTTTTTTTTGCAGTGGAATGAGTTGGAGAGGAAATTGAGAAAAGCCTTTTAAATAGGAAGAAAAACAGCGTGTTGTAATATACCACTGAATAAAACACTGAAGGGGAAAGGTTAAACATATTTAAGTAATATTTAAACAGAACCGTGAACAATCTTATATGCACAAAATACCAACGGGGGGAGAGCCGAGAGGGACCACCACGAGTCACGTGAACAGGGCAAAAGGTGGATGGCAAGGAGATAATGGGGGTGGGGCGAACAGCACACCTGGACAGAAAATACAGGATGAGACAACAGTACACGTGGAGAAAGGAAAATAAATGTTTTTGGTTTGTTTAGCAGTACTTGGACAAAATATTACTGCCATTTTACAACATCACACCCAATCAAATTTGCTGCTCGCAAACCCCACACATATCCTTGTTTCTCAAGACGGCGTGGGGTAATGTGTTCCATGAAGTCTCTCATTAATAAATAAACAAACGTTACGCCTAGATCCCCCGTTGGTGAAGTGATGTGAGTTGACAAAGTGGAAGACGCAAGGCGGCCATCTTGGATTTTGACGTGGCGACCCAATTTTCAATAGCGTTCTTCCTTATGCCTCGGTACATCCCTGGTGTTGGGCTAGCGGCTAGGGTGCCGGCTTAGGATCCGAGGATCCTGGGTTCGTAATCCCGGTCAATCGCTGAATTAACGCCAGGGGGGTTGACTCAGCCTGTCATCCTTCCGAGGTCGGCAAATTGAGTACCAGTTTACTGGTAATTCCCTGCTTGTCGTTAAAGGCGGCAAAAAGGGTTGGCATCAGGAAGGGCATCCGGCCGTAAAACATTGCTTCAAAAAGGGGACCGAAAAACAACAACAACCACAGTTCCCGAAAAAGGCCAACCCCGCTTGCGGGGAAAAATGGCCTCTAAAGGTGGTTTTTTTTATGCCTCGGTACACCCACACACCAGATTAGAAGTTAGTAGTTCGTTTATTTTTCAAGATATTTCGCTCACAAGGTTCAGACATATGTATGGTGGCGGCCATCTTGGATTTTGACGTAGCGACCCAATTTTCAATGGCGTTCTTCCTTATGCCGAGATACATCCACACACCAGATTAGAAGTTGGTACTTCGCTTATTTTTCCAAGATATTCCGCTCACAATGTTCAGACATACATGGCGGTGGCCATGTTGGATTTTGACCTGGCGACCCAATTTTCAATAGCGTTCTTCCTTTTGCGTAGATACATCCATACACCAGATTAGAAGTTAGTAGTTCGTTTATTTTTCAAGATATTTCGCTCACAAGATTCAGACATATATATGGTGGTGGCCATCTTGGATTTTGATGTGGCGACCCAATTTTCAATAGCGTTCTTCCTTATAGCGTTCTTCCTTATGCCCATATCGTTCTTCCCATATCTATTATGCCAAGATACACCCACACACCAGATTAGAAGTTGGTACTTCGCTTATTTTTCAAGATATTCCGCTCACAAGGTTCAGACATACATGGCGTCAGACATACATGGCGGCGGCCATCTTGGATTTTGACATGGCGACCTAATTTTCAATAGGGTTCTTCCATATGCCGAGTTGCACCCACACACCAAATTCGAATTCGGTCCTTCGCTAACGCGCGCACACACACACTTCCGCACGCACGGACGGACGCACGCACAGACGGAGGGGAAAACCATAGTCCCCCTTTCGCTCCGCGGTGCGACGGGGGACAATAATCCCCCTGCTACTCCTGACAAAATTTAAATGTTGAAAACACCAAATCAATACAGCTTGCTATTGCTGGATGGAAGGAGGGGGAGGAGGGAGGACACAAGGGGATTGAGGGTGTAGAAGAGAGGAGTTAAAAAGGAGGAAGCTGAGGTTGTGTCTAAAGGTGCGGGAGTTTGTCCCCCTTGCCATGCCTCGGAAATGAAATAACAACTTTTGATGCAGGTGTAGCGGTTGCCGCTGAACATACACAATCGCCTTACACCTGCCGAGGACGCAACCACGGAGCGATCGCTGTGCCGGGCTCGCCCAGACCGCCCGGAGACTCTCAGTCTCGCCTTTCCCAGGCTCACCCGGCCCGTCCGGCGACACCCAGTCTCGCCGTTCCTGGGCATGTCCAGGCACGCCTGGCCCGTCCGGCGACACTCAGTCTCGCCTTTCCCGGGCATGCCCGGACTCGCCTTTCCCGGGCTCGCCCGGCCCGTCCGGCGACACCCAGTCTCGCCGTTCCCGGGCATGTCCAGACTCGCCCAGGTCTCCCGGACACGCCCAGTCACGCCTTTTAAGGGCAAACGCTCCGGCATGAGATATTCGAGTGCTTGTATATAATGCTGCCCGATAAACGGGCTTTTCAGAGTACCCGAGTTGATTTGATGCAATAAAGAAACTCGGACGAATTCCAGCTTTTTGTCGCGTCCATTCTTTCGATTCGAGTTGGAGCACAGCTCCTTCATTGGTGACCTACCGACATGGACACGGCAGTTGCCCTCAAACTGCCTACCTTCTGGGAGGCTCACGCGGCGGTTTGGTTCGCCCAGGCGGACTCCCAGTTCGCCCTGCGAGGCATCACCGCCGACGACACCCGCTTCCATCATGTGGTAGCAGTACTCGGCTCAGCCACCGTGGCCCGCGCCCTCAGCCTCCTCCAGCACCCGCCAGCCGCTGACAAGTACGGCGCGATCAAGAAGCTCCTCCTCGACGCTTTCGCCCTCTCATCGGCGGAACGCGCACGGCGCCTGGTCGACCTGCCCGAGCTCGGCGACACGTGCCCGTCCGAGCGAATGGATTACATGCTCTCGTTGCTCGGGGAGCACGCCCCGGATTTTCTTTTTCAAGAGCTGTTCCTCCGTCAGCTGCCGAGCCAGGTACGCCTCGCCCTGGCAAGCACGCAGATCACGGCTCCCCGCGCCCACGCCAAGGAAGCCGACAAGATCTCCTCGGCAGGCCAACGCATCGGGGCAGTGACCTGGAGCCCGCCGCCGTCCGAAGCAACGCCCATGGCGCCCGAGCACCCGGCACGGTCGGCAGCCGAACTGCCGGCGCAATTGGCGGCCGCTACGCCGCGCCGACCGCCTCCAACACGATGACCGGGGCCTACACCTGACCAGGCATGGTGTTACTACCATGCCAGGTTCGGACAAAAGGCCCGGACATGCCAACCCCCATGCACTTTCGGCAAGTCGGGAAACGGCCGGGCCGGCGTTCATTACCAGCCATGAGCGCCGGCCACACGGGCAACTTACTTTTTATCAGGGACAAAGCGTCCGGACGGCGCTTCCTGTGTGACACCGGCGCCCAACTGAGCGTCATACCCGCCTCCGATCAGGACAGGCAGTCCGCGGTTTGCGGCCCCTCCTTGGTGGCGGCCAACGGATCGGCCATCCGCACCTTCGGCCCGCGCAACGTCACCCTCTGCTTTGGCAGCCAGCACTTTCATTGGACTTTTGTGACCGCAAGCGTGCCCATGGCTCTGCTGGGCGCCGACTTCCTCTGCGCACACGGGCTGCTGGTTGACGTCAAACGGCGTCGCCTCGTCAACGCCGAGACCTTCAGCTCCCTGGCATGCACGTTGAGCAGCTCCGCGCCGACCGAGCTAGCATGCGCCCTCCCGGCGGCGAACGAGTTTGCTCGCCTGCTCGCGGAGTTCCCGGCCCTCACGCGGCCGACGTTTTCGGCCGTCGCGGTACGACATGGTATCGAGCCCCACATACCAACTACGGGCCCGCCGGTCTACGCCAGAGCCCGCCGCCTCGACCCAGCCAAGCTCGCCGTGGCCAAAGCCGAGTTCGACGCTTTGGAACACCTCGGCATCGTGCGGCGCTCCGATAGCGCGTGGGCTTCGTCACTACACATCGTACCGAAGCCGGGGGGCGGCTGGCGCCCATGTGGCGACTACAGCCGCCTTAACGACGTTACCACCCCCGACAGGTATCCGATCCCGCACATTCAAGACTTCTCCGCCCGTTTGGCAGGACGGGTCATTTTTTCGAAAATCGATTTGATACGGGGATACCACCAGGTACCTGTCAGGCCGGCCGACGTCCCCAAAACGGCTGTCATCACGCTGTTTGGCTTATTCGAATTCCTTCAAATGCCATTTGGCCTCAAGAACGCGGCTCAGGCGTTCCAGCGCTTGATGGACGGCGTGCTGCGCAACCTGCCGTTCCTCTTCGTCTACCTGGACGACATCCTCGTCGCCAGCGCGTCCCGGGCCGAGCACCTCCTCCACCTCTGAACACTGTTCGGGCGCCTCAGCGAGCACGGCCTAATCGTCAACCCGGCCAAATGCCACTTCGGCATGACGGCCGTTGATTTTTTGGGCCACCACATCACCAAGAATGGGGCCGTGCTGCTGCCTACCAAGGTCGAGGCCATCACCGCGTTTCCGCGTCCCCGCTCCATCAAGGCCCTGCAGGAGTTCCTCGGAATGGTGAATTTCTATCACCGCTTCGTGCCCCGCGCTGCTCAGCTCATGCGGCCCCTCTACGAAGCCCTCCGGGGCAAGCCGGCCAAACACGATGTTGTCTGGTCCGCAGCCATGGACGCGGCATTTACAAGCTCAAAGCGGGCCCTCGCCGACGCAAAACTGCTCGCTCACCCGGTGCTCAACGCTCCCATCGCCCTCACCACGGATGCCTCCGACTACGCGGTGGGTGCCGTACATGAGCAATGGGTGAACGGGGTTTGGCAGCCACTCGCTTTTTTCAGCCGGCAACTCCGGCCGAACGAGCTCAAATATAGCACGTTTGACCGCGAGCTCCTCGGTCTACACCTGGCCGTTCGCCATTTCCGCCACCTCCTGGAGGGCCGACCCTTCACGGCTTTCGTCGACCACAAGCCGTTGGTTTACGCAATGGCCAAAGTCACGGAGCCGTGGTCGGCCCGCCAGCAGCGCCACCTCTCTGCCGTGTCGGAGTTTACCACGGACATCCGGCACGTCGCCGGCAAAGACAACGCCGTGGCCGACTGTCTTTCTCGGGCCAGCGCGAACGCGGTCCACCTCGGCGTGGACTTCGCGCTTATGGCGGCTGACCAGACCACCGACACCACGGTGCAAGCCCTCCGGGCGGCGGACACGGGCCTCCGCCTGGCCGACGTCCCCTTCACGGACACTGTCCTGCTCTGCAACGTCTCCCAAGGCCAGCCTCGCCCCATCGTGCCCGTTACCTGGCAACGCCGCATCTTCGCCTCCCTCCACGGCCTTTCCCACCCGGGCCGGAAAGCTTCCCAGAAGCTGGTGTCGGCGCGATTCGTCTGGCACGGCCTTCGACAGGATGTCCGCGATTGGACCAGCACCTGCACGGCCTGCCAACAGGCCAAGGTCCACCGACACACCCAGGCCCCGCTGGCACCTTTCACCGTGCCCGAACGGCGTTTCGACGTCAACGTGGACCTGGTGGGCCCCCTCCCCCCATCACGGGGTTTCACACACCTGCTCACCATGGTGGACAGGACCACCAGGTGGCCGGAGGCCGTTCCCCTTGTCTCCACCACCACCGCCGACGTGGCGCAGGCTTTCATCGCCACCTGGGTCGCCCGTTTCGGCGCACCGGCGGACATCTCTTCGGACCGCGGGCCGCAGTTCACCTCCGAGCTGCGGGGCACGGTCACCCGCAACCTGGGGGTCAGGCTCCACCGTACCCCGGCCTACCACCCCCAAGCCAACGGGTTGTGCGAGTGGTTCCACCGTTCCATGAAGGCCGCGCTCATGGCCGGCCTTCAGGACGGCAGCTGGACCGACCGGCTACCGTGGGTCCTTTTGGGCCTCCGCACGGCCCCCCAAGGAGGACCTCCGGGCGTCCACCGCCGAGCTGGTCTACGGCCAGCCACTACGCGTCCCGGGCGAATTTGTGCCCGACGTCACCAGTCCCTGGTCCGCAGCTCGACAGCGCTCGGACCTCCAGGAGACCGCCCGACGGTTTGCCCCCGTGCCAACGTCCCACCACGGTGACCCCCAGGCCCACGTCCCCCCAGCGCTTCGCACAGCGGAGTACGTTTTCGTGCGTCATGACGCACACCGGGGGCCACTCAGGCCGCCGTACGACGGACCCTTCCGGGTCCTGCGACGGGACGACAAGTCCTTCGTCATCGACGTCGGCGGCAGGTCGGACCGGATTTCGGTGGACCGCCTCAAGCCGGCGCACGTGGACATTGACCAACCACCTCGGTTGGCCCTTCCTCCGCGGCGAGGCCGCCCCCCGTCCACGGTGCCTCCCGCTCGATCACCCACCCCCACACCCACGACCCTCCAGGGGTCGCTTCGGCCGGGTCATCAGGACCCCCCTTAAATTGACCCTGCCGGTGCAAGTCGATTCTGGGGGGGCGTGTGTAGCGGTTGCCGCTGAACATACACAATCGCCTTACACCTGCCGAGGACGCAACCACGGAGCGATCGCTGTGCCGGGCTCGCCCAGACCGCCCGGAGACGCTCAGTCTCGCCTTTCCCGGGCTCGCCCGGCCCGTCCGGTGACACCCAGTCTCGCCGTTCCCGGGCATGTCCAGGCACGCCTGGCCCGTCCGGCGACACTCAGTCTCGCCTTTCCCGGGCATGCCCTGACTCGCCTTTCCCGGGCTCACCCAGCCCGTCCGGCGACACCCAGTCTCGCCGTTCCCGGGCATGTGCAGACTCGCCCAGGTCTCCCGGACACGCCCAGTTGCGCCTTTTAAGGGTAAACGCTCCGGCATGAGATATTCGAGTGCTTGTATATAATGCTGCCCGATAAACGGGCTTTTCAGAGTACCCGAGTTGATTTGATGCAATAAAGAAACTCGGACGAATTCCAGCTTTTTGTCGCGTCCATTCTTTCGATTCGAGTTGGAGCACAGCTCCTTCACAGGTAAATGAAAACCAACCAATTGGTGGAAGTCTGACACGTCTGGTTTCTGTGTGCGTTTCTTATTATTTTGTGTGCAGTAAACAAAACAGGATGGCCTTCTGGTGACAAGCACGACCACGAAGACCAAACGGCTCAATTTCATCATCATTATTGTGTAATTGAAGAAGAAGAAGCAAACCCTGGAGCTTGCGCAGTTCTTCATGCAGCTGCAGCCCAGCGTGGGCCCTCACGCTCTCATTCACTGGGTTTCGATCCGACAGGCGTTCGCTTGTCGTGTTCACCACAGCCTGGCAGTCCAACAGTGCCACCTCACCTACCCTGAAACGGTGCAAGCATTAAGGGAGGACCATGAAGTGAGAAAAGTGAGAAAGAAGGATTAGAAAAAAACTGTTTCCTGTTTCTTCATGTGTGAATGCAGTTGTGTGAATGCGGTTGTGTGAATGCGGTTGTGTGAATGCGGTTGTGTGAATGCGGTTGTGTGAATGCGGGTGTGTGAATGCGGGTGTGTGAATGCGGTTGTGTGAATGCGGTTGTGTGAATGCGGTTGTGTGAATGCGGTTGTGTGAATGCGGCTGTGTGAATGCGGTTGTGTGAATGCGGTTGTGTGAATGCGGTTGTGTGAATGCGGTTGTGTGAATGCGGTTGTGTGAATGCGGTTGAAAAAGTCTTCAAAAGCTAAGATTACCAGACCTCATCTCTCCTGGCTAACTGTTCTTTTTTGTTCCTTGTGCTGCTACTTGTATAATTGTGTCGTGCATCCAACTACATGTTCCTTTTCCACTGCGCGTCCACTTCTCACACTCTCTCTCTATTAAACTTTTTATATTTGGTTGTAAAACTTTTGAGGCTTCAATTTTAAAAGGATAAATATTTACCATTACTTGTGTTGCATATAACACCAGACCAAAACAAGCTATGGACTCCAAGTTATATTCTAAAAAGCAGACTCAGTGGACTAATGTTAAGAGTGTCCACTCCGAGTCTGAAAGGTCGGCAGTTCGATCTCCAGCCGAGTCATACCAAAGACTTGAAAAATGGTACGTCTGGGTTCAAATCTCGAACCAGCTATAAACTGTCATCACGGTGTTTCACAAGTAGGATAAGGCAGATCTGATGGACGTCAAGTCTGAGGACCCGTCTGCCAGTGCCAGCACTGGGACATTTGTGGACGTTTATGAAGAGAGTACAGTGTACTTTGCGAAGAGTACAGTGGTGAGAAAAAGTTTGTGAACCCTTTGGAATTTTCTGCATTTCTGCATACATTTGACCTAAATGTGATCAGATCTTCATCTAAGTCCGAATAATAGATGAAGTGAACCTGATTTTTAAAAAATAAAATAAATCGCACACCCCAAAAAAAAAAAAAAATCTACCTTTTCATTTATTGACCAAAATGACCCAATATTAAATTTCCGTGTCGGAAATAGGACATGAACCTTTACATTCAGTAACTTCTGGCACTCCTGAGAGCAACAATAACTTCAATCAAAAGTTTCGTGTAACTCTTGATCAGTCCTGCAAATCAGCTAGGAGCAATTTTGCCCCATTCCTCCTTACAGAACTGCTTCAACTCGTTTTTTTTTTGGGCTTTCTTGCATGAACTGCTCGCTTCAGGTTCTGTCACAATATTTCAATTGGGTTAAGGTCTGGACTTTGACTTGGCCATTCCAAATCATAAAATCTCTTCTGCTTCAGCAATTCTGTTGAAGATTTATTTGTGGGTTTAGGATCCTTGTCTTGCTGCATGACGCACTTTCTGTTAAGCTTCAGCTCACGGACGGATGCCCTGACATTCTCCTGTAGAATTTGCTGGTACAATCCAGAATTCATGAATCTGTCAATGATGGCGAGCCTTCCAGGTCCTGAGGAAGCAAAGCAGCCCCAAACCATGATACTCCAATCACCATGCTTTTGGTTGAGATGAGGTTTTTATGTTGGAATGCAGAGTTTGGTTTTCGTCAAAAATAGCGTTTCTCATTTAAGCCAAAAAAAATCCACTTTCGACTCATCTGTCCACAGAACATTCTTCCAATTGCCCTCTGGATCATCCAGGTGGTCTTTGGCAAACTTGAGACGGGAAGCAATGTTCTTCTTGGAGAGCAGTAGATTCCTCCATGCTATCCTCCCATGCACACCATTCTTGTTCAGTGTTCTCCTGATCGTGGACTCGTGAACACCGACAGTAGCCAATGCAAGAGAGGTCTGCAGATCCTTAGACATTACCCTGGGGTTCGTTGTCACCTCCTGGATTATTGTACGCCTGGCTCTTGGAATGATTTTTGTTGGATGACCACTCCTGGAAAGAGCAACAATGGTGTTGAATTTTCTGCATTTGTACACTATCTGCCTGACAGTGGATTGGTGAAGCCCAACATCTTAAGAAATGGTTTTGTAACCCTTTCTAGACTAACGAGCATCGACAACTCTTTTTCTGAGGTCCTCAGAAATCTCTTTTGATCGGGGCATGACACGCTTCCACCAACTTGTGTGGTGAAGACCAGACTGATGGTGATGAAGAAAGTTTATGTTTTTCATGTAGTGCATGGCCACCCAAACTCACTACTGATCGTCATCCCATTGATTAAAACTGCAATTACCCCCTTAATTGAACTGATTAACCTAGAGGTTCATATATTTATTCTGTCTAAGAAATTTAATGTTGGATCATTTTGGTCAATAAATAAATGAACTAGAACAGTGCTCGGTTGAGCGCATACCTCCGTCAGGCTGATCAGTTTATGTTTTGTATCCACTGATAGGCCAGATTCTGATTCGGACCTGAACCAAAATCTAATCAGCTTGTTCTTGTCACCGAACCAACTCGTCCACCAAGTTTGGTCATAACTCGTCCATAACTTTTTTTATATCATGTCATATATTGCTTTTCGCCCGATCTCTCAATGGTGAAGAATCACTTTAAAATTATATAATTATTGTATCCAAATCCATATTCAGATCTTCACCAAAATAGATTCGATTGGTCCTTGTCACAGACACAACCTCTCCACCAAGTTTCGTCCAAATCCGTCCACAACTTTTTGAGATATCCTGCTATGTATCGTTTTTGGCCCCATCTCCCAATGGTGAAGAATCACTTAAAAATTATACTAGCCGGATCCGAATCCGGATCTTCATCAAAATCTAATAATTTCGTCCGTGTCACATACACTTCCTCTCTGCCAAATTTCGTTTGAATCCTTCCACAACTTTGAGATACCTTGTTCACAAACAGACAGACACACAAACAGACAGACAAACAAACAGACAGACAGACGGGTGCACAGTGGTCTGGTCTTCTTGGATATCCCTTGACAACTGATTATACTGTCTGGTATCTCAGTGCGTGCGTTTGTTGTCTGGGCAACAGCTTCTACACAATAAACAAATTCAAGTGTCCAGGTTGTTCGCTTGTCTCGAGCTATGCAAGTTTACCACGATATGCAAAGCAATTGTTAAATATCGCTGGCAAGGAAACCAAAGTACAGGCAGGAGGAGATGAAAAACAAAACATTTTTTTATTATTTAATTAGCCTTCAATGTACTTGATCGAATTATCAAGTTTAAAATCACCGATAGATGAAAGGTGATGAAATTGCATCATAAATACTGCACGACAACATTCAGGTTCCTATTGAGTCAAGTTGATGGCGACTACTGCTACAATATCGGTGTAGTGTTTCCACTATCAATTTCAGTTTCTGTTTTTATGTCGAGTTCCATTCAAAACCTGCTTAGAATTGCGCCAAAGACACCCACCACAGCACGATCTTTTTATTGACGTCGGGTCGACACGTGAAAGGTGAGCGGTCAGCGAGTCGGGCAGCATTTTCGGGGCCACTTGCAAGGTTAGAGTTAAGGTCCTTGCATGCAGATCCCCATCGAGGGAGCGTGTCGACACAGACGGTTCTCGATGGTACGCCGAGGGGCTCCATATCACATACACAGGTTCCTAATTTCCAAAAAAAAATAAACAAATCGAAATTAAAATGCCAGCAAAAACAATGTATTAACAAAATTAACCAAACAAAATACAGTAGTGGATAAAATCAATTGGACGTGGATCGAGGGAGGCTAACGGCCGTGGGAAGCATGGAGAAGCTGACATTTTGGAAGTTCAGCCTTCGTCGGAGTGAAAGGTCCTTTTGCGCTACGGAATGGTTTCTGTCCAAAACATCAACTTCTCTCTGCTTCCCAAGTAGTCCATGAGCCAGATACTGAAATCCTCAACCACTCCTCCCCCCCACCCTCCGACCCCTGCCCTTATTCCCCTACTCACAAAAGTATGGAATTTTGCAAACCATTTTTTATTTATTAATATGGGTCTTAAGACTTTGAAATATGCTTATTTGCCATTTGCCTGCGGATGCTACTTTGTGTTCCAGAATAATGTGAACTTGTACCCGAAGCACCACAAGTGTAATGTTCAAACTATTTCTAAAAATGCCCCATGTGACTCTTAACATATATCTATGTACAGTGTAAAGTATCAAAATGCATCTTTTGATGTATACTATCCGAAAAACAGATAATTGTATACTTGTTATATTTGGATTTCAACATAGATAATAAATTCATTCACCCAGAATATGCCAAATTGAACTTTAATCCCCTCAACATGTAACACAGAGTCTTTGATAGGGCACTCAGATCAATTACATGCAACATCTAATACATTAGCAACCAACATCAACTAGGTTCATACATGTGATTGTATTTACATACTGATGAGATATACTGTATGTAGATTTACATAAAGAAAAGTAAAATCTTTGAAAGAATCCACTACAAAAATATTGCACATATCTATTCCTCATGACGTTATGACAAACTAATTAGATCACAGCTGTGATTGGCTGAATTATGTAGCCATGGCAACCATCTCGGTAACTTGGCTTGTGCAAGTGATATTTCAAAAACCGTTAAAGATCATTTAGCTTTCATATGACGCACATCTATTCGCCATAACCACCCAAAAGGTGCGAGACCGAGAGTATCAGCTCCTTTTTGTAATGAATTCTTTCAAATATTTTACTTTCGTTTATATAGATCTACGCAAATCTCAGCAGCACATATATTCAACAAATGTATGAACTTAGTAAGGCATTCCATAGAGAAACCAAAATACTGTCATGTCCAGGCTGATTAACTCAGACGATGGATGGATGGACCGAACTGGCTTTAACTCCCTCAGGTTGCGTTCAATCATGGCGGACTTGCATGTGCGTGGTTGTGAGGAGTAACATGAAAACTTTAGCTCTTTTAAAACAAACGGGTTCATTCCCGAACACACACCAGGACAAAAATTGAATCCGACGGTGGGGAATTCAATGACGGGATGGAAAGGAAAATAAATTCAACAAAAAACTACGTACAATGAAGTAAAATACATCTAAAGCTATATATAAGGCTCCTCACTCCAGATTCGATCACAGACAGGGAAAGGAAACGAAAACTGGGTGGCATGTCTCTGTCTGGTGGTGTGGACATGGAAGGAGTGGGCGGCTTAGCTAAAGATCCATTCTCCGAAAAGCTCCCCTCAGTGGGCCCTCCAGAAACTACTCAGACTCGACTAGGGCACACACTGCCAATTCTCCTCAGACCAGCTCAATGCTTCCCAGGCACAGAACCCGTGTGACACAGGCTCCTCCCCTCACTCTCCTGACAACACTCCGCCCCTGGAGGTGTTCATTGCTCTGCCCTCTTCAGAAGACGATCGTCACTCCACCCCCCTTTCTCCTAAACCTGGCAGAGCCCCCTAGACCTGGCAGAATGACATGCCTCGCGTTCCCCTTTTCTTTCCTAAGGCCACCAGGTAACATGACACAGGAGGCTTTGCACGTGTTTCTTTAACCTTAAACCCAAGCTATTTATTACACTACACCACCCACCGTATGGTGCACGTTCAAACAAAACAATCCTTAAGCTGACGTGCCCCTGCTTATTACACGAGATCGGCCAACTACTCGTACACGGACCATTCTACTCTATACACTTATATATGTTATATGGCATTGTCTAACCCCTCCCCACAAATGTGCCAACTTTACCTGAAGGTTAATTTGATGTTTATCACCTGGTGTTGACCTAATGGTTAGAGCGGTGGACTTGGGATCCTAAGCTTGGGATTTCAAAAACTCTATAAAAGTTTGATTCTTTGTGAGGGACTCATATTCATAAAACTGACGTCATTTAACAACTAATCTTCAAAACTTATTTGTACAATGATTCCAATCAAACGGTCTGCACTCTGAGCATCCACCAGGTATCGAACTAAAATACACAATTTGCATCGAAGCTGATTTTCAACACAACCACCATCCTTCACAATTTGCCACAGTGGGAGAACTCTCACCTGCACCACAACTACGACTTTAACGGCCCCAATTATTCCCACCTTCCTGGGGTGGTCGGGAAAGGTTTTTGGTCCAAGCCTTTCACGAATCGGCTGGCGAGGACCAACGAGGCGGGGTAACAGGAATGTGTTATTTGTTCAGAGCGTTGGCGATAACTCACCTACTCTTAACGAAAGACACCGTGGGATATATAAGGTCAATCATTCCGCCAACTAATGCGAGCAGACAGGACAGCCGGCTTATCGTCCATCCGAGGGGACGGCGCACTTTGTGCCGCAACGCCCTGCCTGCGCAGAACCAATCCGGCAGTGTATAGTCGGGGCGAGAATCGAACCGAGGCCAGACAGCTCCACTCTGTCGTGCAATAGTGTGGGAAATACAGGAAGAAAAACACACCTACGGTAATTCAAATCGACTCCAATCTTCATTACATGACGTTAAAACGGCGTCTTAACATGGCTTCCGAAGGGGGCGGGGCGTTCCTAACGCAGAGGGGAGGGGATCCCAACACGGACGATGAGGGGCGGGGCGTTATCCAACACGGACGATGAGGGGCGGGGCGTTATCCAACGCGGCGGAGGGGAGTGGCTCCCAACAGGAGAGGGCGGGGCCAGCACGTGAGTTTCACGTTTTACCAAAACCGCAAAACGGACGTGATTTTAAAACGCTGATTTAACTGTTTTTAATCGAAATTATTCTGTTCTTCATTGTACACCTAACAAATGCGAAATACAATCTTTTAACGTTCATGAGCTAATTGCTAATGGTCGTTAGCGGCCAGTTCACCATTTCCCGACGTTACATACCAAGATCCGTAGAGATCCCGTTCCCCCTGGACAATGTGGCGCCTTCACGCACACAACCTGGACAGCGGGTAGACCCTCGGTGCCGGGACACTGTCCACTTCCCGTATGGAAAACGCAGGACGCCAAATGGCCCAACCCAAACTACAACAAAATGCTTCCTGTGAAAACCCCATTACTCATTCTTTTACCGAATTCATTATTTCCTCAATCTATCATTGTGTCTTCTTCTTTTTTTTTAAGGTTTAATGGCGCTTTCAGAGCCGCGAGGCTCTATATACGCCACGCACCCTAACATCCAAACAAAACCAAACCAGGAGGATTACACTAGAAAAACTAGACTCACACTGCTAACCCCGTATCTTAGATTAACTTTAAAACTGATCTACAAAACCCAGGATGTTTCAGATCCAGCCAGCAAAAGGCTTCCGGCAGACCTGACCACCGACCACGTGATCCCCATTCCGCGGACAGAAAGCTGAAGACGAGAGGTCGAGAGCGAGCATTATAATAACGCGGACAAAAAGAAAAAACATGGTCCAAATCTTCGGGAACCTTACACCGATCACACCACCCCGAGGGATGGCACACGATCCTGTGAAGATAAAAATTGAGAAAACAATGTCCAATTCTAAGTCGAGATAAGATAGACTGCTCCCTGCGAGGGAGCCTATCATTATGTCAATTGTCAATCCAACTTTCGTTACTTAAACATTCTAATACTCATACTCGAAGTTCTTTCGTTAGACGTACTGGGACTGTATTTGGAATAGTAAATAGTATTCCAAAAATATAAAAATCACGAATAACACATTTAATAAACATGTGATTTTTCTTTTCTTTTTTAAGTTTCAACGATCCAGAAAAAATTCAGCCGGAAATTATGGATGAATAGTTTATTTACAAATATCACCGGATTTTCATTATGGATGAATACAAACCAAAAAATCATTTTAAGTACTCCTGCCAACTACACCACCGAGACCAACATGAACTGCGTCAATGTGTATCTCCATACTAGGAGTTCTTCTTCTTCTTCTTCTTTTGAGTTTATGGCGTTTTCACAGCCGCAAGGCTCTATACACGCCACCTGCCTGATCATAACTGTGTTGAAAAGAAAATATATTGAAAAGGAGGCCTATGGGACATCCATAAAACTATATAGGTCTCCCACACGCTTTCACAAAGTTTAGGACCGCCTTGCACAACCGAGGATGCTTCTGGTTTAAAAGACCAAAAATGACGGGCAGGTCAGACCCACCGACCTAACGATTTTAAATAGGAGCAAACTATGAGTTATAATTGTTGACTCAGGTCGTTCCTTCTTAACTATTAAATATTTATTATATATTTATTTAATGTCCTGCTAACTGATTTTTATATTATTGTGTACCACCACCGCACAACGTGTCCTTTCGCTTTGTAACATCTTCAGTTTCAAACGGCTTCGTTTGACGGTCTGACTGACCTGCCTGTCAATTGTCTCAGTAAATGTGTATCGTGTAGCGCCATCTCCAGGTGGGAGAGGGTATTACAAATTTACAATATTACCTTCTGCAGTACAGTATTCCTGTTTTGAATTCCACAGGACAGAATGTCCACCTTCTACAGTACCGTTTTGAATTATAAGCAGTCGGCATGTTTTTGCTTCATACACGTAACCCAGATTTTTTTTTTTCGGGAGCGATTGAAGCTGTCAGTTGCCTATACACCGCCCAAATAAGGGTATGTGTCAGAAGAACTGTGACATGCGGGGAACAAGATCGTCCGTAGGGTGGGTACTCTTGAGTACTTTGCTGGTATACTTTGAACTGCAATGTATGTTCTATTCTCTGCAACACAAAGTGCACCAGTTTCTGGTTCGTAAATTACAGAGTATTCCATTTTAATTCACGGTCTCGTTATTATTCTGCATATTTATGCACAAATGGTTTTTATTAAACTTTTATTTCGCACTAAGTGCCTTTCATTGTTTCAAAAATGTGATCGAGGGGGCCCAAAGACCCCTTTTGCCCGAGCCAAGATACCGTCAATCAACCCTGGAACTGCGTCACTAGGGGGTTTATGCGCATGCGCGCCGACAAATCGGGGATGCATTACGTCATTTTGAATGTATTGTTTTATTTGGCATTCACTCTCAGACTACCCGATCATACATTTTCACTCATTAAATTAATCCGAGCCGAGTAGTATAATCAGTAGTTTCTTGTAGTGCAACACTTATGGATAAAGTTTCGTCGAACTTTGCAGTGGAAGTGAAATGTTACAAAATGAAAGAATAAAAAAAAAATAACCTCCGTCCACCTTCAGTCTTGGACGAAATCAGGGTGGATCAATCAATTGTGCAAAGGATGCCTTTATGTCTGCCTGGAATGCATTGTTTCAACGATATGGTATTCATAGAATACTTACCCTATGCAGGCGACTTGGTGCGAGGCAACTTTAAGTTTTTTTTCCTTCTTTGATCCAATATGGCTGCCAGACCACGTGACCAAGGACATCATAAATTCGCATTCTCCAATATAATTTTTGCGTAGATCACGCTCAAGAAGTTTTTTAAAATTATATATATATATTTTTTTCAATACAAAAAATATATAATTTCCTTCTATCCTCGCGGGCACGTGTGCTTGTTGTCTCGCCCCATCCCCTTTATCTCCTTTTCTTCCACCTCCAGCCGAAACTCACCTTTCCAATTCTAGTTTCCTCCATCTCATTTAACCCTTTCTCCTTTCTCTGATCCACATCCACACCCTTACCCTTACTTCAGGGACTTTCCCCAGATTGTTTTTCACGGTTTTGTTTAAATATGTTTAAACTTTCCCTGCAGTGTTTATTACAAAACGGTTTTTCTTTCAATTTTTCTTGAGGCTTGATGAGGCTTTTTCAATTTCCTCATCAAATGATTCCATTAAAAAAAAAAAATCAATCTCTTACAGTCCTTTCTTTCTACATTTTCTAGTCACCTTCATTCCACCCCTCCTCTATCGTTTTCAAACGGAACAAGTGTGTCCACCCTCAGGAGAGACCGGAAGCACTATCTCTCTACTATCAAGACTGAACTCTCAAACCTGTCTCCCTCTTCCAAATCCTGGTGGCGTCCGGTCAAATCTGTTTCTGGTGTTTGTTCCCCGTCCATCCCCTCCCTTACCTCAAACGGCTACACAGCTGACACCACACGTAAATAGCCGAATGCCTCAACTCTGTGTTTGCCTCAAAATCTTGTGTCCCCGAACCCATCCCTCTCTGTACCCACCATACCCAGTCGAACCCAGCTGCTCCTTGACTCTGTGTCTTTCTCCCCTGACAAGGTAGAGAGGTTCCCCAAGGCAGTGTTCTGAGCCCTGTGCTTTTTCTGGTCTTCATCAATGATCTCTCCAACTCTGGAAAATCCTCTCATCTCTTTGCTGATGACTCCACTCTCTGTCGCTCCATACCTCATCCCTTTGATCGGCAGTCTGCAGCCTCCTCACTCTCTGCAGACCTGGACAAAATCACAGACTGGTCAAACAAGTGGAACATGTCTTTCAATCCTGACAAATCTCACACCATGTCTCTCCGAAAAGACCGACTGGACAACCCTCCCATCTACTTTCTCAACAATCCTCTCCAAGAAGTTCTGTCACTCAAGCTTTTGGGTCTCACAATCTGCCATGATCTTTCCTGGGAAAACCACATTTCCAAGCTGGCCTCCAAAGCCAGTCGCCGACTGGGCATCCTCCGTCGTGCAAAGTCCTCCCTTGGCTCACCTGAGCTCCTCACCACACACAAGGCTTTCATCCGCAGCTCAATGGAATACTGTTCTCCCCTCTGGGCTGGTGCTCCCGCTCACACCTAGCTTGGCTTCACTCTGTTGAAACCAAAGCTTTCAGAATCATTGGAATCTCCCCTGATGAAGCTAACTCCGAGGGCCTTTCACTCACTCACCGCAGGCAGGTTGGTGGTCTTTCTGTCTTCTAACGACTCCTCTCTGGCCTTGCTCCCCCAGCTCTCTCTGTGCTCTGTCCCCCAAATATTCCTGCAGGTCGCACAAGATCTGCCAGCAACCCTCTTCTGGTTAAACTGCCAAAATCAAGACTCTCTGCTCACCTTCATTCCTCTTTTCTCCCACCTCTGGAACAAACTCCCTCACTCTCTTCAATCCCTCTCCTCCCTCCAGGTCTTTAAAACAGCTGTTCACCACCATCTCTTATCTTCCCCCATCCAAAACCTTGATCTTTTCTACCCCCGTTAATTCACCCCAGATCCACTTTTATGCAATACCGAATTCTTTCCTGGTATTCCTTGCAGTGTTCATATGTTTTTTTTACCTCTCCCACCCCCCTTTCCCATGCCTCCTCCCCCCAAGCCCTCTCCTTCCCACAGATCTCCCGATGTCCCTGCTCTTCATCTTGTCTCCCACTCCCTTTATTATGTTTTGTGTGTCAGTTTGTCTTTTTGTGATCAACGTTAGCTCTTTCACAAGCCTCGATCTTGTATACAACAACAACAAAAAAAAAGATTGGACGAAGCGTTGTTTTTGTCGAAATTATGACGTCATAATTAAGGCACCAATGACATCATTGATCACATTACTCACGCAGAGTTCTTTACAAAGAGCCACATTTCAATTCTTTCCGTGGAGCGGTTTTGGAGATATAGAGGTCCAAATTTTTTTCAGTTTTTCCAAGATGGCGCCTATACCACGTGACTCATGACGCCATAATTATCACAAAAATTCTGCACAAGTAGACACATGTCGTGGTGAAAAAGTGTCAATCGGACCAACGTTTGCCGAGAAAATGAATTTTTAAAATGCTGACACGTACGTACGTACACAACCGATCGCTTAACGCTGCTTTCAAACGGTCCTAATTCACTGCGGAGCTTACGTGCCACTCATCATAGAGCGTTGGTGTTGCCAAAGGAGTCTATTGGCAAAGGTTACACTGGGTGGTTTGCCATTGCCTTCCCAGCAGTCACAGGACAGGGATTTGTAATTTTATGGTGCCGGTGATGGCTCGCCTACTCTTCGCAAAAGACACCGTGGGATCTTTAACGCCCATCAATTGCAGTGGCAAAAAGAAAATCCTGAATGATTACGTAAACTGTGATGACGTCAACATTTTATTTGAATAATAATGATTTACAAATCTTGTGCATTGCTATCTCTAAGATTCCCATAGCCTGCATCATACAAGGTGCCCCGTCAAACAAGGAGCGTATAGTTCATATAAATACTCATAAATACACACATTGCAAGTGGAACAAATGATCAGTGAACATTGAGAATTTTAAACAATTATGGAGATATCTTTTTTTTCTGAAGTGGCACAAATATTCCAGGAATCCATGTACTGTAGTCAGGCCCACAAAGCACACACGCAAGTCATTGGACGGTACACTGGGGAAAAGGGGAAGAAATAAATTTTCCCAAGTCTCTATTACATAATAATGTTCATGAAATAAAAGCTTAATCTATGTACCATACTCTGCTGACAGAGTTGTTGCTGCCGAAGCAGTCTTATGGCAAGGATTATATTGGGTGGGTTGCCTTTGCCTTCCCAGAGGTAGTCAGGGCAGGATTTTGTAATTTTGCCAGGTGCAGGCTCACCTACGTTTGGAAAGATAGCTCAAGTAAGCTTCGCGAAGGACATCTTTAAAGTCCACAAACAGCAACCAACGATGGCAGACTGGTCCTTAGGTAAACGTTCGTCCGATGGTGGCGGCGCACCGATTGATGCAACCTGCCTGGAAATGTCCTGCCTGGAAAGCACCATTACGACAGTTTCATAGTCACGTCGGGAATCGAACCCAGAACAGACAGCTGAGGAGAGCGCACTACCACTGCAGCAACCTGTCAGATCAAATAAAGCCAGTTATCGATTTATAAAAAGAAACAAAATCACAGCAAAAGAAATGCTTCCCCTTTACAATGAGCCTCTGTGTTTGCAACTCGAGATCATTCGCAGCTGTTTTGAGCGTTTGCAAAATGACCGATGATGATAACCTGTGAAGAATTGCATTGAAGGAATTACCTTGAGGAGTCCGTGCTAGCATTTCCTGCAGATGTGCAATTACAAACGCACCCGTAGAGACAGGCCAGGATAGAACGTTTATACAAAGGGACGGAGCAAAGGACAACGGGACCATAACCTCTGTCTGGGCCATAGCCTCTACGCCAGAACAGCCTCTGCTTCCTGCACTTCTTTCATCTCAAAGTACACACTAGCTTGGAGAGAACCATATGGGAAACCTATTATTCTTCCCACGTGAAATAAACAAACATTTAGATGTCAAATGGGGAAGTGGCGGTGGGGAAAGGGAAGAGCGAACCCCAAAATACAGCAGTGTAATTCGTATAAAACTTGTAAAACTTTTTAGGTGCAAGCACTGCATTTCCAACAACATAGGTTTGGTCTAAAGTCAAAGGTTTCGTACAAGGCACGGTAGTTGTACTGTGGTTAAAATTAACGGAATTGCATAGACAATATTCCACAAGGAAGTTGGAGTTGGATGAGAAGTTGCACATCGAGTTGCAGTTGCACCGGAATGTCAGCCTGGGTCACGGGTCACGTCCCGCGGGTCCGAGGGAAATCATGGGAATTGCTACGCAGGACAACAAAGACCAAATTGTGGACAAACGGTCCAGATTATGACATCATTTTGGCATAACGAATGGCACACATTCCAAGTATTTGACTCAGTTTGCATGACACAAGGAACTTCAAAGTAGGAGATGGCTATTTGGTCCATCAACCCTGTGCCAGGTATTCAAATGCATTGCTCAAGTATTGGCTTTTTATAAAAGTACTCAAGTACAAGTTTCACCACTAATCACAAGTTTATAAACAATTATGACGACAAGTTCTTACAATATACACTTAGTGTTTGATTAAAGGAGAAAGAAAAGAAATAACGGTTCAGTCACTTATCTGGTAAATGTAATCCGCGAGTTAAAAAAAAGAAAAAGATAAAGAACACACCAAATCCGAGAGGACTATCATCCCAGAGGTTGTGTTCAAATCCAGCTTAAGGCAGCAATATATCAGGAGATTTGAATTCTAGGCTTCAGGAAATCGAGTTAGTTTCAGGAGAACTGCCACACCTTTGCTGGATTGTCTGAAGAACCCAGCTGGCTCATTAACGACTTCCAGGGTGGGATAATCCATATGCCTCACCAGGTCTTGTCTACACGTGACACTAGTCCACACTCACTGAGGTCGATTCTTCTCCCCCTTCTCCTGTACTTGCACTAAAAAAAAAAAACAAACAAAAAAAAACCTCCCGAAGTGTTATATTTCTCCAAAAAATAGTGAAAGTGGAAAAAAATTCAGGTAAAGGGTGAAAAGTGAGATCAAAAATAATAGCGGCTTTGTCAAATTATGTGCACAAGAAAACTTTGTAAACACCTTCCAAGTTTGAGTAACATAAGCAATACATATGGCAGGAGTTTGTCTGCAATCATGGAAATTCTCTCGCAAAAACAATAATGGCAACAACAATAACGACAGCAACAGTAACAACACCGTTCGGCCCAAAGCTTGTATGAATTTTGAGTGAAAGTAGTAACACACGCCAAGGCACCACTGTTGGAACATCGCGCTCCACTAATCCCAAACTTGACCCGTGACCCCTTTTCGCAGCAAATTGCTTTTTAGGTCTGACCTCTAATGTAGGGCAGTGTATGTGCGATCAGCGATTACATGATAATACTCTTAAATCGAGCACAGCATTAAAAACCACAGTTGGAGTTGGACATTTGCAGACAGATGGACCTTCAGTAGTAATGGCCTAGGTTGCTCGGATGAACAACGTCTGTCCTTCCATTCCTCCATATTTCATTGAGAATCCGCTCCCTCTCTTCGAGCCTCTGAGCCATTTCAATTTCCTCCGCCGACGTGAACACGTTTGTGGGCGTACCAAAATCCTGGGTCAAATTCTGTGCTCGTACAACCGACGAGCTCGACGACTCGGAATCTTCCGAATCGGAATTCCCGGAATCCGAAGCAACACGACGGGAATTCTGGCCGGCCTTCCCACGCAGTCTACGGCAATCCCGCTGGCAGTGGACACCATAAACCAAACCACACAGGGTGAGAAGGAGGCCAACGACAAGGCCGGACAAGCAGACCAACGCCGCTCGTTCTGGGTGCTCTAAGGAGAAATTGGGGAAAGGAATTTAATAATAATGTTCCCAAGATTACTTCTAATTAGCACTTTCATTCCAACCACATATACACTATTACACCACCATTGTAGTCTTCACTACAACAACAAACAACCATTGACTTGTATCCCTGCCATTATCACTAGTAACGTAGAACCCTGACATTCACGGATTCGCAACTTGCGGAACCCAGCGATTCGCGGTTTATGAAACGTGAACGGTTTCTACTTTCACGGCACTTTGCTACAGCTACTCGAGGTTTTTTCGGGCATAAACCATACCCCACCATCATTCCGCACAAACAATGACCACACTACCTACCCTCCTCCATCTACCCACAATCCCCTGCACGGGTCTGTCGACGCAGCGCGTCCTGGGTCCAACTTTCTTCTCGTCCCGCGGCCTTGACCTGCTGTGATTCCTTGCGCTCGTGAACTTTTGTGCTCATTGTTTCAAATCAATCATGGATCCTAAGCGTACGAGTAGTGCAGGAGATGCATCTGTTTCCAAGAGGCAGAAAAAAGTGATGAGCTTGTGGGCAGACATTATGGTGTGAATGAGTCCACTGTGCGGTACATAAAGAAAAATGAGAAGGCGATTCATGAAAGTGTTGCGGCTAGCACAGCACTCGGTGCCAAAGTCGTTACACAGGTCAGGGATGTTCATATTAAGAAAATGGAGAAGGCATTGAATGAGTGGCTTCAGGACAATGTGCAGAAAAATGTTTGACCGGTTCTCTCTCCGAGGATATACAAATGGGAAAGTGGAGTGGAAGTGAGAGGAAGGCTAGCCAGTCCTTTATGTGGACCTATCATTCATGAAATGGCAAAGCACATGGATGGTCATCTGGTTAGTGCAGGTGGTGCTGCTAACACAAGTGATGCCGGTACGAGTGGCCCCTGTCCCTTCCAAGCAGGGAAGGGATGGTTTGACCAGTTCAGGAAGCGGTGCAACCTCCACAATGTGAAGCTCACAGCAATGCGAGCGTGCCTCAGCAGATGTTTTGTTGCCGTATAAAGAGCACATCTATTGATCACCTATTTTTCTCGCTCCGGTCCCTTCTCCTCAACACTATCAGCACCCTCACCCGTGTCCCCTTCAGTGCAAGGCACTTCAGCACCCTCACCTATGTCCCCCTTCAGTGCATGGCTCTTCAGCACCCTCACCTGCATCCCGCATCCCCTTCAGTGTACGACTCTTCAGCACTCTCAACTGTGTCCCCTTCAATGCACGACTTCAGCACCTTCAACTGCATCCTCTTCAGTGCATGACTGTTCAGCACCTTCACCTGCGTCCCCTTCAGTGTACGACTCTTCAGCACCCTCACCTGCGTCCCCTTCAGAGGAGTTCTGTGGATTCTGACTCATCGTCATAACCACATCAAAAGTAAATAAAAATGGTTAACAGTACCTACTGTTGGTTTTTTTGTAAGCTTTTTTTACTAAAACTGTAATTATGTGCATTCTTGTTCTTAAACTTTTTAAAATTCCGACATTTGTGCTAGTTTTCAAGAATGTATCCCCTGCAAATGCAGGGGTTCTCCTGTATTACCACCATGAGTACCACTCCAACCATTCACTCTCACAGCCACCATAACAGCCCTTTTCACTATTACGCCATTGCAATGCCACGATTACACCACTATCACTCACACGATTACCACCACAAATCTATCACCACACCTTCACTGCAACCACCATGAGTTATTCCGATTCTCATGTACCATACTCTGTTGCAGAGTGTCGGTGCTGCCGGAGCAGTTTCATGGCAAGGGTAAAACTGGGTGGGTTGCCATTACCTTCCGACCCAAGGGTTATACATTGTCACAAATTATGTATGTTGGTAGGGGTTGACTCAGCCTGTCACCCCTTCCGAGGTCGGCAAAATGAGTACCAGATAACTGGTTATAGAGAGGCATTGCATCAGCGGCAGACACACCCACTGAAAATGATGCAACCAGCAGCCGGGTGGCTGCACACGAACCACCACCACCTTCGCCAGAATTAACTCTCACGTACGTTGTGTGTAAAGTTACGTACGTTGTGTGAGTTAATTAACTCTCACGTACGTTGTGTGAGCTTAGTACCAGGCGGCTTAAAACATTTATTACCCTTGCCTGAGGAGAAGTGGACGGTGGTGCTCTTCAGAGACAGAGGAGATAGCGAGCAAACCAAAGGAGGCTATCCTGTCTGCTTGCCTCATGCCGGCGGCTGGCTACAGGTGCGAATCCGTGCCATCTTGTGTGCTTCCCACGCGGGGTGGTTATACCACGGATACGACCATCAAACTCCGAAAAGCCCCGTAGACCAGAGCTGAGTGCCGGCCGATACAAATACAAAGAGCATTATATTATTTCTTTTTTCATTTCATTGTGTTGTATACGATACTCAATCTCAGCGCAGGAAGGTTCAACTGGACCCTCGTCGGTCTTCCTTTCATCGTCATCAGCTAAACAAGCGAGGACAGGACAAGACAAGGCTTCCTGAGGCTCGTTTGCATGACGTGCTTGAGGCCTCCTTTCCTGCTTCCTGAGGCTCGTTTGCACGACGTGCTTGAGGCCTCCTTTCCTGCTTCCTGAGGCTCGTTTGCACGACGTGCTTGAGGCCTCCTTTCCTGCTTCCTGAGGCTCGTTTGCACGACGTGCTTGAGGCCTCCTTTCCTGCTTCCTGAGGCTCATTTGCACGACGTGCTTGAGGCCTCCTTTCCTGCTTCCTGAGGCTCGTTTGCACGACGTGCTTGAGGCCTCCTTTCTTGCTTCCTGAGGCTCGTTTGCACGACGTGCTTGAGGCCTCCTTTCCGGCTTCCTGAGGCTCATTTGCACGACGTGCTTGAGGCCTCCTTTCCTGCTTCCTGTGGCTCGTTTGCACGACGTGCTTGAGGCCTCCTTTCCTGCTTCCTGAGGCTCGTTTGCACGACGTGCTTGAGGGCTCCGAGTGCTTCTGCTCACTGAGGATCTCACCTTCGAAAGTGTTGCGTTTACATTCTGTACGCCTGGCCATCTTAGCTACTTAACGTGCAGTGTAAACGAACCTTTTCTTTGTTATCAATGGTGATCTCAAGCTTGTGGAGGAGCTTGTATGTGTAATGTATTTGGGAGGACGACTCGCCCATCCTTGTGCTTTTACATGAATTGACTTGGACCGGTGTGTACGGTGTGTACCCTGGTTAGAATAGGTACACCGTATCCCTGCGTGTCGTAAGAGGCGACTCAGAGGGTTGGCGTCAGGAAGGGCACCCGGCCATAAAAACATTGCCTCAAAAAGAGAACCATGACAATTACAACCACATATGGGCAGGGTACAGCCCGAAGTGGAGATCGGTTTCTGAGGTTTGGGACATGGAATGTAGGGACAATGACAGGGAGATCAGGAGAAGTGGTGGAAGTATTGATCATAAGAAGAGTGGACATATGTTGTGTGCAAGAGACGAGATGGAAGGGAATTGGTGTGAGAATGGTGAAGGGTAGGCAGGGACAGAAATACAAGTTTGTGTGGCAAGGGTGCCCGGAGGGCGTGAATGGTGTTGGTGTCCTGTTTTCTGAGGAGTTTGTAGACAGTGTCGTGAGTGTGACTAGAGTGAGTGATAGGTTGATGATGGTGAAAATGATGATTGGAAAGCTCTTGGTCAACGTCATCTCGGGATATACTCCGCAGGTTGGTCGGAGCGATGAAGAGAAGGACAAGTTCTGGTGTGCGATAGAGAAGCTGATGGAAAAGGTGAAAGATGAGGAAGTTGTTGTGGTAGGAGGAGACCTAAATGGACATGTGGGAAGGAGTATGGACGGTTTTGAGGGAGTTCATGGGGGTTACGGATATGGTGTGAGAAATGGAGAAGGTGAAAGGATTTTGGAGTTTGCTGATGGAGCTGATTTGTTGATTTGTAATACTCAGTTCCAGAAAGGGGATAATAAGCTTGTTACATACACGTCAGGTGGGTCGACGACAACTGTTGACTACCTGATGGTGCGTAGACGAGATAGGGGGCACCTCCGGGACACAAAGGTGATCCCGGGGGAGGAGGCTGTTTCACAGCACCACTTGGTTGTCTGCGACATAAGGGTGAAAGGTGCGAGGAGAGCTCGGCGGGTGAAGTACCAACCGAGAATGAAGGTGTGGAGGGTTGAAAGAGGTGACAATAAGGGAGGCATTCAAAGAGAAGCTGAGTCGGGTAGAGGATGATGTGGTTGAGCTTGAACGTGGTTGGATGTCAATGAAAGATAGTCTGTTGGGAGCCGTTGGTGAGGTATGTGGATGGACAAAAGGACCACCGAGGCACTCGGAAACATGGTGGTGGGATGAAGAAGTTGGAAAGAGGATTGACGAGAAGAGGAAGAAGTTCAAGGAGTGGCAGAAGGCGAAGGATACGGGAGCAGAAAAAGCAGAGCATGAAAGTTATAAGGCAGCCAAGAAGGCTGCAAAGAAAGAGGTAGCAAAGGCGCAGGAGACATGTAGGAAAATGTTCGGAAAACGCTTGGATTCGGAAGAGGGTCAGAGAGCGGTATTCAGGATTGCAAAGCAGATAGCGAAAGAGAGGTGTGATGTGATGGGGGTGAGTTGCTTGAAGGATGAAGTGGGACAAATCGTTGTGGACCCAGATGGAATTAAAGGAAGATGGAAAAGATATATGGAAATGCTGTTGAATACAGAGGATGAATGGGATGGCAACAGAGAGAGTAACCCAGTTTTTGGACCGGCAGAGAAGATAACTGAGAAGGAAGTTGAGGAAGCGATAAAAGCAATGAAGAGTAGAAAAGCGGGAGGGCCGACGGGAGTTGTGGGAGATATGTTGAAGGCAGCTGGAAGTTGGGGTGTGAAGAGAATGGCAGAGATCTGTAATCTGGTGGTGAAAGAAGGTCGCATTCCAGTGGATTGGGAACTGAGTCCCCTCGTCCCTCTATACAA
Source organism: Myxine glutinosa (assembly GCF_964187855.1). Taxonomy (NCBI): domain Eukaryota; kingdom Metazoa; phylum Chordata; class Myxini; order Myxiniformes; family Myxinidae; genus Myxine; species Myxine glutinosa. Next base: position 63,432,151 of record NC_136263.1, read on the forward strand.
GGGGAAAGGTGACCCTCTGGAGTGTGGCTCGTACCGAGCGATAAAGTTATTGGAGCATGGAATGAAGGTATTGGAAAGGGTGTTGGAGAGGAGGATAAGGAAGAAGGTGAAGATCGACGAAATGCAGTTTGGATTTATGCCAGGAAGAGGAACGACAGACGTGCTCTTTATTGTTAGGCAGTTGCAGGAGAAGTACATGGAGAAGAGGAAGAAGTTGTTTCTTGGGTTTGTTGATCTGGAGAAAGCATTCAATAGGGTTCCACACGAAGTATTGACATGGGCATTGAGGAAGATAGAAGTGGAGGAATGGTTGATCAGAGTTGTGATGGCAATTGTTACATATTTATGTGAATGTATGTGAATTACTATTCAAGTCTTTGCTTATCAATGTGTAGTCGATTAAGGGTTGTTGTGGTTGGAGGGTCAGGAGCCCTTCTGGGAAAAGAGACCGGAAACGGAAGAAGAAAAGACACGAGGTCCGGAGAAGCTACGAGGATTCTTCTTCCTCGCCCAGGTCGGACGACGAGTTGGGATCGATATTGAGCCGCGTGGAAAAGCTGCGCTCCCAAGCCCGTCTGGCGAGAGGAGTTACCGGGACGTGTAACTACCCGGTTGACACGTCAAGCGGCCGTGGGGCCGTGCACCGACCCAGCGTCTGGCACCGTTCACCGCACCGTCTACAAAGGCGCGTACGGGTCGCACTTCGGGGGCCTAACACGCGTTGCAAGCGGCGTGTTGCTTTTGCCTGCTTTACATTACCCGCTTCGCTTGGCCAGGAGGGGTGCTGCAGCCGTGGGTCCCGGTACGATACATGCCCGGTGGAACCACGTCCGCCCGGAGTTCGTTTAACCGCCCGAGTGCGGCGAAGCCGACCATCATCTTGGTCAGGAGGGGCCCAGAGACATTGTGAGGGACAGAGACCAAAGGGGGTCGTGAGTACAAAAGGGGACACACGTATGTAAGATGGCCATCTTAATCATCTAGGGGATTGATTGTTGAGTGTGAATTGTTGATGGTGGATTGCTCGGGGAATATATCCTTGATGGTATCATTGAAATTGTATGGTATCATTACCCTTGAAATATATCATTGAAAATCAGTTTTCTCTTGGGTGGAATTCATATGGCTTGCGTTACGAAAGCGCATATATAATACATCTTTCTGGCGAAGTTCCTCTCACGGTCCGGGGGTCACCGAGACCAGGTAGTCACCGAGAGGACCACGTAACACAATGTACAAAAGAGCGCGCACCGCTGTAAGGACGAAGGACGGGAACAGTGGTGAGTTTGAGGTGAAGGTGGGAGTGCATCAGGGGTCGGTACTAAGTCCACTACTATTTGTAGCTGTGATGGAGGTGCTGGCTCAGACCATAAAGGAGGGTTTACCGTGGGAGTTGTTATATGCAGATGATCTGGTGTTGATTGCGGAAAGTATGGATGGACTGAAGGAAAAGATGAACAAGTGGAAGGAATGTATGGAGACAAAAGGTCTGAAGGTGAATATAGGAAAGACGAAGGTGATGGCAAGTGGTAAAGCATGTGGTGAGGTGGAAAGAACTGGGAAGTGGCCATGTGCTGTGTGCAGGAAGGGTGTCGGAGTGAACTCCATTCAATGTACAATGTGTGCTGAGTGGGTTCATCAAAAATGTAGTGGTCTGAGAGGGTCATTAACCAGTGTGGCAGCCACATTCAAATGTAAGGTCTGCACAGAGGGAGCTGCAGATGGAGGAAATGTTGAGTTGGATCTTGGAGACGGCGTGAAGCTGGAAGGTGTGAAAACATTTTGCTACCTCGGAGACATGCTGAATGGAGAAGGTGGATCAGACTCTGCAACGGTTGCTGGAGTGAGATGTGCATGGAAGACGTTTTGGGAACTGAGTGGCGTGCTGATGAGGAGGGGAGTGTCGTTGAAGCTGAAGGGAAAGTTGTATACTGCATGTGTGAGAAGTGTTATGATTTATGGGAGCGAGACATGGGTCATGAATGTCGAGCAGCAACGAAGGCTGGAAATGCGAATGGTTCGGTGGATGTGCGGAGTGTCGTTGAGAGAGAGGAAGACAAATGATGAATTGCGAAAGATGATGGGAATAGAGCCTATGATTGATGCTGTAAAGAGGAACAGGTTGAGATGGCTTGGTCATGTGTTGAGGAAGGATGAAAGTGACTGGTTGAGAAGAGTGATGGAAATGAATGTAGAAGGAAGTAGAGGACGGGGAAGACTGAGAAAGACTTGGCTAAAGATGGTGAAAGAAGAAATGCGGGCAAGGGGGTTAACAAGGAGAGATGCAGAAAATAGGGCAAAATGGAGAAGATTGTCATGGGGACCGCAAGGCTAACCCCCGCTCTCGCAGGGAAAATGGCCTTAAAATGCATGTTGTTGTTGTTGTTGTTGTATGTTGTGTGAGTCTTATGTGTAAAGGTATTGGTAGAGTTAGGCAGTGTTTTGGTACAGTGCGAGCTTAACTCTTGCACGCCTAAGATTCATTGTTCATACAGAACAAATTGTTTGTTATGCTGTGTATATTTTATATATATATATTGTTGCGGAAATGGCCCTTAGTGGTTTATTAAATATAGAATTAGTTCAGGTCCCCTCTTAGATGTATGTTTACCATAGATCGTCTGTACTGGGATGGTAGTTTTGTGTCGGAAGGTGTAGCAGGCTGTTTTGTGTGGTGCATTGGTGGTGTACAAGAGACGGTTCCCTTTTAATTACATCTTGACAATCAAACAAGGTGCAAGTTCCATTAAGACCGGCCTCGGTTGCAATGCCATGATCGAGGCAATGGATTGACGTGAGAAAGCGCGATTGAGCGGGCAAAAACGACAAGCGCCGTCAAAAACCGGAAGCGGCGCTTGGAGGAGTCGCTGAGGACGTGCGAGGGAGGAGGTGGAAAAAGACGCATGCGCGGATGGCGTGTGGACAGGCCTTCGCGGCGGGTTCCTGCCGGAGAGCTCTCTCCGCGCGTGGTTGAGCGGGAGAAACGGAAAAGCACGCGGCGGTTCGACGGGGCGCTTGGAGCGAGCTGTGCATGTGTTTGTTGAACGGTTGGGTTGAAAGCGAGTGCAACCGGAAGAACGAGAACCACCAAGGCGAGTGAGAATAACGGAGTTCTCTCTCTCTCGGAAGAAGGGAGTTCGACAATCGTGCTGATCGCGTGGCCGATAAGGAGAGCGGGTGGCCGCCATTTCGCGACGCTTGATGCGTGGCCGATAAGAGGGCGGGCCGCCATTTGGCAGACTGCAGGCCCAAGCGGGGCCTTCGAATCCGGCGACATCGGCTTGTTACGAGCTGCATTCGCCCTTTTCACATCTTTACCTCTCGTCCATCAACACCACCAAGTACCCCCTGTCTTGTATGAATGTTGTCCAGGCCTAAGGGTTATCTCGTTAGGGTCACCCCGCGAAACCCTTAATCGTAGCTCCCTAGATAAGAGCGGGTTATTACTCATAGTTGAATTATAATGTTATCGTGAACGCCTTGTTTGTTTTGTGTACCCTAATGTTCCCCCATTAAATCTGGTTGATTCGTATGGAAGTTGCCGCACTGCATTCATCTGTGTCGCATTGAAGAGCAATCCGCTCGATTTGTAATTAAAACCAAGCTGGCTACAGGTTGCGGCAGACTTCGCTCGGTCTCTGACAAAACCCAACCTGTAGCGACGGGTGTCTCCCCAACTGGCAAGGCACAGGTGTAATTTGGTATCGCGAAAGAGGCGCGTAACCCGAGATCTGTGTCGAACCAGCCGGCGTTGCACCCGTGGGACGGCCGTGCCGGAGGCGCGACCCGTCACCTACAACAATATATAATCACATATATATATATATATATATACAGTCACGTGAAAAAGTAAGTACACCCCATGTAAAGTTTTGACTTTTTCAACATATTTCAACATACAGCTATTTGATCTTCATTTCAACAATATCGATAGATAAAAGTGATATAATATAACAAATATCATGAAACATTTACATTTTGTAGTCCATTGTATAATTTTAATAAACATAAATGCAAATTTCACACATGGAAAAAGTAAGTACACCCCGACATTTATCACTACTTCAAATACCTAAAATTAGAATCAGGTGCACCAGCTCAGGTGCAAATGATTAGAACATCGTTAGAGAGGATCTTGGAGGAACCTGTCTTATTTAAACCTCAGACATTTAGCTTGGTTTGCTCTTTGTTGTTGAAGTGTGCAGCGTCACCATGCCTAGATCAAAAGAGCTCTCTGAGGTCTTCAGAAAGATGGTTATAGATGCCTACGAGTCTGGGAAGGGATTTAAAAAGATCTCCAAACAATTTGAAATCAATCATTCGACTGTCCGGAAGATCATCTACAAGTGGAGAAGATTCCAAACAACTGCCAACTTGTTCAGGCCAGGCCGCCCCAGCAAGTTCAGCCCGAGAGCAGACCGGAAGATGCTGAAAGAAGTCTCTAAGAACCCCCAGAATGTCATCACGAGACCTTCAGGTAGCTCTAGCCACTGTTGATGACAAAGTGCACGAGTCTACCATTAGAAAGAGGCTGCACAAATTTGATCTACATGGGAGGTGTGCCAGGAGGAAACCTTTGCTGTCCAGAAAGAACATCAGGGCAAGACTAAAGTTTGCCAATGAACACCGAGGCAAAGACCAGCACTTCTGGAACAATGTGCTCTGGACAGATGAGTCAAAGGTAGAGCTATTTGGCCACAGTACCAGAAGACATGTTTGGTGAAAACCAAAGACAGCATTTGACCACAAGAACCTGATACCAACTGTGAAGCATGGTGGTGGAAATATTATGGTTTGGGGCAGCTTTGCTGCATCAGGGCCTGGGAAGCTCACCATCATAGAATCCACGATGAATTCTTCATTGAACCAGAGGGTGCTTGAGGATAATGTGAGGCCATCTGTCGGAAAGTTGAAGCTCAACCGAAGGTGGACCTTGCAACATGACAATGACCCTAAACATACCAGTAAATCCACCAAGGAATGGCTGAAAAGAAAGAAATGGAGGGTTCTGGAATGGCCAAGTCAAAGCCCGGATATAAATCCCATCGAGATGTTGTGGGGGGATTTGAAACGAGCTGTGCATGCAAGAAACCCCTCAAACATCGCACAGCTGAAAGAATTCTGCATGGAGGAGTGGGTAAAAATTTCTCCCAGTCGATGTCAGAGACTGGTAGACAATTATAAGAAACGCCTACTTGAGGTTGTTTCTGCCAAAGGGGGCAATACCACCTATTGGAGCCAGGGGTGTACTTACTTTTTCCACATGCAAAATTTGCATTTATGTTTATTTAAATTATACAATGGACTATAAAATGTAAATGTTTCATGATATTTGTTATATTATATCACCTTTATCTGTCAATATTGTTGAAATGAAGATCTAATAGCTGTATGTTGAAATATAAATATATCAAAGGGAGGTGCAAAGCGCTCCCCCTCCTTACCCCCTTTATACAAGGGATCGTTTCTCTGCATGCAGCTTTAACATACAACAACAACGTGCATTTTAAGGCCATTTTCCCTGCTAGAGCGGGGGTTAGCCTTGCGGTCCCCGTGACAATCTTCTCCATTTTGCCCTATTTTCTGAATCTCTCCTTGTTAACCCCCTTGCCCGCATTTCTTCTTCCACCATCTTTAGCCAAGTCTTTCTCGGTCTTCCCCGTCCTCTACTTCCTTCTACATTCATTTCCATCACTCTTCTCAATCAGTCACTTTCATCCTTCCTCAACACATGACCAAACCATCTCAACCTGCTCCTCTTCACAGCATCAATCACAGGCTCTATTCACAGCTTTAACATACAACAACAACAACAACATGCATTTTAAGGCCATGTTCCCTCCTAGAGCGGGGGTTAGCCTTGCGGTCCCCATGACAATCTTCTCCATTTTGCCCTATTTTCTGCATCTCTCCTTGTTAACCCCCTTGCCCGCATTTCTTCTTCCACCATCTTTAGCCAAGTCTTTCTCGGTCTTCCCCGTCCTCTACTTCCTTCTACATTAACTTCCATCACTCTTCTCAACCAGTCACTTTCATCCTTCCTCAATACATGACCAAACCATCTCAACCTGTTCCTCTTCACAGCATCAATCACAGGCAATATTCCCGTCATCTTTCGCAATTCATCATTTGTCTTCCTCTCTCTCAATGATACTCCGCACATCCATCGAACCATTCGCATTTCCACCCTTTCCAGCCTTCGTTGCTGCTCTACGTTCATTACCCATGTCTCGCTCCCATAAATCATAACACTTCTCACACATGCAGCATACACCTTTCCCTTCAGCTTCAGCGACACTCTCCTCCTCATCAGCACGCCACTCAGTTCCCGAAACTTCTTCCATGCACATCTCACTCGAGCAACCGTTGCCGAGTCTGATCCACCTTCTCCATTCAGCATGTCTCCGAGGTAGCAAAATGTTTTCACACCTTCCAGCTTCACGCCGTCTCCAAGATCCAACTCAACATTTCCTCCATCTGCAGCTCCCTCTGTGCACACCTTACATTTGAATGTAGCTGCCACACTGGTTAATGACCCTCTCAGACCACTACATTTTTGATGAACCCACTCAGCACACATTGTACATTGAATGGAGTTCACTCCGACACCCTTCCTGCACACAGCACATGGCCACTTCCCAGTTCTTTCCACCTCACCACATGCTTTACCACTTGCCATCACCTTCGTCTTTCCTATATTCACCTTCAGACCTTTTGTCTCCATACATTCCTTCCACTTGTTCATCTTTTCCTTCAGTCCATCCATACTTTCCGCAATCAACACCAGATCGTCTGCATATAACAACTCCCACGGTAAACCCTCCTTTATGGTCTGAGCCAGCACCTCCATCACAGCTACAAATAGTAGTGGACTTAGTACCGACCCCTGATGCACTCCCACCTTCACCTCAAACTCACCACTGTTCCCGTCCTTCGTCCTTACAGCTGTGCGTGCTCTTTTGTACATTGCCATCACTACTCTGATCAACCATTCCTCCACTCCTAACCTCCTCAATGCCCATGTCAATACTTTGCGTGGAACCCTATCGAATGCTTTCTCCAGATCAACAAACCCAAAAAACAACTTCTTCCTCTTATCCATGTACTTCTCCTGCAACTGCCTCACAATGAAAAGCGCATCTGTCGTTCCTCTTCCTGGCATAAATCCAAACTGCATTTCGTCGATCTTCACTTTCTTCCTTATCCTCCTCTCCAACACCCTTTCCAATACCTTCATTCCATGCTCCAATAACTTTATCGCTCGGTACGAGCCACACTCCAGAGGGTCACCTTTCCCCTTGTATAGAGGGACGAGGGTACTCAGTTCCCAATCCACTGGAATGCGGCCTTCTTTCACCACCAAATTACAGATCTCTGTCATTCTCTTCACACCCCAACTTCCTGCTGCCTTCAACATATCTCCCACAACTCCCGTCGGCCCTCCCGCTTTTCCACTCTTCATTGCTTTTATCGCTTCCTCAACTTCCTTCTCAGTTATCTTCTCTGCCGGTCCTAAAACTGGGTTACTCTCTATGTTGCCATCCCATTCATTCTCTGTATTCAACAGCATTTCCATATATCTTTTCCATCTTCCTTTAATTCCATCTGGGTCGACAACGATTTGTCCCACTTCATCCTTCAAGCAACTCACCCCCATCACATCACACCTCTCTTTCGCTATCTGCTTTGCAATCCTGAATACTGCTTTCTGACCCTCTTCCGAATCCAAGCGTTCTCCGAACATTTTCCTACATGCCTCCTGCGCCTTTGCTACCTCTTTCTTTGCAGCCTTCCTGGCTGCCTTATAACTTTCATGCTTATAAGCTTTAACATGGGGACTGAAAATATGTTTCTCGGCTTCTTCTGCACAAAAACGGCTGCAAATTTCAGAAGTAAATTCTTTGTACGTTGAGGTAATATGTTCCAAATTTCAGCAACGTCTGTTTCCACATTCTTGAGTTTTATTTGGAAAGCCCTCGAAATTACGTTGGTGTCTGTCAAATCCATCCGTCCGTCCATCCGCCCAAAATGTGTTGGCGCTCATATCTCAAGAACTATACATTGAAACTAGCTGAAACTTGGAATATACATCGGCCAATAGGTCTAGTTGATGGCTTTCAAAACAAATTCCACCTCCGTGCTATAGTTTTTGCTTTAAAATTAAATATATATAAATATATATACAAAAATCAATATATAAATATATATACCTTTATAACTTGTATAACTTTATAATACTTTATAACTCTTCAAAATATGATTACCCAAATCTAATGTGCTGGCTTAATGGCCTAATGGATAAGGCATCAGACTCCCAAGCTGGGGATTGTGCGTTCGAAAACCGTCTGGGTTGAATATTTTTTTCCCCTTACTTTTTCAAGTCTTTTATATCATCTTAAATAAAGTCTTTTACGATGAACAAATGCATTTTGTTCTTATTTAAAATGTATCTTGTGAAAAATGCCAGGGGCAGAGAAAAGGCCCCTTTATAAAAGGGTATGTGCCATGGCAAAGTATAGAAAAGAAGGGACATGATATAGCTTGTAGAAAATGTCGAACAATAGAAAAGAAGGGACATTCAAAAAAAAATCTCGTGTGCATGCTGTACTATGTACCACACATGTTCTGAGGAGGAACCAAGCAAGTAATGCTCCAGAAAGGTTCAAATAAAGGGGCACCCTACATCTGGCAAATAAAATACATTTACTTCTTCATGCAGGTGATTGAATCAAATTGGCACCCCTTTGTATGAACTTTTCTGGAGCATTACTTGGTTCCTCCTAAGAACACAAGGGTAGTCCAGCATGCACACAAGATTTTTTGAATGGCCCTTCTTCTCTATTGTTCGACATTTTCTATAAGCTATGGAATGTCCGTCCATTCTTTTCTGTACTTTGCCACATACCCTTATATAAAGGGGCCTTTTCTATGCCCCTGGCATTTTACCCAAGAAAATATATATATTGTTGTAGGTGACGGGTCGCGCCTCCCGGCACGGCCGTCCCACGGGTGCAACGCCGGCTGGTTCGACACAGATCTCAGGTTACGCGCCTCTATCGCGATACCAAATTACACCTGTGCCTTGCCAGTTGGGGAGACACCCGTCGCTACAGGTTGGGTTTGTCAGAGACCGAGCGAAGTCTGCCGCAACCTGTAGCCAGCTTGGTTTTAATTACAAATCGAGCGGATTGCTCTTCAATGCGACACAGATGAATGCAGTGCGGCAACTTCCATACGAATCAACCAGATTTAATGGGGGAACATTAGGGTACACAAAACAAGCAAGGCGTTCATGATAACATTATAATTCAACTATGAGTAATAACCCGCTCTTATCTAGGGAGCTACAATTAAGGGTTTCGCGGGGTGACCCTAACGAGATAAACCTTAGGCCTGGACAACATTCATACAAGACAGGGGGGTACTTGGTGGTGTTGATGGACGAGAGGTGAAGATGTGAAAAGGGCGAATGCAGCTCGTAACAAGCCGATGTCGCCGGATTCGAAGGCCCCGCTTGGGCCTGCAGTCTGCCAAATGGCGGCCCGCCCTCTTATCGGCCACGCATCAAGCGTCGCGAAATGGCGCCCGCGATAACCCGCCGACTCCTCCACGCGGCAGCTCAATGCTCTTTTATCGACGTGTTAACATCCACCGTCGTCCGTCGATGTTCAACGCCTCGTTCGACCACGCTATCGATGCGCGCTCGCTCCCGCTCAACCACGCGCGGAGAGAGCTCTCCGGCGGGAACCCGCCGCGAAGGCCTGTCCACACGCCATCCGCGCATGCGTATTTTTCCACCTCCTCCCTCGCCCGTGCTCAGCGACTACCTGGAAGCGCCGCTTCCGGTTTTTGACGGCGCTTGTCGTTTTTGCCCGCTCAATCGCGCTTTCTCACGTCAATCCATTGCCTCGATCATGGCATTGCAACCGAGGCCGGTCTTAATGGAACTTGCACCTTGTTTGATTGTCAAGATGTAATTAAAAAAGGAACCGTCTCTTGTACACCACCAATGCACCACACAAAACAGCCTGCTACACCTTCCGACACAAAACTACCATCCCAGTACAGACGATCTATGGTAAACATACATCTAAGAGGGGACCTGAACTAATTCTATATTTAATAAACCACTAAGGGCCATTTCCGCAACACTACCCCCACCTTTCTCCCGAGGCTCTCCCGAGCCTCCACTAGGGGCAGCCCGCGGGAATGGCCCTGTCTAACGTACAGCACAAATCTCCCATTTACTCTAACCCACAACATTGCAAGCACTTAACTCCAAGAAGCAAAGTATCAGTAAGATTGGCATGTCCCTATCCTAGTGTGTCGGATCACTAATCTAACAAACACATCCACACTCTATGCACAATACTTAACATTCTAATTATGCATTGGCGCAGGAGGGCATTCAATGTTACTTTCAACACCAATATTCACATCGGAGCAAGACATTCAGAGTTTCAAAGCTTCTTGACGTGTTCGCTCCTTCACGCCTCCTCCCGGCAGTGTTGCGTCTTCACCCCAGAGGGGTTTCCTTACTTCGTGGCCTTATTGGCCTCTCACCAGGTGAGTTCAGTCGGCCCAGTGGCCTAATCTCACAAAGAGTCCTTCGGCCCACTGAGCCCACAAGACGGCATGAATCTTCGGCTGCAACAGCCCGCAAAAGCACTTTGGCCTCCATGGCCCACAAAAATGCTTCGGCCCACATGGCACACAAAAATGATCCGGCCACATGGCCTACAAAATGCTCCGGCCACATGGCCCACAACCGAGCAGCAGCAGGCAACCAGCCCTGCCTTGGACAGCAGGTGGCACAGTTCTATCGATGGTAAGCAAATGCAGTCTGGAGGCATTCTTGAGGGTGCAAGTGGGGGTGATGACCTCAGCCCAGGCAAAATGAAGAGTACCCTTAACCTTCCTTGCCTGACTTATCTTGGTACGACTTGTTTTAGTATGGTCTTCTTAAAAAGTCCTTTCACTTTTTAGCTGACAGGATGGTGTGCTTCTTAATCAATTGTTATCTGTGTGCTCATGACACACTGGTGGCTTCTCTGGCACTTGGAGAGGGCGACCGAACCTGGCCCTTGTTCACAAATTTCCCATCAACACGACTCGTACCAGGTGTCACACATGAATGGTGCGGAGGAGAGTTCATCGAACCTAACCTTTTACTTGAAGCTCTAACCAATGGCACAAACCCTGCCATTGCCACAATGATCCTAATGACCCATTTTTCCCAACCTGGCACACTGTTCCATTCTTTTAAACCTGGGCAAGGCCCTTATTTGTCTCTTTTTCTTCACTTGGTGGTGCCAGGCATAACTCATTGGCTGGGGAGTGTGACTACAACTAGGCCTCTTTGCCTGCTTCCAATAGGTGGTGGGGGACACCCAGCGACCTCGGGGTTCACCTGAGCGCGCCTCTGGCGCTCCTAAATAAGGGGTGGCTCTCTAGCCCCCACACTGTGCTCTCTTAGCACTCTAACCGGGTGGCTCTCTAGCCCCCACACCGTGCTCTCTTAGCACTCTAAACCCTACTGTCTGGTGTCCCCTCCCGACTCACCAACTTCCAATACCATGTCACACTCCCAGCCAGTACCACCATACCTTGGCTGCACCTACCCCTAGCAGTCCGCCTGCACAATGGAACAGCAGCCAGAATCCACGTCAAATCCACTAAGTCCCCCTAACCTACACTCACTTGGTTAGGAGACTCCTACCAACAGGGTACATTGTTCGCACTCACTCTCCTCATTCACACCATCACGCCATTCATCCCAAACACCTTCGTCATTCATTCCACAGTGCCACACACCCAGTCCACAACACCATCCAACACCTTCCACTTTTTGCAGGGGTGTTTAACGCCCTGTCTGTCATGTCCCCACTATTTCTCTCTCTTTTTTTTTTTTCTTTTTAAATAGTCACGCACATCCACTTGTGCCACTCTTGTCTCTTCTGTCAGTCTCTCAATTTGCAATCTCTCTCGATATTATTTTCAGTCAAGAATTCCTTTTTTTTTCTTTCCAATCTGGCCTGCTTCTGTGGCTCATTGGAAAGGGAGTGAGGGAAGGAATCCCTCATTACCCCTTACATGGCCCCGCCGCCTTTCCGCCACGGCTCATAAGGGTCACGTCTCAATTGGGGTCGTGGTCCACCCCCTCCTTTTCTCCAGGGTTCGCGGAAGTCAGGTAGACCCCACTTGGGGGAGCGGCCTCCCCCTCTTCTCTTTAATTCCCTGAAGACAGGTAAATCCCATTTAGCTAGCCGAACCCCTCGTGTCCTCAGAGAGGTCCGATGACCAAGGGACACCTGGCGGTGTCGTTGCTGGGCCCCTCTTGTTCGAAAATGGGTCCAGGGAGTATGTGACGCATGCCAACGCCGCCTGCTACGCATCTGCGCTCTACCTCGAAGTTCCTGTGAAGCTGAGGGAGAAATTACAATCCCCTTTCTAAAGCCTGCTCCTGGATGCAGCACCTCTAATTCTGTAAGAACCCCTGCGGAGCTGTCCATCATGGTTTCTGTCCCCTGTGTCAAGTCCTGTCCTGGTGGAATTTCTATTTCCCCTTGCACCTCGAACCTATTTCCTACGTCACCACTCATTCCATGCTCCGCACTCACACACGTTTCGGCCTTGACAGCACACCCCGGTGCTGTAAACTGGACTATGGGCTCACAGCATTCATCCACAGGCATTCCATCCACACATTCAGGTGTCACGCATACGTGCACCCCATCGGACAGAGTCTCTTGATTAACATCAAATCCAATTACGAACTTAAGCTCATCGTCCGCACCATGTATGCAGATGCCCACGTACCTGCTTCGTTCCAAAGTCACATCGGTCCGGTCGCTCATCATTGGTTCGCCACACTCCTCTGGGGCTGTCAGCTTCACTTGCTGGACCTGCTCAAAATGTGTTTCATGAGTCAACAACCCCGTATACTCCCTCCATGTCTCCATCACCAGGGTTTGCTCCAATTGTTGTTTCATTCGACGAGTGATGCCAATCAAGTCCTGCACCACTAACATTCCTCCCTGTGATGACGTCACACATCCCACATTATTGTGCTGCCCTACTTCCTGGCTCCATTTTCTTTCCCAGTTGAGTCGTTCTTCCTCTCCGAGCCTTTTTAGTTGTTCGTTACCTTTCCGGAGTCTTTCCATCTCTGCGGACTCCACCCTTGCTTTCTCCTTTACTTGGTCAATTTCCGATTCATATTCCTCTTGTTTCTTATGCCACCGTCCCTCTTGTGCTTCATTCTCCAATCTCGTCGTTTCTCTCAATTGATTGATTTCCTTTTCCTGCTTCATTCGTTGTTCTTTCATTACGCGTTCATCCATCTCATTCTTTGACCTTGCTTTGGCTTCTGCCTGTTCGATCTGCACAGTGTAGTTCCTTTTTAGTTGATCAATTTCAAATTCATATTCTTTTTGTTTCGTATCCCATCGTCTCTTTTGTTCTTCATTCTCCAATCTCGTCGTTTCTCTCAATCGATTGATTTCCTTCTCCTGCTTCATTCGTTGTTCTTTCATTACCCTTTCATCCATGTCATTCTTTGACCTTGCTTTGGCTTCTGCCTGTTTGATCTGCACAGTGTAGTTCCTTTTTAGTTGATCAATTTCAAATTCATATTCTTTTTGTTTCGTATCCCATCGTCTCTTTTGTTCTTCATTCTCCAATCTCGTCGTTTCTCTCAATTGATTGATTTCCTTCTCCTGCTTCATTCGTTGTTCTTTCATTACCCTTTCATCCATGTCATTCTTTAACCTGGCTTTGGCTTCCATCTGTTCAATCTGCACAGTGTGTTTCCTTAACATTTCACTCTCCATCCTCTCTTTTTCCTCACTTATCTCCTCTACTCTTTCGCATGCTTCCTCTCTCCTTTTGTCCATCCTCTTCCCGTATTCCTTGCTACTTTCCATTTGACGTGCCAGTTCATTTCCTCTGTACTCTGATTCCCGAAACTGGCTTGATTTCTCAGACAATTCTCCCTTCAGTTGTTCCAATTCCAATTCGAGAATCCGTGCTCGTTCCCATCTGGAATCTGTGTTGTCTCGCAATGCGCCGGCCAAGGCCATTTCCGTCCAGTGAATTCGTTCCTGTGCATCGACCAATTGTTGTGACTCCCTTTGCTCCTCATTTTCCTGAACCTCACTTGCCTGCTGTAGTGCCTCATGCAATTTCGTGTGTAACTCCCCAATATAATCCTCCTTACACTCCACCTGCTCCCAGGCATCCTCCAATCGTGCATGAAGCTCGTTAATGTACGCATTGTCGTCCTGCTTATTTTGCCATGATGCATGCTGTGACCACGTGGTTTGGATCGGTGGGTGGGAGCGTTTTCTTCGTGATGTGCGGCTCGTTGCACTCTTAATACCGATTCTCTCCCACCTCGTGTCACGCTGCTGAGCCGCGCAGCCATTTTGCGACTCCATCTTCCTTTATAAATTACGAAGTTTGACACCCAATCCACTCAAAATAAAAATGAAACCAAATTTGGAATTTGCGAGCGACGTGTTTTTTTTTTGTTTTTTTTCTCTTTACGCGCCTCTCACAATCGATGTTCGGGGTGCGAAATGCACCCCAAGTCCAAATCCCACCTCCTCGACACCAGTGTTGTAGGTGACGGGTCGCGCCTCCCGGCACGGCCGTCCCACGGGTGCAACGCCGGCTGGTTCGACACAGATCTCGGGTTACGCGCCTCTATCGCGATACCAAATTACACCTGTGCCTTGCCAGTTGGGGAGACACCCGTCGCTACAGGTTGGGTTTGTCAGAGACCGAGCGAAGTCTGCCGCAACCTGTAGCCAGCTTGGTTTTAATTACAAATCGAGCGGATTGCTCTTCAATGCGACACAGATGAATGCAGTGCGGCAACTTCCATACGAATCAACCAGATTTAATGGGGGAACATTAGGGTACACAAAACAAGCAAGGCGTTCATGATAACATTATAATTCAACTATGAGTAATAACCCGCTCTTATCTAGGGAGCTACAATTAAGGGTTTCGCGGGGTGACCCTAACGAGATAAACCTTAGGCCTGGACAACATTCATACAAGACAGGGGGGTACTTGGTGGTGTTGATGGACGAGAGGTGAAGATGTGAAAAGGGTGAATGCAGCTCGTAACAAGCCGATGTCGCCGGATTCGAAGGCCCCGCTTGAGCCTGCAGTCTGCCAAATGGCGGCCCGCCCTCTTATCGGCCACGCATCAAGCGTCGCGAAATGGCGCCCGCGATAACCCGCTGACTCCTCCACGCGGCAGCTCAATGCTCTTTTATCGACGTGTTAACATCCACCGTCGTCCGTCGATGTTCAACGCCTCGTTCGACCACGCTATCGATGCGCGCTCGCTCCCGCTCAACCACGCGCGGAGAGAGCTCTCCGGCAGGAACCCGCCGCGAAGGCCTGTCCACACGCCATCCGCGCATGCGTATTTTTCCACCTCCTCCCTCGCCCGTGCTCAGCGACTACCTGGAAGCGCCGCTTCCGGTTTTTGACGGCGCTTGTCGTTTTTGCCCGCTCAATCGCGCTTTCTCACGTCAATCCATTGCCTCGATCATGGCATTGCAACCGAGGCCGGTCTTAATGGAACTTGCACCTTGTTTGATTGTCAAGATGTAATTAAAAAAGGAACCGTCTCTTGTACACCACCAATGCACCACACAAAACAGCCTGCTACACCTTCCGACACAAAACTACCATCCCAGTACAGACGATCTATGGTAAACATACATCTAAGAGGGGACCTGAACTAATTCTATATTTAATAAACCACTAAGGGCCATTTCCGCAACAATATATATATATATATATATATATATATATATATATATATATATATATATATATATATATATATATATATATATACATATATATATATATATATATATATATATATTATACACACAAGACTGTGAGATGTTTATTATAAAAGTTGATTTGTGTAAAAGGGTAACAAGTTATAATGCTGTCATTGAACTTTAACTTGTAGATAAAGATTGTCAGCGTGCAAGAGATTCCCGATTACTTCCGGACATGGCATCGTAAGTACAAGGGAGAGACATGTGAATGTTCTCTCTCCGAGGATATACAAATGGGAAAGTGGGGTGGAAGTGAGAGGAAGGCTTGCCAGTCCTGAGTTGCTTTGTTGTGCCATGCCATGTCAGAGTTTTGTGTTTTACTTGTGAAATAAAACCAAGTTTGGAGTTCACTCACCTGCTGGTGTGGATCGATCAGAAAACAACCCTGGGGTCTTATGGCATTCGTGGAATGCAAAGGAAACAGCGATATCAATTATTTTGACACCCAACCCAACAATCAGCCTGCCCTCTCTCATGCAATGCCATCCAAGTCCAATAAGGATACAATACATACAGAACGCATGGAGACTGTGTGGGATAAAAAACTGACCTGCGACGTAGCCGAAGGTGGCGAGGACATTGCTCAACAGCATGGCGTGGGAACCTGACACAACACGTGTATCGTTTGCCATGGAGAAGTAGCTTGACTGCACTTCGTGCCTCAACTCAACCACCTGAAGCTCCTGTGGTGTCAACATAACAAGTACGAATACAAAAGAAGAAAACAAATCTTATTCAAACTAAGTGCAAAAACGATGGATTCAGGTATATGGAAGTAAACATTATTAAATAAGGGGAAAAGTTATCGTTATGGCTCTGCATTCATATTAAACGTTCTAATCCTCCTGTGAACTCAGCTAATTAAAAGTGATTTCATGATGTCAACGATATCAACATTGATGACAAACCGGCCCGATTGGTGCTCCCGTTTGAACCCTTAGCTCATGATGCTCTGGGATGTCAGGTTCAAACCCCATACACTGTATTGACCTGGCCATAGTGTCCGTGGTGAAAGTACACTGCTGGGCCCATAATGTATTTGGCCTACACGTGATGCATCGACAAAGCTGCTCTACAAGTGCTTCATGACTGCAAAAATAATTAGAAAAGTTATTTGACGCGAATGCTGCAAAAATAAGTGGCAAAGAGGAGCGCAGTATTGAAGGTGTGGGAAGGATATTTCAAACAGTTGTTGAATAAGGAAGGAAGCAACGGCGAGCTGGAGCTACCGAGTTATGTGGAGGGGAAAGTGGAGTTGGTGGAGATCACGGACAGGAAGTGCAGACAACATTGAAGAGGATGAAAAAAGGTAGGGCACCAGGCATTGATGAGATGTGTATGGAGATGATAATTGCAGCGTGAGAAGTCAGAGTCAGTTGGATGAAGAGGCTGTTGAATATATGTATCAGAGATGGGTCAGATCCAGGGGATTGGAGGGCAGGGTTAATTGTGTCTCTATGGAAGGGGAAAGTTCTGCGAGGTACAGGGTCATTATGCTTCTAAAGTCATGTCATGAAGGTGCTGGAGAGGATTCTGGGTGGGAGGATAAGGAAGGGTGTGGAGATGGAGATCAAAGAGCAGCAGGAGTTTAGAAAGGGTAAGAGGATGACAAATGGGATGTACATGCTGAGACAGCTGGTGGAGAAGAGGTTGGAGGTACAAGGTGAAATGGCATTGGGATTTGTGGACCTTGAGAAGGCTTACGACACTGTCTTGAGAGAGATGGTGATGGCGACACTGAGATGGATGGGAGTACTGGAAGCAGAAGTTAGGTTGGTGGAAGGGTCGATATACAAGGGAACGAAGAGAAGTGTTTTGGTCGGGCCGAGAATTTCTGAGGAGTTGAGCATGAACATTGGTTTGAGGCAGAGAAGCTCTCTCATCCCACTCCTGTTTATGATGGTGATGGAGCTGGTAAGAAAGAAGGTAAACATGAGGGGTAGGGTAGTATGAGGAGGATGTTGCATGCGGACAATCTGGCTGTTGGTGTGGAGAGTAGGTGGGAGATGCAGGAAGTACTGGGGGAGTAGAAGGAGGCATTTGATAAACATGGGCTGAAGACAAGAATGGAGAAGACCAAGGTGATGTAGGTTGAGTAGCAGAGAAAATAAATTAATATCAGGTTAGAGGGGAAGGAGATCAGACAAGGAAATAGGTTTGAGTATCTGGAGGAACAGTGACTGGGGATGGTAAGTCCAAGGCAGAGGTGCGGAGGAGGATTCAGGTGGGTGTGAATGCATGGAGGAGGGTGGAGGGAGTAATGGCAAACAAAGATTTCAAGCAGATTGATAGGGAAGGTTCTGTTGTCTTGTATAACACCGGCCGACCTTTACGGTTTAGAGATGGTGGCTCTGACAGAGAGACAACAACCGAGGCTGCAGGTTTGCGAGAACAACTGGGTCAGAAGGATTGCGGGAGTGAAGAAGGTAGATCGAAGAAGAATGGATGAACTGAGGGGGGTAATTGGTGTGCAGATGAGCTTGACGGGGAGATTGGTGAAATGCCGGGTGAGATGGGCTGGATACTTGGTGTGGATAGGGGAATAGAGAATGGCAAAGCGAGCAGATAAGTTGAGGGAATAGGATGGGAGGATTGTGTGAAGATGGATATAAGTAATTTGGGGGTGGTTGGAGGATGGAGAGAGTTGGCTGAGGACAGAGGGGAGTGGAGGAGTATTGTGGTCAAAGCAGGACTGAGGCTTGTTACAATTGGACCTAATCCCTCATCAGAGGAGGAGGATGAGAAGAAGAAGTTTTGACATGAATGCGCCAATGGATATGCCTCCATCTATGTTAGATGTCAACCCACTGAATTACATTTTATCTCAATTACAGGTCACATGAGAGAGATTGCAAACAACACAACAACAACAGGCATTTTAAGGCCATTTTCCCTGCTCGAGCAGGGGTTAGCCTTGCGGTCGCCATGACAATCTTCTCCATTTTGCCCTATTTTCTGCATCTCCCCTTGTTAACCCCCTTGCCCGCATTTCTTCTTCCACCACCTTTAGCCAAGTCTTTCTCGGTCTTCCCCATCCTCCACTTCCTTCTACATTCATTTCCATCACTCTTCTCTACCAGTCACTTTCATCCTTCCTCAACACATGACCAAACCATCTCAACCTGTTTCTCTTCACAGCATCAATCACAGGCTCTATTCCCATCATCTTTCACAATTCATCATTTGGCTTCCTCTCTCTCAACGATAACGATACCATTCGCATTTCCACCCTTTCCAGCCTTCGTTGCTGCTCCACGTCCATTACCCATGTCTCGCTCCCATAAATCATAACACTTCTCACACATGCAGCATACACCTTTCCCTTCAGCTTCAGCGACACTCCCCTCCTCGTCAGCACGCCACTCAGTTCCCGAAACTTCTTCCATGCACATCTCACTCTAGCAACCGTTGCCGAGTCTGATCCACCTTCTCCATTCAGCATGTCTCCGAGGTAGCAAAATGTTTTCACACCTTCCAGCTTCACGCCGTCTCCAAGATCCAACTCAATATTTCCTCCATCTGCAGCTCCCTCTGTGCACACGTTACACTTGAATGTAGCTGCCACACTGGTTAATGACCCTCTCAGACCACTACATTTTTGATGAACCCACTCAGCGCACATTGTACATTGAATGGAATTCACTCCGACACCCTTCCAACACACAGCACAGGGCCACTTCCCAGTTCTTTCCACCTCACCACATGCTTTACCACTTGCCATCACCTTCGTCTTTCCGATATTCACCTTCAGACCTTTTGTCTCCATACATTCCTTCCACTTGTTCATCTTCTCCTTCAGTCCATCCATACTTTCTGCAATAAACACCAGATCATCTGCGTACAACAACTCCCACGGTAAACCCTCTTTACGTTCCGAACCAGCACCTCCATCACAGCTACAAATAGTAGTGGACTTAGTACCGACCCCTGATGCACTCCCACCTTCACCTCAAACTCACCACTGTTCCCGTCCTTCGTCCTTACAGCTGTGCGTGCTCTTTTGTACATTGCCATCACTACTCTGATCAACCATTCCTCCACTCCTAACCTCCTCAATGCCCATGTTACAACTTCACGTGGAACCCTATCGAATGCTTTCTCCAGATCAACAAACCCAAGAAACAACTTCTTCCTCTTCTCCATGTACTTCTCCTGCATCTGCCTCACAATAAAAAGTGCGTCTGTCGTTCCTCTTCCTGGCATAAAGAGAGATTGCAAGTAGGAGAGAAAATATCAGTTGCTTCTAACTCGAGGTATGATCTGCAAAAGTATTTTCAAAGGTGGCATGAGCTTTGACCTGTTGAACCCAAAATTGAATCAGCTCATCTTTGTATCACAGTCCATACTTGTACCAGGTATGGGCAAAATCCCTTAAGTGTTTCACAAGGTAATGAAAATCTGCTATGCACACGTACAGACGCTCGGCCAACCCAAAATCATAATGTCTCCAGCGCCTTTGGCTGCCGAAGCATAACTGTTAATGATGCTTAACAGAATTATCAACATGAGGTGGCCCATGGTCATTCGCAGCCACATCCCATCATTAAGGGTGTCCAGCACTACTCAACTACGTCGGTCTGTTTGAGCCACAATGGTTGAAAATGGATTCCCATATCATGGACACAGGTAGTTGGTCCTGTTCAGAAAAACCCAATACTGTTTAACATTATAGAGAACGAACATTTAGGGGGCGTGTACAAATTAGATACATGAAAATGGTGAAATTTTAACCCTTACCACCACCTCGAACTACATGCCAAGCAAGCCCTCCCCTTCCACCAAACTGCTTCACTTTTTCTCCCACACTCGCCTAACCCTCTATTTTCTCTCATTTTATTTCCATTTAAACCCCAACTGAACCTTTCTTGTCAAGGATGCAATTGGTCTTTTAGAAGCTCCAGAGTGGCTGATGAAGAAATAAAAATGAAACTCAGACCGACTCACCGACCGATTTTAATGTTTTTCTTTCTCTTCCTTTCTCACATTAGTACAGGAGTTGAGTGTGGGGTAATATTGAGAGGCTACAGTGGTACATTTGTGGTAGCATGCTCATTAAAATGTACACAACCCTCTATCTTTACACGTTACAATGTCTTGTTCTGTTCTCGTTTGCCCTGCATATTCCGAATATTAAATGGAGCGTTGTTCAGGACGATAATCCTGTACCTCATCACAGATTCCTCACCTCATCTATTTCATTTGTGAAGTCAAGGGGTCTTGTGCCGCATAACATGCTGTGCTGTGTCACACCAATTTACTACAGCATGTTAATTTAACAATTTTAGCACGATTCATAATTCACATATTCACATTGATTCACAAATGGCATGTTCCATGAGGGTGCATTAACAGAACACGTTGACATACTAAAGCAAAAACAAAATTCCACTAACCTAGCACAATCATGCATTAACACTACATGATCATGCACTAATGCAGCACGATCATGCACTAACGCAGCACGAACACGCACTAACGCAGCACGAACACGCACTAATGCAGCACGATCACGCACTAACGCAGCATCATCACGCACTAACGCAGCACCATCACACACTAACACAGCACCATCACGCACTAACACAGCACCATCACGCACTAACACAGCACCATCACGCACTAACACAGCACCATCACGCACTAACACAGCACCATCATGCACTAACACAGCACCATCACGCACTAACGCAGCACAATCACGCAATAACGCAACACAATCACGCAATAACGCAACACAATCACGCAATAACGCAACACAATCACGCAATAACGCAACACAATCATGCAATGACGCAGCACAGTCATGCACTAATGCAGCACAGTCACGCACTAACGCAGCACAGTCACGCACTAATGCAGCACAGTCATGCACTAACGCAGCACCATCACGCACTAACACAGCACCATCACGCACTAACACAGCACCATCACGCACTAACACAGCACCATCACGCACTAACACAGCACCATCACGCACTGACGCAGCACAATCATGCAATAACGCAACACAATCACGCACTAATGCAACACAGTCACGCACTAACGCAGCACAGTCATGCACTAATGCAGCACAGTCATGCACTAACGCAGCACCGTCATGCACTAACACAGCACCATCACGCACTAACACAGCACCATCACGCACTAACACAGCACCATCACGCACTAACGCAGCACCATCACGCACTAACGCAGCACCATCACGCACTAACGCAGCACCATCACGCACTAACGCAGCACCATCACGCACTAACGCAGCACCATCACGCACTAACGCAGCACCATCACACACTGACACAGCACAATCATGCAATAACGCAACACAATCACGCACAAATGCAACACAGTCACACACTAACGCAGCACAGTCACGCACTAACGCAGCACAGTCACGCACTAATGCAGCACAGTCACGCACTAACGCAGCACCGTCACGCACTAACGCAGCACCGTCACGCACTAACGCAGCACCATCACGCACTAATGCAGCACCATCATGCACTAACACAGCACCATCATGCACTAACACAGCACCATCACGCACTAACACAGCACCATCACACACTGACGCAGCACAATCATGCAATAACACAACACAATAACGCAACACAATCACGCAATAATGCAGCACAATCACGCAATGACGCAGCACAATCACGCAATGACGCAGCACAATCACGCAATGACGCACCACAATCATGCAATAACGCAACGCAATAACGCAACACAATCACGCAATAATGCAACACAATCATGCAATGACGCAGCACAATCACGCAATGACGCAACACAATCACGCAATAATGCAGCACAATCACGCAATGACGCAGCACAATCACGCAATGACGCAGCACAATCACGCAATGACGCACCACAATCATGCAATAACGCAACGCAATAACGCAACACAATCACGCAATAATGCAACACAATCATGCAATGACGCAGCACAATCACGCAATGACGCAGCACAATCACGCACTAATGCAAGTCACGCACTAACGCAGCACAGTCACGCACTAACGCAGCAGTCAGCACTAACGCAGCACAGTCACACACTGACGCAGCACAATCATGCAATAACGCAACACAATCACGCAATAATGCAACACAATCATGCAATGACGCAGCACAATCACGCAATGACGCAGCACAATCACGCACTAATGCAAGTCACGCACTAACGCAGCACAGTCACGCACTAACGCAGCAGTCAGCACTAACGCAGCACAGTCACGCACTAACGCAGCACCATCACACACTAACACAGCACCATCACACACTAACACAGTACCATCACACACTAACACAGCACCATCACGCACTGACACAGCACAATCATGCAATAACGCAACACAATCATGCAATAACACAACACAATAACGCAACACAATCACGCAATAATGCAGCACAATCACGCAATGACGCAGCACAATCACGCAATGACGCAGCACAATCACGCAATGACGCACCACAATCACGCAATGACGCAGCACAATCACGCAATGGCGCAGCACAATCACGCACGAACGCAACACAGTCACGCACTAACGCAGCACAGTCACGCACTAACGCAGCACAGTCACGCACTAACGCAGCAAAGCCATGCACTAACGCAGCACAGTCACGCACTAACGCAGCACAGTCACGCACTAATGCAGCACAATCACGCACCAACGCAACACAATCACACAATAACGCAGTGCAATCACAAACTAACGCAGCAATCACGCACTAGCGCAGCACATTCATGCACTAACGCAACACAATCATGCACTAACGCAGCACAGTCACGCACGAACGCAGCACAGTCACGCACGAATGCAGCACAGTCACGCATGAACGCAGCACAGTCACGCACTAATGCAACACAGTCACGCACTAATGCAAC
Source organism: Myxine glutinosa (assembly GCF_964187855.1). NCBI lineage: Eukaryota > Metazoa > Chordata > Myxini > Myxiniformes > Myxinidae > Myxine > Myxine glutinosa. The sequence continues at coordinate 63,455,914 of NC_136263.1, forward strand.
ACAGTCACGCACTAACGCAGCATAGTCACGCACTAACGCAGCATAGTCACGCATTAACGCAGCACGGTCACGCACTAACACAACACGATAACACACTAGCGCACCACGATCACACACTAACGCAGCACGATCACGCACCAACCCAGCACGATCCACGATCACACACTAACGCAGCACGATCACGCACCAACCCAGCACGATCACGCACCAACCCAGCACGATCACGCACCAACCCAGCACGATCACGCAACAACCCAGCACGATCACGCAACAACACAACACGACCACGCAACAACCCAGCACGATCACGCACCAGCCCAGCACGATCACGCACCAACCCAGCACGATCAGGCACAAACCCAGCACGATCACGTAACAACCGAGCACGATCAAGCACTAACACAGCACGATCAAGCACCAACACAGCACGATCAAGCACCAACACAGCACGATCACGCGCCAACACAGCACGATCACGCACCAACCCAGCACGATCACGCACCAACTCAGCACGATCACGCAACAACTCAGCACGATCACGCAACAACCCAGCACGATCACGCAACAACACAGCACGATCACGCACCAACACAGCACAATCACGCACCAACACAGCACGATCACGCACCAACACAGCACGATCACGCACCAACACAGCACGATCACGCACCAACACAGCACGATCACGCACCAACACAGCACGATCACGCACCAACACAGCACGATCACGCACCAACACAGCACGATCACGCACCAACACAGCACGATCACGCACCAACACAGCACGATCACGCACCAACACAGCACGATCACGCACCAACACAGCACGACCACGCACCAACACAGCACGACCACGCACCAACACAGCACGATCACGCACAAACCCAGCACGAAAATACACGATTGTATAAACTTCACAGAAATATGATTGCGGCACATGATTAAATACATAACACTGATGCATTCATAATATGAGGAGTGCTGGAGCGCACACACGACAGCAAACTAAATACTACAACAGTACACAGGTACACTCTACAAACAAAGGAGCAGCGACGTGAGTTCCACGCAAAGTTCTCGATAACGCGCATGCTTTTGCACTCAAAGCGAAACTGTACGAAACTTTCCCGTTACCCTGTACTGTACTTGTCTGCACTCTCACTTGGATATCGGGACAGACATCACATGAAAAGGAGTCCCGTGCAGTTGTTGTACTCTTAAGTTTTAATGATGGACAAACAACGAAACGCAAAATGCACTTCTCAACACAAACCTGTCGCAGCTGCGTCTTGGAGATGGAGAAACAGCCACAGAGTTACGGACTCGCTGTTCGAAAGGGAGGGAGGAGGGAGAGTTTTGGGGGAGGAGCGGCGTCGACGAAGGAGGAGCGAGCGTGGGATGGTGGGGAGGAGCGAGGGCAACGCAGGAGGCGGAGCGAGCGTGGAATGTGGGGAGGAGCGAGGGCAACGCAGGAGGCGGAGCGAGCGTGGAATGTGGGGAGGAGCGAGGGCAACGCAGGAGGCGGAGCGAGCGTGGAATGTGGGGAGGAGCGAGGGCAACGCAGGAGGCGGAGCGAGCGTGGAATGTGGGGAGGAGCGAGGGCAACGCAGGAGGCGGAGCGAGCGTGGAATGTGGGGAGCAGTGCGGGGGTGGTGGATTGTTCATGTAAACTTCCTGCTCAACGTCACATTGCCTGATGTTGGTCTTCATGTGGCAGCTGTACCCAGTCACATGGGTAATGCCAAGCCAACCCGTGCCATGTGGAATAGTTTTGGTATGGTATGTGGACAAGTTTTTACCCTCTTTGGTAGTACAGTGGAAGAACGTCAACTGCAATCCAATGTGACAGATAAGTAAGGAGCCACTTCATGATGTTGCAAAATGTCAGGAAGACTTTGACCTGAAATTGACTGACATGATATTAAAACACCAACACATTTTGACAAGACAAAGGTATTGAGTCATGATGTAAGTTGTGATCAACAAAGAAGGATGAAGTGATGAATACCTGGCTACGACCTGGCTCTAAACTTATGGACCACTGGTTTGAATTGATCACGACATACTGGGCATAAATCAATTCCTGCTGACATTGAAAATCTTTTCTTGGATGATGTGGGAGTTCCCACATCAGCCAGAGAGAGTTCCATGTGACCCACAACTTCACGTCATCCACATATCTGATAAACAGAAAGTGTCGGGTTTGCTTTAGGCAGGAAAAGCCTCTACAATTTGTTGGGGTACAGTGTGCAGTGTCAAGAAAAAAGACAGGTGCCAGGTGTGCAAGGAGGTGACAGCTGGACCCAAAGATGCAGCAGGCCTTACTCTGCTTCGAGGATACAATAAAGGATGCCTTGTTAAGGTTTCAGCCAAAGTGTATGACGTGCTACTGCAAGTTGAATCTATGTTTCATAATGCACAGAGTAGCCTCATGGAGACGACCAACATCAACGAGACATAATTTGACGTCCTGCGTCGACCCCGATATACAGTAGTGACAGTACCTCCGCCCACATTACATCTTTCCTTACTCTAACTTTGACCTACATATCTAATCCGTACATATGCATCATGGTAATGTACTTAGTTTAGTTCAAATATCGACCTTGATAACACCGGTTTTACCTGACATGACCTCTGACCTCGATGTTAAAACCTCATCGGTTCATATTTGCATCATAATAATGTAGCGGTTCCCGCTGAATGTACACAATCGCCTTGCACCTGCCAGGACGCGGCCAGGGCGCGATCGCCATGCCGGGCTCGTCCGGACGGGCCCAGACGCGCCTCTCCTGGGCATGCCCGGACTCGCTGTTCCCGGGCACGCCCGAACCTCCCGGGCACGCCCGGTCTCGTCTTTCCCGGGCATGCCCGCTCTCGCCTTGCCAGGGCTCACCCAGAGCGCCCGGGCATGCCCGCTATCGCCTTTTCAGGGCTCGCCCAGAGCGTCCGGGCATGCCCGCTATCGCCTTTCCAGGGCTCGCCCAGAGCGTCCGGGCATGCCCGCTATCGCCTTTCCAGGGCTCGCCCAGAGCGCTCGGGCACGCCCAGCCTCGACTTGCCAGGCCGCAGCCAAACACGCCCGGGCAGGTCCAGACTCGCCTTTCCAAGGTTCGCCCTTGACACCCGGGCATGCCCGGTCTCGGTTTTCCCGGGCAAACTTCCCGACATAAATGTGTATATATATTGCTGCCCGATAAACGGGCTTGTCAGAATACCTGAGCTGTTTTGTTTCAATAAAGCAACTCGGACGAATTCCGTCTTTGGTCGCGTCAATTCTTTCAACTCGCGTTGGAGCGCAGCTCCTTCACTGGTGACCTACCGACATGGACACGGCAGTGACGCTTAAACTGCCTACCTTCTGGGAGGCTCACGCGGCTGTTTGGTTCGCCCAGGCGGACTCCCAGTTCGCCCTGTGAGGCATCACCGCGGACGACACCCGCTTCCACCACGTCGTGGCAGCGCTCGGTTCCGCCACCGCGGCCCGCGCCCTGAGCCTCCTCGAGCACCCGCCGGCTGCTGACAAGTATGACGCGCTGAAGACGCTCCTCCTCGACGCTTTCGCCCTCTCACCGGCGGTACGCACACGGCGCCTGCTTGACCTGCCCGAGCTCGGCGACACGCGCCTGTCCGAGCGCATGGACTATATGCTCTCGTTGCTCGGTGAGCACTCTCCGGATTTTCTGTTCCGCGAGCTGTTCCTTCGCCAGCTGCCTCACCCGGTACGCCTCGCCCTGGCTGGCACGTTGATCACCGATCCCCGCGCCCTCGCCAGGGAAGCCGATAAGATCTCCTCGGCGGGCCAACACATCGGCGCGGCTACCTGGAGCCTGCCGCCATCCGAGGCGACGCCCGAGCGCCCTGCGCGGTTGGAGGCCGAACTGCCAGTGCAACTGGCGGCCGCCACGCCGCGCCGACCGCTTCCGACACGACGGCCGGGGCCTCCACCTGACCAGGCGTGGTGTTATTACCACGCCAGGTTCGGACACAAGGCACGGACGTGCCGACCCCCGTGCACTTTCGGCAAGTCGGGAAACGGCCGGGCCGGCGTTCATTCCCAGCCATGAGCGCCGGCCACTCAGGCAACTTGCTTTTTATTCGGGACAAAGCGTCCGGGCGGCGTTTCCTTTGTGACACCGGCGCCCAACTGAGCGTCATACCCGCCTCCGAGCAGGACAGGCGGGACGCCGTTTGCGGCCCCTCTTTGGTCGCTGCTAATGGCTTGGCCATACGCACTTTCGGCCCGCGCGACATCACCCTCTGCTTCGGCAGCCAGCGCTTTCAGTGGACCTTTGTGACCGCCTGCGTCCCCATGGCTTTGCTGGGCGCCGACTTCCTCTGCGCGCATGGGCTGCTGGTCGACGTCAAACGACGTCGCCTTGTCAATGCCGAGACCTTCAGCTCCCTGGTGTGCACGATGAGCAGCTCCGCGCCGACCGAACTGGCGTGCGCCCTCCCGACGGCGAACGAGTTCGCTCGCCTGCTCGCGGAATTCCCGGCCCTCACGCGGCCGACGTTTTCGGCCGTCGCAGTGCGGCATGGGATCGAGCACCACATACCCACTACGGGCCCGCCGGACTACGCCAGGGCCCGCTGCCTCGACCCGGCCAAGCTCGCCGTGGCAAAGGCCGAGTTCGACACGTTGGAGCACCTTGGCATCGTGCGGCGCTCCAATAGCGCGTGGGCCTCACCACTGCACATCGTGCCAAAGCCGGGGGGCGGATGGCGCCCGTGTGGCAACTACCGCCGCCTCAACGACGCTACCACCCCCGACAGGTACCCGATCCCGCACATCCAGGACTTTTCCGCCCGTTTGGCGGGACGAGTCATATTTTCCAAAATTGACCTGATACGGGGATACCACCAGGTACCTGTCCGGGCGGCCGACGTCCCGAAGACGGCCGTCATCACGCCGTTCGGCCTGTTCGAATTTTTGAGGATGCCGTTTGGCCTCAAGAACGCGGCCCAGGCGTTCCAGCGCTTAATGGACGGTGTGCTGCGCGACCTGCCATTTCTTTTCGTCTATCTGGACGACATCCTCGTCGCCAGCACGTCCCGCGCCGAGCACCTCCTCCACCTCCGAACACTGTTCGGTCGCCTCAGCGAGCACGGCTTAATTGTCAACCCGGCCAAATGCCACTTCGGCACGACGACCGTTGACTTTTTGGGCCACCGCATCACCAAGACCGGGGCCGTGCCGCTGCCGACCAAGGTCGAGGCCATCACCACGTTCCCGCGTCCCCGTTCCATCAAGGCCCTACAAGAGTTCCTCGGCATGGTGAATTTTTATCACCGATTCGTGCCCCGCGCTGCTCAGCTCATGCGGCCCCTTTACGAGGCCCTCCGGGGCAAGCCGGCCAAGCATGACATCGTTTGGTCCGCGGCCATGGACGCAGCCTTCACGAGCGCAAAACGGGCCATCGCCGACGCAACGCTGCTGGCTCACCCGGTGCTCAACGCGCCCATCGCCCTCACTACGGACGCCTCCAACTACGCGGTGGGCGCCGTCCATGAACAATGGGTGGACGGGGTTTGGCAGCCACTCGCTTTTTTCAGCCGGCAACTCCGGCCGAACGAGTTAAAATACAGCACGTTCGACCGTGAGCTGCTCGGTCTATTCCTGGCCGTTTGCCATTTCCGACACCTCCTGGAGGGCCACCCGTTAACGGCTTTCATCGACCACAAGCCGTTGGTCTACGCAATGGCCAAAGTCACGGAGCCGTGGTCGGCCCGCCAGCAGCGCCACCTCTCCGCCATGTCGGAATTCACCACGGACATCCGGCACGTCGCCGGCAAAGACAACGCCGTGGCTGACTGTCTTTCTCGGGCCAGCGCGAACGCGGTCCACCTCGGTGTGGACTTCGCGCTCATGGCAGCCGACCAGACCACCGACACCTCGGTGCAGGCCCTCCGGGCGGCGGACACGGGCCTCCGCCTGGCCGACATCCCCTTCGCGGGCACCGTCCTGCTCTGCGACGTCTCCCAGGGCCAGCCTCGCCCCATCGTGCCCGTTTCCTGGCAGCGCGGCATCTTCGCCTCCATCCACGGCCTTTCTCACCCGGGCCGGAAAGCTTCTCAGAAGCTGGTGTCGGCGCGTTTCGTCTGGCACGGCCTTCGACGGAACGTCCGCGGCTGGGCCAACGCCTGCACGGCCTGCCAGCGGGCCAAGGTCCACCGCCACACCCAGGCCCCGCTAGCACCTTTCACACGGCGTTTCGACCACGTCCACGTGGACCTGGTGGGTCCCCTGCCCCATCGCGGGGGTTCACCCACCTGCTCACCATGGTGGACAGGACCACCAGGTGGCCGGAGGCCGTGCCCCTCACCTCCACCACCACCGCCGACGTGGCGCAGGCGTTCATCGCCACCTGGGTCGCGCGCTTCGGCGCACCAGCGGACATCTCGTCCGACCGCGGCCCACAGTTCACGTCTGAGCTTTGGGGCGCGGTCGCCCTTTCGTTGGGGGTCACGCTGCACCGCACCACGGCCTACCACCCCCAAGCCAACGGGTTGTGCGAGCGGTTTCACCGCTCCATGAAGGCCGCACTCATGGCCGGCCTTCAGGACGACGGTTGGGCCGACCGGCTGCCGTGGGTCCTTTTGGGCCTTCGCACGGCCCCCAAGGAAGACCTCCAGGCGTCCGCCGCCGAGCTCATCTACGGCCAGCCGCTCCGCGTCCCGGGCGAATTCGTGCCCGATGCTACCAGTCCCTGGTCCGCCGCTCGCCAGCGCTCGGACCTCCAGGAGGCCGCCCGACGATTTGCCCCCGTGCCGACGTCCCGCCACGGTGGCCCCCAGTCCTACGTCCCCCCGGCGCTTCGCACAGCGGAGTACGTCTTTGTGCGTCATGACGCGCACCGGGGGCCACTCCGGCCGCCGTACGACGGGCCCTTCCGGGTCCTGCGACGGGGCGACAAGTCTTTCATCGTCGACTTCGGCGGCCGGCCGGACCGGATTTCTGTGGACCGCCTCAAACCGGCGCACATGGACGTCGACCGACCACCACGGTTGGCCCTTCCTCCGCGGCGAGGCCGCCCCCCATCCACAGTTCCCCCCGCTCAACCACCCACCACCACGTCGGACCCCTCCCCATGACCCTCCAGGGGTCGCTTCGGCCGGGTCATCCGGACCCCCCTTAAATTGACCCTGCCGGTGCAGGTCGATTCTGGAGGGGCGTGTGTAGCGGTTACCGCTGGATGCACACAATCGCCTTGCACCGGCCAGAACACGGCCAGACGCGCCTCTCCCGGGCATGCCCGGACTCACTGTTCCCGGGCACGCCCGAACCTCGCGGGCACGCCCGGTCTCGTCTTTCCCGGGCATGCCCGATCTCGCCTTTCCAGGGCTCGCCCAGAGCGTCCGGGCATGCCCGCTATCGCCTTTTCAGGGCTCGCCCAGAGCGTCCGGGCATGCCCGCTATCGCCTTTCCAGGGCTCGCCCAGAGCGTCCGGGCATGCCCGCTATCGCCTTTCCAGGGCTCGCCCAGAGCGCTCGGGCACGCCCAGCCTCGACTTGCCAGGCCGCAGCCAAACACGCCCGGGCAGGTCCAGACTCGCCTTTCCAAGGTTCGCCCTTGACACCCGGGCATGCCCGGTATAGCTTTTGCCGGGCAAACTTCCCGACATAAATGTGTATATATATTGCTGCCCGATAAACGGGCTTGTCAGAATACCTGAGCTGTTTTGTTTCAATAAAGCAACTCGGACGAATTCCGTCTTTGGTCGCGTCAATTCTTTCAACTCGCGTTGGAGCGCAGTTCCTTCAATATTAACTTATATCGAGGTTGGTCAAAACCCCATCACTGGTTAACAAGTCATTGCGATAACAGGATTTTACCTAGAATAACCTCTGACCTTTGACCTCTTGACCCAAAAAATCGAATCAGTTAATCTACATACTTGTACCAAGATTTATTTAAATCCGTTCAGCTATTCTTGAGTATCACATTTTTACCTGATATGACCTCTGACCTTCGACCTGTTGATGCCGAAATCAAATAAGTTCATCATAATGTATGCTTACACCAAGTTTGGTCAAAATACCATCATTGGTTCACAAGTTAGTGCGGTAACAGCATTTCTACTTAATGGGCCCTCTGACCTTTGACCTCTTCACCTCATAATGCATTCACATTATCATTACAGTTACCGTGAAATGGGGTGAATAAGGACAGCAAGGTGAATAGGGACAGCAAGGTGAATAGGGACAGCAAGGTGAAAAAAAGTTCGGAAACTTATTTCGCTGAAAATTAATAACCATACTGATTTGTTGATATTTGGGTTGAAAGTGTTCTCTTGTTTTTAAAAAAAGCAACTTATAGTCCCTATTAACCCCATATATGGGTTAAATAGGAATAAATAGGATTTTTATGGCTGTCCCTATACACCCCGTTTTAAGGGTGAATAGGGACAGTCACTAATACAAAAAAATAAGAATCAAGAAATAGGGACAGTTTGGAGAAACTTTTTATCCCATATTTTTTTCATTGGCACCGTGGTTTATATTATGGGTGCATATTATGTGCATCCATCTGAGCTATCAATTTAGCAATAAGTTGGAAACTCAGGATTGTTTCTTGATTATTATTTTTTTGTATTAGTGACTGTCCCTATTCACCCGTAAAACGGGGTGAATCGGGACAGCCATAAAAATCCTATTTATTCCTATTTAACCCATATATGGGGTTAATAGGGACTATAAGTTGCTTTTTTAAAAAACAAGAGAACACTTTCAACCCAAATATCAACAAATCAGTAAGGTTATCAATTTATTTCAGCGAAAAAAGTTTCCGAACATTTTTTCAGTTTGTGTCCCTATTCACCTTGCTGTCCCTATTCACCTTACTGTCCCTATTCACCTTACTGTCCCTATTCACCTTGCTGTCCCTATTCACCTTGCTGTCCCTATTCACCTTGCTGTCCCTATTCACCTTGCTGTTCCTATTCACCTTGCTGTCCCTATTCACCTTGCTGTCCCTATTCACCCCATTTCACGGTACACATACTTGTACCAGGTTTGACTTAGATCTCTTCTGCCGTTCTTAAGTTACTGTGGCAACGAAAACCTATCGCGGATGCACGGACGGCCGGACAGACAAACCGAAAACATAATACTTCTGGCGATTTCGTCAGCGGAGACGTAAAAAGCAACTTGTGGAAAAACAGAACATCAAACTAGAACGGCACTCAGTGGAGAGCATATATCTCCACCTGGTTGGCCCGATCTCCCAATGGTGAAGAATCACTTAAAAAATTCTACTAGCCGGATCCGAATCCGGGTCTTCACCAAAATCTAATCATTTCGTCCTTGTCACATCCGCTACATCTCTGCCAAATTTCGTCCGAATCCGTTCACAACTTTTTCAGATATTTTGTTCACAGACAAACAGACAGACAAACAGACAGGGTGAAAACATAACCTCCATCCACCTTTGGTGGCGGAGGTAACCAGAGACCTCAGTTACCTACATGCCACAATCTGAAGCACAAACTGTGAACGAAGTTCATGAATACTCGCCTACATTTCAACTGCACTAGCATTTTACCCATAGGGTGATTGTATCACCCCCATATAGTCAACACACACACACACACACACACACACACACACACACACACACACACACACACACACACACACACACACACACACACACACACACACACCAACTCTTCAACAAAAAAGCCTCAGTCTCCACCTCCCAACTCTGTCCCATCTTTGCTCTCCCATCCCTCAACCCCAAAGCCTCAACCTCCCCCTTCCAAAGCGTCCCACCTTTACTCTCACCTTCCTCCCGCTCATGAAACCAAACGGGTATTTCCAGGTGAACAGTCCAACCAATAGGTGTAATTCGCATGCATGGACACATGCACAGCTCCTTTTATGTATGGATGAAGTGTGTAGAAAAGAAGCGTATGCATGTTTTCAGCACATGTGAAGGACAACATGCCTATGCAGTGTCACAATACTTATTGTCGTGAAAATCAACCACAGACACGACTTGTCCCTTGGGTAGGTTTAATATCATTTAGATCTGTGGTAACATCCTGTAAGATACATTCGTGCAATAGACATCAGAATCGGAGTATTATGTGGGCAATGTCCGATATCAATAGGCAAAGCAAAACAAGTGCAGCATATAGGGGCGTACATACCATTCAAACTACAGGACTATATGTCACAGTAAGTGTCGCTGGAGTGTCCTTGCGCCGCGGTTGCCCCGGGTCTTATAGACGCCCCTTTAGTGGGATAAGCGAGCACTCCCGGGTTCACCTTCAGTATAATTTCACTACATTCTCCCCGCCGTTAAAACTATACTGCCGCTAGGCAGGTCGCAAGCAAGCGTCAGCAATAATCGAATGGGGTACGTCAATCCACGTCAGTCGGTCCACCCATAGCGGTCGGGGCGGCGAACTACCCTGCCAGTTCGGGTTCGGAGACTACCGGGCACGGCGTCCCCAAGCCCGGAGTCCCCCGCGTCGGAATAGCTGCCGGAGGTGGGTGTCGGAGGGGGCACCCCAGAGCCATCAGGCAAGGGAGTAGGCGACGACGGAAGTGACGGCAGTAGTTCCATAGAGGAAGTTTCGGTAGCGTCCATAGACTCGTAGATTGGTTCGTCGATATCCCTGTCGTCGACCCCACAAGGGGCGAGATGGCGTACTGAGACAGTAGACTCGCGTCCGTCTGCCATTAGCACACGAGCATGCTCGGGATTAGCCTGGAGTACCCGCACCCTATCAACAAGGGGGTCGTACTTGCTAGCGCGAACCGCTCGTTTGAGATAGGCCGGCCCCGGCTCAGCGAGCCAGCTGGGTAAAGATTGGATACTACCTGAGCTTCTAGGGTGGTGGAACAGTCTTTCATGAGGAGTCTGGTTAGTGGCGGTACATAGGAGAGCCCGGATCGAGTTTAGAGCCGCAGGTAGCGACCACGCCCATTTATCGAGGCCCCGGCCGAGGGTCCTGAGGCTTAGCATGACGGCCCTCCATATAATCCCATTAAAGCGTTCGATCTGCCCATTCGCCTGGGGCCGGTACGGGGTGGTGTAGCTCGAAGCAACATTATTCTGGAGCAAGTAGCCCCTCACCTCCTGAGACAGGAACACCGCACCCCGATCGGTATGCACGTAGGCCGGATACCCAAACATAGAAAACGGATTCTGTAGGCACCGTATGACCGTGGCAGCCGACATATCCCCGCACGTATAAGCAAAGGGGAATCGCGAATACTCATCAACGATAGTGAGCAGTTAACGAGAGTTACTCGACACCGGCAGCGGCCCCTTGAAGTCCATCGCCAAACGCTCCCACGGTCTAGTAGCCCTAACCAGCGTCCCCATAGGAGGGTTGTAAAAACGCGGTTTGAGCTCTGCGCAGATAGTGCAATCACGGCAGATCCGGCGGATGTCCTCAATCGAGTACGGCAGATTCCCCTCGCGCACAAAATGCGCGAAACGCGTTGCCCCGGGATGACACATAGTGCCGTGCAAAGCGCGCAGCCCCTCCAAAGTGACAACCCCTGCGCAAGTGGCCGGCCTCGATAAGGCGTCGGTGACCAGGTTATCCTTCCCCGGGCGGTATTTGATGGTGCAGCAGAAGTCGGCGAGTTCGATACGCCAGCGAGTGATTTTCTCATTCTTAATGCGTTGAGCATGTAAGGTGTCGTACATGAATGCAACGCTTTGTTGGTCCGTGACGATTTGGAAACACCGCCCGAGCAGGTACGGCCGCCATCGCCGAATCGATTCGACGATCGCGTATGCTTCCTTTTCAACAGACGAATGCCTCCGCTCAGCGGAGGTGAGAGTCCGCGAAAAGAAAGCCACAGGGCATCCCCCTTGGGAGAGAGTCGCCGCTATCGCATGATCCGAGGCATCACTTTCCAAGACGAAAGATGCACTCTCGTCAATTGTCGCTACAGCGGCGCCAGCGATGTCGGCTTTAAGACCCTCGAAGGCCGCCAAGGCGGCCGGGCCCATGGGGAATGTGTCGCAGGCCATGAGGGGGCGGAGCTTCACGGAGAAATTTTGCACCCACTTCGAATAGTGGGCGAACAGCCCAAGAGCGCGTTTCAGCGAAGCCCGATCGCTAGGCGGAGCCATATCGAGCAAAGGTCGCAGACGCTCCTTATCCGGAGAGACAGAGCCATGGGTCACGGTGTACCCCAGAAGATCTACCGTGCGTAGAGAGTAACGACACTTAGCCTCATTCATGGTTAGGCGATATTTCTGTGCGACCTCGAGGAAGCGTTTCAGATTAGCGTCGTGATGCCCCTGGTCATACCCACAAACCGTAAGATTGTCCAGATAGACAAAGACATCGGTCAAGTTCTCCTTCGTAACGAGGTCATCCATAGCCCTCTGAAAACAAGTGACCCCGTTAGTTACCCCAAAGGGGAGTCGAGTGAACTGGTACAATTGTTGACCCGATTCAAAGGCTGTATAGACGCGATCAACCCTAGAGATGGGGACCTGATGATACGCACTACGCAGATCGAGAGTGCTGTAAACGGAGTACTGGGCCACCTGGCGCACCAGTGCATCCATCCCCGGTAAGGGGTAGGCATCCAGCTGTGTAAAACGATTAATCGTCTGTGAGTAGTCGATTACCATGCGCCGGCGATGGGCCTCACTTCGCACTACTAAGACTTGGGCCCGCCACGGCGACCGACTGGGTTCTATAATACCGTCCTTTAAGAGCTGGGCCGTTTCTTCCGCAATGAATTGCGCGTCTGCGCGAGAGTAGCGGCACGATTTTACGGCGACAGGGGTACAATCAGTGGTCAGGTTGGGGAACAGCGAGAGAGGCTCCACGTCCATCTGAGCGAGGGCGCACACAGCAAGCGTGTCCGGCCCACCGAAGTCCATTTCCAAACGTCCATGTGTTACATATTTATGTGAATGTATGTGAATTACTATTCAGGTCTTTGCTTATCAATGTGTAGTCGATTAAAGGTTGTTGTGATTAAAGGGTCAGGAGCCATTCTGGGAAAAAGGAGACCGGAAACGGAAGAAGAAAAGACACGAGGTCCTGGAGAAGCGACGATTCTTCTTCTTCCTCGCCGAGCTCGGACGCGAGCGGTATCGCTATTGAGCAACGTAAGAGAATCGGCGTTTAAAAGCCCGTCTGGCGAGAGGAGTTACCGGGACGTGTAACTACCCTTTGACACGTCAAGTCACTGTGGGTTCGTGCACAGAACCAAGCGTCCGGCACAGTTCGCCTCCCCGTCTACAAGGCCGCGTACGGGTCGCACCTTGGGCCTCGCGCGCTGGGCAAGCCGCGTGTTGCTTTGCCCGCTTTGCTTTACCCGCTTTGCTTGGCCAGGAGGTGTGCGCTGCAGCCGTTGTTCCCGGTACGGGACGTGCCCGGTGGAAGCACGTCAGGAAGGGTCCGTTCAACCGCCCACGTGCGGAGATCGAACTACAGGAGTACGGAGACATTGAGAGAGACATTGACCATGGAGGGAGTCGGGAGTGGGGCTCACGTGAGGAATGTATAAGATGGCCATCTTAGAGTTACTGTAGATGAGTTTACATCTTTGTAAGATTGATTGCTGATTGTTGATGGTTGTTGATTGCTCGGGGAATATATCCTTGATTATTCCGGATCCTTGGTGTGGGGTTTCTTATTGATTGGAATTCCTATTGATTGCGTTACGAACGCGCATAAATAATAGATCTTTCTGGCGGAGTTCCTTTCACGGTCCGGGGGTCACCGAGACCAGGTAGTCACCGGGAGGACCACGTAACAGAATTGGTGGCTCGTCCAAATTACGATTTGCGGATTCGCAATTGGGTCTACGTCCGGCATTTAAAATTGTATAACATAATAAAATAATAGTTTTTATTAATTAAAATTTATTAATTAATTATTAATTAGTAAATTTTTGAGAAATTGTGGTAAAGTCTTGGGTGAAGGTTAACAGGTGTTAACGATAGTCACCATGGCGTTTGTGGCACAGAACTTTGCGGTAACACCTAGTGAGGCACAGTTCCGAGCGTTACTAAAAGCGGACCTCTTGAAATTGGCCAAACATTTTAACTTGGAGGTCCGAAATAATTTGAGGAAGGCAGAGTTGCAGACCACGGTGATACAGTCTATGGTGGGATTAGGAACATGGGACGAGTTAGCCTGGCAGTGGCTACCCGAAGAACCAGAAGACGTTGAGCTCCGGAAACTGGAGTTGCAATTACGGAGCCAGGAACGGATTAAAGAAGAAGAAAGGAAAGCAGAAGAGAGGAGAGAAGAGAAACAAGCAGAGGAAAGGAGAGTGGAACGAGAACTCCAGGAAAGGTTAAAAGAAGAAGAAAGGAAAGCAGAAAAGGAAAGAGCAGAAGAAGAAAGGAAAGCAGAAAAGGAAAGAGCAGAAGAAGAAAGGAAAGCAGAAGAGAGGAGAGAAGAGAAACAAGCAGAGGAAAGGAGAGTGGAACGAGAACTCCAGGAAAGGTTAGCAGAAGAAGAAAGGAAAGCAGAAAAGGAAAGAGCAGAAGAAGAAAGGAAAGCAGAAAAGGAAAGAGCAGAAGAAGAAAGGAAAGCAGAAGAGAGGAGAGAAGAGAAACAAGCAGAGGAAAGGAGAGTGGAACGAGAACTCCAGGAAAGGTTAGAAGGGAGAAAAGTAGAGGAGAGGAGAGCTGCAAGGGACCTCGAAGCAGAGGAGAGAAAAGCGGAAAGGGAATTAAAGGAACGTGACATGGAGCTTCAGCAAGAAATTAAATTCAAGGAGCTGGAGTTAATGAGAGAACGGGGAGAGGTACCACCCTTGCTGACGGGGTCGACACCTAGCCAGAACACCTGGGATGTGGGCAGACATGTGAGGCTGGTTCCACCCTTCAGTGAAAGGGAAGTCGCTAAATTTTTTCCACACTTTGAGAAAGTGGCTCGACAGTTAAACTGGCCGGAGGAGGCCTGGACCATACTAGTGCAAAGTGTGCTGGTGGGAAAAGCTCAAGAGATTTATTCGGCGCTACCAATGGACCAATGTGCAGATTATGAGGTATTGAAGAAGCACATCCTCAAAGCCTATGAATTGGTTCCGGAAGCTTACCGGCAAAAATTCAGGAATGCCAGGAAGAGGGAGAGTGAGACCCATGTGGAGTTTGCCAGAGTGAAAGAAAACATGTTTGATCAGTGGTGTGAGTCAAAAGGAGTCGGGAAAGACTTCGAAACATTGCGTGACTTGATCCTGGTGGAGGAATTTCAACAGTGTGTCCACGAGGACATCAAAGTGTACCTGCAGGAAAAGAAAGTACCGAAGTTGTGGGACGCAGCCACCATGGCAGATGTTTATGCCTTAACACACCGGATAGGGGTCCACGAACCTAACTCCTCGCCTAGATCGCCGCAGGGGAGGTGTGGAACAGCAGGTGCGGAGAACGACAATACATGGCGGCGGCCTCGAGATGAATATGGGGACAACGCTGATACCCGAACTGTTCGAAATCAGGGGGCTACGGGCCCAAGACAAACTTATTTCCCGGGGGGCCCGAGGCAGACCACGAGTTTTTCCTCCGGGCCTACTTGCGCCTTTTGCAAAAAACCTGGACACTTGATGTCCAGTTGTTACCTCATGAAAAGGGACAACCCAGAGCGGAGTCCGACTAGTACAACTCCGAATGCGATGGCAAACGTAAGAAATCGCCCACAGAAGAGTTACCAACCATTTATTTATGAGGGGTTGGTCTCACTCAAGGGAGACTTGACTAACCCAAGACCGGTTAGGGTTTTGAGGGACACAGGAGCCCATCAATCCTTAATGCTTGAAGGCATTTTGCCATTGTCAAAGAGTACCGCAACTGGTGATAGTGTTCGGTTACAAGGGATCGGTGGCTGTGTTAGTGCCCCACTTCATGTCATCCATTTGGAATCCGATTAGGTGTCAGGACCGGTCACCGTCGGTTTACAAGCCACGCTTCCTGTAGAGGGAGTATCTGTGATTATCGGGAATGATTTGGCCGGGGGGCAAATTTATGGTAACCCGAGGGTTGGTAAAGAGCACAGCAGGGAAAATAACACCCCACCAGCTCGGGATGGCGACAAAAGTTCCAAGTTATTTGTAGGGGGACTGAACTTCAACACAGAGGAAGAAGTTCTGACCTCTGTCTTCAACAGATATGGGCCGCTGGTGGAAGTGCGGGTGGTAAAAGACAGGGAAACGCAACGGTCAAGAGGGTTCGGCTTTGTCACATTTGCAAGCACAAGAGACGCCAGGGAGGCAGAGAAGAATTGGAATGGTAAGGATTTGGAGGGTCGGACCATAACAGTAGGGAAGGCATTTCGTAGGCGTCGAGAGGTCTACAGAAGAGGACAACTTGGCAGTAGTTTTGGGGTTGGCAGCAGCCGATATTACTATGGAGGCTTCCAGAGTTACGGCACCTCCCGAAAGAATGAATGTCAGAGCACTGGCCGAGAAGGAGACTGCCAGTCAGGTAACGGCTGGGACAAGGGGTCCCACCGTAACTGTTAGGAGTCTGGAGAAGTTGAAGCACTATATACAGGGGAGCCGCCGAGCCGGGGCTCCTACACGGACTAACCGTGAACGCCACGTTCTTAAAGGCGTCCAGGTAGTGAACTTTCCTGCACGGACTAACCGTGAACTCCCCGTTCTTAAAGGTGTCCATGTAATGAACTTTCCTCCCCGGACTAACCGTGAACTCCACATTCCTTAAGGCGTCCATGTAGGGAATACTCCGCTGGGCCTCCCGAAAAAGTGCTATAGAGAGGTTTAAATTTGGGGGTTCTGGTCACCACCCCTTAACCGTCATTCAAGAGAAACTAGAAGTGGTTGACGCTTGGTCCAGAGGGAATTAATCTAGGGGATTGTGTGAAATTTTGTTGCTTTATTTTTAAGTGATGACTGTGCCCAGGGGGAACTGATGAGTTGGGGGGGGGGGGGCGGGGGGTGAGTTATCTGGTTTGTTTATCCAAGTTGGCCGGCAAAGAAAGTTTTCGCTGGGTTCAAACTTTCTTTCTTGAAGGGGGGGAGTGTTACATATTGTTACAGACGCGGTCTTGGATGTTGATTTACCGAGCGGTTTGGTATGACCACGTCTGCAACAGGTTACCCGATTGTACCCGGACGTTGACTAATCGCGCTCTGCTAGATCAATTAAGGAAAAGGACACAACGGCTGGGATTACAATAAGGATACGACACCAAGGGTTACGGTTCTCAAAGGCCTCCGGAGGAGGTTCTATTATTGCGGAAGGTCAGATTACAGGGGTCAGAGGTATAACATAGAAAGGTGGGCACTTAAACACACTCTTATATTAATAGCCCCGACAGACGACAGATAAACAGGACAAGACGGACTCACACGGGGTGGTGATGGCAAGGATAGGCGGGTTGGTCGATCGCTCCAGGTGCACCTGGGCTCGGGGCAGAATCGACTCGGTTCGGTCCAGAGATGTGGCTGCGGGAGGTCTCACAGTCACCGCGCTCGAGGTGGCTGGTGGCGTCTTGTCGTCTCAAGCTGGGGGGGCGCATCTCACTCTCACTTCCGGTGAGACGTCGCGTATATCCCGCGGGAAGTCACGCCCTCGCTCGTTAGCTCCGCCCCATATGGCATCGGCCCGTGGCTTCTCATTGGGTGCGGGAGGGGGGTTACCAGGCTCCGCCCCTGACGAGGAACTGACGGCCAGCCCCTTCGTGGTAACCCCGTCGGCGCACATGGCTAATGGCGGCTAACCGAGCCGGAGTGAGGACGCACACTCCCCGCGCCGTCACCGCGCCGCCACCCTCTTTTGTTGTAGTTGTGGTAGTTGGCGCTTCTTCATGGGGAAGAGATGCGGGGAGGTATGGGGAGGTCCTAAACTCACTACTGGTGCCATATAATCACATTCTGGTGCAACGAAGAGTCAAGATTAATGGAGACGAGTCCTTAACTGACATAGACTAAGAATAACTAGCAAGATGTCCTATAGTTGTCTACGTGTGATGCGGTGGACCTGGGCACGACATTTAATGGGGGGATGAAGGGGAAGATCGGCTCTACTGGGTGTTGTTTACAGACAATGGGACTAGGGAATGGGGTAAGGGAGAGTTGGGGAGTATTGGGGAAATAGGGGCATATTTACAAGTGGATATGGAGGCCAAATTCCATACCCGCAACATTGCACCCTTCTCTACCCTCGGGGCGTCCCGACCCGATAAATTTTTACCTATTTTAGTGTGGCACTCCGATGTAGTTCCCTCTACTATTAACTCTACCCTGAGTGCGACAGTTTTACAGATATTCACAAATGAGTAAATATGTCCCCCTGCGACGTTGCACCCTTCTCCTCACAGAAACACACCCACAGGATAACCGAATCCGGAAAGAATTCTCAAACTAAACATACAGCCGGTAGGGAGCATTATTTACAAGACTACGCTGCTATTTACACTACGATCCAGGACCTGTTTTTGGAGGAACACATGCAGATGTTATGCATAGAGAGAGCACGCATGCTAGCATCGATACACCAACCCACGAGTGCTCTGTGGCCTTACGGCCTTTAATAATGTGCAGAGCACCCCTTCCAAGCACCAAAAGCACCACCCCATCATGTACTGTCAGCACCATCCGGTGCACCACCATTCTTTGTTAAAATAAAAACGACAACCCCTAACCCTGCAGGTGTCTCTTGCTCTTCCTGTGGTGCACTTGGCCTTCTTTCCGCTTTCACAAATACAGGTACAGTTAGTGGTTCACCTGCTTGGCATAGGTGCCACGTTGACCCAGAGGTCCATCAATGGGTGGTGCTTGGCCGCAAAAGACCTGCGGTCCATGGTGGGCGGCCACAAACATTGCGGTCCCTATGGTGTATCGATCCCAGCAGCAAGCAGCGAAAGTGCAGGCCCACAACTGCGTCGCCAGCACCTCTCTCTCCTCTCTCTCTACCCCAAAGCCAGATCCTCGGAGGTGGGAGACAAAAGAAAAGACAAGTGAGTAAGGTGGTAAGGGCGCAAAAGTGCACGCAATGTAAGGTAATGCACACTGGGGGCACATGGGAACCAGGTGAGACAGGTACGTTCCTACCGTACGCTCCCCCCCCCCCACCAGGTAACCTACATGGCCCCTCCCTTACCCCTTACTGCATCCACAAAACACAACACTACCCATAAACATCTACTTTACAAATCCACAAACATCCCTACTGTCTTCCCCGTTCCTCCCATAAACCAAATTCGTCTTCTCTCCCTCCTAACCAATCAAATTTGCCATTTTCAAACTCAACATCATAATTTGCCATTACCAATTCATCATCAGTCCCTCCTAGGGAGGGAGAGATGGAATCACCCCAATGTCCCATCCACGTCGTGATGCGTCTCACCAATCCACACAGCAATCTCATTTCCTGCAACAAAACAAAGAAAACACAGGTGTGGAGTCATCATCATCACCACAGGTAAGTAAGTGGCTGCGTATGGTGCGACAGGTTCATCAATCCTAACTATCTCCTAAATGACTTTAACACACTTTACACTACCCGGGGTCTTTCTCCGGCCAAACCATTGGCCCTCTTACACTATGGGTTCTAAAAACCAATTCCCATTGGCCAAACTGTGGTGCTTTTCAATTTGGGGTCTCACTCCCCCGATTCAACACTCGGTGCCCTCGCACAATTTCTGGGCTGTGACGTGTAGCTCTCCCAGCAGGTCTACCCACCTGCACACCTCCACCACTGCAGTTGCCTCCGAGCTTACCTGCTCCTTACCCTAACCTAACTACCTGGGGAAGGCCCTCTGGCACTCTCCCCACTCGGTGCCCTCTCTGGCACTGGGCCGCCCGATCCACACCCGGGATCCTCAGGCACCCACTCACAACTACCGGCTCCCAGAGCCCACCTGCGGCCTCACCTGGCCGACATCCTCACAGTGGTGGATGTCCCAACCCAACTACACACACTAACAGGCTACACGCCCAGCCATTTCCACGACACTAATGCACCCATCCACAACACCAGTCTGCAACCGCACCACAAATGCCAATATCCAACCACAATTTACCTGTACCCTCTACCTAACACTTCCACTACCCGCCCCGGGTATCCGTGAAAAGGGGTCCACTCTTCCCCCATCCACACCTTCGCACCATGCACACCACTCCGTACCACTTACTCCAACTCTCTCCACACACCTGTACCTGCACACCTGTGCTCTCACACCTGGTGCCACCTGCACCCTTCTCTCCCCGAGCGCATTCGCGCTGATCCCCCACACTCATTACTCATACACTGCTCCACACTGCTCCACTTCTCACACAGCATCATCTCATCTAACTCCTCCCCTCTGAAACTTGCGCTTCCCAGTCGTCCCTTTAAACTATTGCGCTCCCACGTCATTATCATCCACACTGATCTACCTGCGTCCCCACTACAGGTATCAGTCACTAACTAACCTTAACGTCACCTAATGTCATCTTCGCTAGGTCCCTACACACCATATCCTAACCCACCCGGGCTAGTTTTCACTGCCATCACCCCATAAACTATAGCGCATTTGCCCCACCATGGGAAGGGTGGCAGGGATGCCACTCTTACCCACCGGGCACATCGCTCACTACCAATTTTGCACATCAAATTTCAACAAATCAAAAATTTTGCCAATCACTACCCATCATCTGCCAATCATTACTGCCAATCCTTTGCCAATCATCAAATTTCGTTTTTTTCTAATTTTGGGTCCAAAACACGAACCTCATCACCCAGTCTACTCACTACTGCCTCTCGGTGCGCCAATTCCTGTCCAAAGCCCGGCTTCGTAAAGCCAAGCCATGAATGCGGGTTGTTTGGTGCCAGCGGCTGGATACGTCCCGCATTCGGGGCAGGGACGGGGGCTTACCCGGCCCGAGATCCCACGCACCACCCCGGCGTGGAGCCGTCCAATTGCCCGATCTCAACCTGCCGGCACGGCTCAACAAAGCGTGGTCGCCATGACGACCCTTACTATCGGCCTGCCAGCTCCGCCTAGTGGAGCACGGACGCGGCCGTTCAAAGCGAGGCCCGGCACGCACCGAGGGCCCGCTTCGGCTATAAGTCGTTCTAAACTCTACCCCGTCTAACGTCGATGCTTCACCTGGACGCTTACACCCCGCAGCCCGTTCCTTGCTCACACATCCAGCCGTTTCCATGCTCCTCGTACCTTTCCTTACACACCTTGGTACACCCATTCCACTCACAGCCTTGGTCACACACCTGACCACCGAACACCTTGGCACACATTCGTCACTCGCACACCTCACCAACACACCTCTTCGCGCCACCTCCTCGGTCACCTCCTCTGTGACAATCACAGGTGTGCCCTCATTCGCACACCCAACCACGTGCCTCACTACCAATTCCAGCGTGCATTCCCACTCACGCTCTACCATTCCAGGTGTGCATCCTCCCATTCCAGGTGTCCATCCTCGCTCACCTGTCACACCTCGCTCACCTGTCACAACCAACTCACGCTCCGTGCCACTCTCACTACTCTCACCTCCACTCTTGACAGCGCACTCACCCTTACTCTTGACAGCGCCCTCTTTCCTCATGCACCTGTCTGTCACACACCTTTCTCGCGCACACTCTCCCGTCACACCCTCTGTAACACTTACCACACCGCGCTTCCAGGTGCTCCCTCGCACACGCGCTACGACCGACTCACTCTCGCCAGCACACTCACTCCTTGACGTGCGCTTTTTCCTCACACACCCCAGAGTCGGACTTTCTCGCACACCTCCTTTTTCGCACACCAGACCTGTCGCACACTTCACCAATGGCCTCTCACGAACACCCGGGTCCATCTCGACCCCCAAGCTTATCAAATCACCTGGCGCATCATACGCACGACCATATTGGTCACCACTTACACCGGGTCCTCTTCCTCTTCGCTTCTCCTCCATCACCTGCGAATCCCTCATCCGGTTAATGAGCACACCACCACGATCCAAACACAGACTTTGGACCAATTCTTTTATCTCCTCTTTTATCTCTTGGTTATCCCCTCTCCGTCGCTTCTTAATTTCGCTCACCCCTTCTTCCACTTCTTCTAATTTCTGCCTCACCTCTTTTATTCCCCGGTACGTCTCCTCAAGCTCATCCTCTAAGGCTACCTTGACCGTTTCCATGTGCGTCCTCACCTGCCGGTCCTTCGTCTCCATTACCTCTATCACCTCGTCCAACCTCGTTGTCAGTCCCTCACGTACCATCTGACATTCCCTCTTCGTCGCTACCAAGTCATTTTTTAGGTCATTTTGTGTCGCTTTTAACCCTCCTATTACCGCTGTGTTCTTCTTTACCTGGTCCGTTAGTTCTTTTTGTCCCTCCGTCAGCTGTTCCACCTCCTGCGTCAGGTCCTCTATGCCCCCTTGTAACTTTACAGTCCCCTTTCTCACCTCCTTCTCCATGTGCTCCTTACAGTGCCTCACCTCCTCGCGCACTCCTCCGACCTCCTCACTCACTCCTCTTCTGATCTCCTCTCCCATCACTTGCATCTCCTGCCCAGATGCCACCCTCATCTGCTCCATTTCCTCCCTGTGAGCATCCAGCTTGGTTTCTACCCCCATTCTGACCCCTTCTATCTGCTGCCCCATTTGTTTAACTTCCCTTTCCGCTTGGTCCCTCATGTCCCTCAATTTGCCTTCCATTCTGTTTTCTAACCCCTCTAACCCATTTTTCACTCCCTCTATCTGATTCTCCTGGGCAGCCATTCTATTTTCTACCCCCGTTAACCCCTCCTGTATTTCCCCTAATCTATTGTCTAATCCCTCTATTCTACTCCCTAACCCTCCGATCTGGGCCCCCATGTCCCCCCTCATTGCCCCCATTTGGTTTCCCATTTGCTGACTATTAGCCCTCATCTCGTCCTTCATTTCTTCACCCGACTTAACCATAAAGGCCTTTATTTGTTCCATAAATAGGCCCCAATCCATCGGCGGCGCTACTACGGTCGCGGGCGTGGACGCCCTGGCCAGCGAGGCGCCATTTTGCGCGCCCGTCATGTCGGGCACAACGACGCTATATTGTGCGTCTGCTACCCTCGCTGCTTCGCTCTCCTCATGTCCCTCACTTTGGTCCTGGATCGACCCTGCCTCACTCTCTACCGGAACCCAGCCGACTTGGTCTGCCATAGCGCGACTTTCAAAATTCGGGTTTTTATTTTCGTAAAACAAAATCAAATTTCGCCGTTATAATTTCGAGCGCGTAAAAACCGCGCTCCGGATCGATCTCACTCCCGACACCAAATGTTACAGACGCGGTCTTGGATGTTGATTTACCGAGCGGTTTGGTATGACCACGTCTGCAACAGGTTACCCGATTGTACCCGGACGTTGACTAATCGCGCTCTGCTCGATCAATTAAGGAAAAGGACACAACGGCTGGGATTACAATAAGGATACGACACCAAGGGTTACGGTTCTCAAAGGCCTCCGGAGGAGGTTCTATTATTGCGGAAGGTCAGATTACAGGGGTCAGAGGTATAACATAGAAAGGTGGGCACTTAAACACACTCTTATATTAATAGCCCCGACAGACGACAGATAAACAGGACAAGACGGACTCACACGGGGTGGTGATGGCAAGGATAGGCGGGTTGGTCGATCGCTCCAGGTGCACCTGGGCTCGGGGCAGAATCGACTCGGTTCGGTCCAGAGATGCGGCTGCGGGAGGTCTCACAGTCACCGCGCTCGAGGTGGCTGGTGGCGTCTTGTCGTCTCAAGCTGGGGGGGCGCATCTCACTCTCACTTCCGGTGAGACGTCGCGTATATCCCGCGGGAAGTCACGCCCTCGCTCGTTAGCTCCGCCCCATATGGCATCGGCCCGTGGCTTCTCATTGGGTGCGGGAGGGGGGTTACCAGGCTCCGCCCCTGATGAGGAACTGACGGCCAGCCCCTTCGTGGTAACCCCGTCGGCGCACATGGCTAATGGCGGCTAACCGAGCCGGAGTGAGGACGCACACTCCCCGGCACAGTTCACCTCCCCGTCTACAAGGCCGCGTACGGGTCGCACCTTGGGCCTCGCGCGCTGGGCAAGCCGCGTGTTGCTTTGCCCGCTTTGCTTTACCCGCTTTGCTTGGCCAGGAGGTGTGCGCTGCAGCCGTTGTTCCCGGTACGGGACGTGCCCGGTGGAAGCACGTCAGGAAGGGTCCGTTCAACCGCCCACGTGCGGAGATCGAACTACAGGAGTACGGAGACATTGAGAGAGACATTGACCATGGAGGGAGTCGGGAGTGGGGCTCACGTGAGGAATGTATAAGATGGCCATCTTAGAGTTACTGTAGATGAGTTTACATCTTTGTAAGATTGATTGCTGATTGTTGATGGTTGTTGATTGCTCGGGGAATATATCCTTGATTATTCCGGATCCTTGGTGTGGGGTTTCTTATTGATTGGAATTCCTATTGATTGCGTTACGAACGCGCATAAATAATAGATCTTTCTGGCGGAGTTCCTCTCACGGTCCGGGGGTCACCGAGACCAGGTAGTCACCCGGAGGACCACGTAACACATGTCGCTTAAGGAAATCGTGTCCTAACAGAACGTCGGCACATAACGCAGGTAATACCATGAGATACACGTCTGGGAACGTGCGTCCCTTTATCACAAGTTTCAATCGACATGCCCCTTTTGTGCTCAGCCGAAGTCCTTGGGAGGCCATGAAGATCCGTCGTGGAGTCCCAAGAACCGGCCACCCATGTTGATGCACTAGTCGTTGATCGATAAAACTATCCGTAGACCCCGTGTCGATTAAGGCTTGTGATAAAACGCCCTCGACCCTGAGCGGAATGATGGCCTGCGCAAGGCCGGAAGACCCAGCAGGTATTGTGCCGTCTGGGCGAGAAGATAGCGCCTCGCGAGTGGATCCCACTCCAGCTGCAGTTTTCCGGTCGTTCGGGCAGCCCGTGGAGGATTCTCGTGACAAGCACATAGTTGGCAGTACTGGAGCAAGTGCGTGTAATTCGTAAGAGCCGCCGTCAGATGGCGCTCGAGTCACGCGTAGAGGATCACTGCCATCCACCGTTCCATGGGCTGGTGCGGTAGCATGTAATTCATAAAAGCCGCCATCAGATGGCGCTCGAGTCCCGTGCAGCGTTCGCTGCGAGGCCAGAGGAGTTGGAAAAGCAGTACTTCGTTGCTTGTTTGAGGTGGGCGTCCGGACGCCAGCCAAGGCCGATCGTGCCGCGGCCGGTCGTGGTTGCGCCGGTTGTTTAGGCGGCCCGATGTCCCCCATCAAGGTCGAGCGTGCAGCCAGGGGCCCGCGAGGAGGGGAGACGTTCATCAAGGCCGGGCGGGGCGCTCCGCTCGGTGCGCAGTCCGTTGCCTCAGCGATAAGCCCATTCAAGGCCGCGCGGGCTCGCGTACCTCGCACGGACTTTTTGCAGACCTTCGCAAAATGACCCTTGGTGGAGCACAGATGGCATATCGCCTCCCGAGCCGGGCATTCTATTCGGGGGTGCTGCCGATTCCCACAAAAATAACACTTCGCGTACCGTTCAGGCCGTGGCCGGGCAGCGGTAGCAGCAGTCAGGCCGGATGCCTCTTCAAGAGCACCCAGAGACTCGGCCGTGGTCGAGTCCTCCCCCATATCCTCGGCGGTAACCCTCTCCGGTCGCGCGAGTAGAGAAGTCCCCGCCACGACTCGTGAGTAGTCATAAGCGGTAGATTGTTCACGGGCATCTGTAAAGACGTGAGCCAGCCGTAGAGCCTCCGTAAATGTCAGCTCCGCGGTCTCCAAAAGTCGGAGCCTCAAGGCTCCAGAGCTAATTCCAGAGACGAAAGAATCTCGGAGAAGGTCATCCTGCACTTGCTCGTGGGTCCGTACCTCCTGAACGCAGTCCGCAAGTAGGTGTCACAGCTCCTGCGCGTAGTGATCGATCGATTCCGAAGGTTGTTGTCGCCGCTGAGAGAGCTGATGCCGGCCGTGCACGGCGCTCCGTTTCTTTATGTATAGTCGCTTTAGCTCGGCCAGAGCCATGGCGTACGTCTCAAAGCGAGCAATGCACCGGTAAACGCGGTGATGGACCTTCAAATGTAACACGGACAGCTTAGCCGCAGCGGTGGGCTCTGGTTCATGCGCGGCGAAGTAATTCTCCAGCGTTTTGAGCCAGTGGGTGAACTCCGACCCAGACTCCTCGGCTTGTGCGTCGGCATCGAGAGTCGGTACCGTGATCATCTTGGGTTCAGCCATTTCGTAGATTTAAATGATATAAAATGTCGTGAAAATCAACCACAGACACGACTTGTCCCTTGCATGGGCGGACTGGCCATAGGGCATTTGGGCAATGCCCGGTGGGCTGGGACCGCTGGGTAAAAAATGGGCCGCTGGGCTGGATAAAAAACTGCTGGGAAAAAAAAATTCTCACGGAAAACTTCTGCCTCCATCTCCGGGGATTCCCCGCTAAAAATCAAAAGGTCAAAAGGGCATTATAATTACTAGCAACGGTAGGTTCCAATGAAAAGGCAAAATATCAGAAATTGAAGGCAATTTTTTTTTTACACGATTTATATAAACATCCGTTAAATCATATCACACGCAAATCATCAAAATCTAAACAGTATCGTTAGAATTTCAATAAAATCCACATCACTGTGCTCCGAGACTGGTGTGCAGCTGTGTCACGATCTTGTTCACCAGATCTGTATTCCTCGGACTGCCCCCAAAACTGGTGTGCAGCTGTGTCACGATCTTGTTCACCAGATCTGTATTCCTCGGACTGCCCCCGAGACTGGTGTGCAGCTGTGTCACGATGTTGTTCACCAGATCTGTATTCCTCGGACTGCCTCCGAGACTAGTGTGCAACTGTGTCACGTCCTTGTTCACCAGATCGGTATTCCTCGGACTGCCTCCGAGACTGGTGTGCAGCTGTGTCACGTCCTTGTTCACCAGATCTGTATTCCTCGGACTGCCTCCGAGACTGGTGTGCAGCTGTGTTACGTCCTTGTTCACCAGATCTGTATTCCTCGGACTGCCTCCGAGACTGGTGTGCAGCTGTTTCACGTCCTTGTTCACCAGATCTGTATTCCTCGGACTGCCTCCGAGACTGGTGTGCAGCTGTGTCACGTCCTTGTTCACCAGATCGGTATTCCTCGGACTGCCTCCGAGACTAGTGTGCAGCTGTGTCACGTCCTTGTTCACCAGATCTGTATTCCTCGGACTGCCTCCGAGACTGGTGTGCAGCTGTTTCACGTCCTTGTTCACCAGATCTGTATTCCTCGGACTGCCTCCGAGACTGGTGTGCAGCTGTTTCACGTCCTTGTTCACCAGATCTGTATTCCTCGGACTGCCTCCGAGACTGGTGTGCAGCTGTGTCACGTCCTTGTTCACCAGATCTGTATTCCTCGGACTGCCTCCGAGACTGGTGTGCAGCTGTTTCACGTCCTTGTTCACCAGATCTGTATTCCTCGGACTGCCTCCGAGACTGGTGTGCAGCTGTTCACGTCCTTGTTCACCAGATCTGTATTCCTCGGACTGCCTCCGAGACTGGTGTGCAGCTGTGTTACGTCCTTGTTCCTGCCTCCGATTGTCCTCGTCTTGGCGAGCCTTCGTTCTTGCAACAGCTTCCTTGGACGTTTTCGTTAATGAGGCTTTATTAACCGGTTTTACCGGTTTATCTGAAACGGTACCCGCCCAGTAACACGTACCAGAGAAAACAAATCGTTTGCGCAATGGGCTCTCCGATATTCGATGTGTTCACGGTTTGAATTACGTAACGTAACGTTTGTGACGAAGTTTGTGACTTTTGTGTTCACGGTTTGAATTACGTAACGTAACGTTTGCGATGAAGTTTGCGACTTTTGTGTTCACGGTAGTGTTTGATGTGACGGTGTGAACGTAATTTCGTAATGTTTTTCGTTTATATTTTCGTAATCGTTTAATGAACCTTTAATGTTTAATGAACGTTTAATGTTTAATGAGCACAAGAATAATGTTTAATGATCATTAAATGAATGAATGAATGAATGAATGATTGTTATGAATAATGCCATGGCGTCGCGTTGGCAGCAGTGACAATATAAAAATGTTTGCCAAGAATTTCAAAGAGAGAAAAGGAACGTTTATCAGCAATGTCGTCTATCCTGAAGTTCTAAGCTGAAGAAGAGGTACCGTACAAAATCATTCAATGCTTTTTCCTAAAAAAAAACGTACAGTTGATATGACTAATCACGATTTGAAACACGATGGAATAATATTTACCGATATGAACAGTGATGTGGTTTTTAAAATTGAAATTGTAAAAATACTGTTTAGATTTTTTTTTTTTTTTTTTTTTTGTATACAAGATCGAGGCTCGTGAAAGAGCGAACATTAATCACACAGAAAGACAAACCGACACATAAAACATAACATCGGGAGCGGTAGACAAGATGGGGAGAGAGGGGGAAGGACACAAACACAACATTTGAGAGCAGGGACCGAGAGACATGGAGACATCGAGAGATCTGAGAGAGGGCGAGGGCTTTGGGGGGGGGGGGGGGGCATGGGAAGGGGGCGGTGGGAGAGGTATAAAACATATGGACACTGCCAGGACTTCCAGGAAAGAAGTTGGAATTTCAAACAAGGTGGATCTGGGGTGAATTAGCGGGGGTAGAAAAGATCAAGGTTTTGGATGGGGGAAGATAAGAGATGGTGGTGAACAGCTGTTTTAAAGACCTGGAGGGAGGAGTGGGATTGAAGGGAGTGAGGGAGTTTGTTCCAGAGGCGGGAGAAAAGAGGAATGAAAGAGTGAAGGTGAGCAGAGAGCCGAGATTTCGGCAGTTTAACCATCAGAGGGTTGCTGGCAGATCTTGTGCGACCGGTAGGAATATTTGGGGGACAGAGCACAGAGAGAGCTGGGGGTGCAAGGCCGGAGAGGAGTCGGTAGAAGACAGAAAGACCACTTACCTGCCTGCGGTGAGTGAGTGAAAGGCCCTCAGAGATAGCTTCATCGCGGGAGATTCCAATAATTCTGAAAGCTTTGGTTTCAACAGCGTGAAGCCGAGCTAGGTGTGAGGCAGGAGCACCGGCCCATAGGGGAGAACAGTATTCCATTGAGCTGCGGATGAAAGCCTTGTATGTGGTGAGGAGCTCAGGTGTGCCGAGGAAGGACTTCGCACGACGGAGGATGCCTAGTCGGCGACTGGCTTTGGAGGCCAGCTTGGAAATGTGGTTTTCCCAAGAAAGATCATGGCAGATAGTGAGACCCAAAATCTTGAGCGACAGAACTTCTTGGAGAGGATTGTTGAGAAAGTAGATGGGAGGGTTGTCCAGTCGATCTTTTCGGAGAGACATAGTAAGAGTGTGAGATTTGTCAGGATTGAAAGACATGTTCCACTTGTTTGACCAGTCTGTGATTTTGTCCAGGTCTTCAGAGAGTGAGGAGGCAGCAGACTGCCGATCTGAGGGAAGAGGAATGGAGCGGCAGAGAGTGGAGTCATCAGCAAAGAGATAGAGAGGATTTTCGAGAGAGTCAGAGAGATCATTGATGAAGATCTCTTCATTTGATGATGATCATTTGATCATTTGATCATTTGATGATTTGCGTGTGATATTTAACGGATGTTAAAATAAATCGCGTCTCCCAATTGAAGCCCCGCCCTTAGGGCGGGTACCGTTGCTCTTAAGTCTTAATATATAATGGCGATACAACAATTTTTACCGCTTTGCTTTGAAGAACGGGAATGAAGGGGGAGGAGCGTGTTAATATGTCTGGTTGAAGGTTTTGGGCTGTGAGGGGGTTTGAAGCCAGATTTTAATATTACAGCCGTCATGTTGGTGCTCGTCATCACTGCGATGCGAAGCGAAAGACGCCTCAGAGCTGTTACATTCACAATCGCTATGTCGTATGTACTCCCGAAACGTGTTTCCTTCATTGTAAAAACTACCAAGTCAGCAGTTAAAAGGATTTTGAGCCGATAGGCCTAGTAAGTTTAGATAGGTCTACTGACTACTGATCTAGTATTGATAACAATGTCGTGAACTGACTTACGATGCTAAATTGGACACTATTGTGTAAATTGGTCCAACCGAATAGTGGACACTATTGTGAGCAGCATTGAACAGCGGTTTGACAGATCAGCAACATCAACATTGCATGCTGATCTCTCACTTCTTCACCCAAGGAACTTTGATCAAGTGCCATCGGGAGCTATGGAAGAGCTGCATAAACATTTGCTGAGATTTGATGATGGTGTCACTGCGGAACAACTACGAAAAGAACTGCGAAGCCTTGGAGAACAATGGTCAACACTGAAACAATCAGTAGCAGATGCTTATACAGTGCAGGAGGACAGCGAGTCTGAACAGGACAGGAAGACTCTGCCAAGTACATGTAAGTCATGTAAAGCCTGTCCTCTCTGCTGCTACAAGGTGCTCCTCAAGTTGAACCTCTTGACTGATGCCTACAAGAGCATGGGGCTTGCCTACAAGCTGCTGCTAACGCTGCCTGTGTCACAAGTGGCATGTGAACGGTCTTTCTCTGTTTGAAGAGAATCAAAAGCCGTCTGTGAAGTACAATGACACAAGAACATCTTGAGGCGTTCATGTTGATGTCTGTGGAAAAAGGGATCCTGGCCAAACTTGAAATGAAACTAAGGATATCATTGATGGTGTGGCTGCCAGAAGCAGCGAACTGCGCAGGCACCTACTCTCTCAGACATGACATGTGCTCGTGTTACTGAAAATAAATGTTTTTTAGTGGATTTTATTTAGGTTTTTTTTTTCAAGCATTTCGTCTATTTTCTCAGATAAGCAACATATAAATGAATAATGGGCTGACCTAGGTGAAGGATGCCCGGGCCGGTTTTAAGACCCAGTCCGCTACTGGTCCCTTGGGTAGGTTTAATATCATTTAGATCTGTGGTAACATCCTGTAAGATACATTCATGCAATAGACATCAGAATCGGAGTATTATGTGGGCAATGTCCGATATCAATAGGCAAAGCAAAACAAGTGCAGCATATAGGGGCGTACATACCATTCAAACTACAGGACTATATGTCACAGTAAGTGTCGCTGGAGTGTCCTTGCGCCGCGGTTGCCCCGGGTCTTATAGACGCCCCCTTTAGTGGGATAAGCGAGCACTCCCGGGTTCACCTTCAGTATAATTTCACTACACTTATCTATCTATAATTCCAGTAATCTCTGTGTGTATGTATGTATGTATGTATGTATGTATGTATGTCTGTATGTATGTCTGTGACCGCTGTTTCTCGACAACCACGGGTCCGATATACTTTAAACTTGCCAGGTATATTGCTGGGGACCCGAGGATGTGCCTTTTCAAGGTTTCATATTAATCGGACAAGTAGTTACCGAGCTATGGCGATTTAGCCGTTCGCCGTTCGCTTTGGCGTTGCGAATGGACCAAACCATTTCATGTAAATAGAGGGGGGGGGGGGTTCTGTGGTCGTTGCGAATGGACCAAACCATTTGATGTAAATAGAGGGGGGGGATTGTCACCGTACTCGCAAGCCGTTCGCTTTGGCTTTGGCTTTGCGAGATTGAACCAAACCATTTGCATGTAAATAGAGGGGGGGGATATAAATTTTAGATATATATATAGTACGGGCATATATATAGTACGGGCATGCCCTAGTATATAATAATAAAAGGCAATGTGTGTTCGTTAGTCAGTTAGTGTGTGTCTCCTTCATAACTCCAAAACCATGACACATAGCGGGCCCAAACTTTTCCGGCATACTTGTCGACCTCCAAGGGAGTGCATGAGTGAAAACTGGATCTGGGTGTTAAAACACTCTTTTGAAGATCATTAACCAGCTGATTTCAATAAAACAAAAACAGGCTTTATCCTTGGTCAGCCTCTGGAGAGACCAGTTTTTCTTTGATTGGATTTCTGTTTTCATTCATGGCAGTCGCTAAAGTAGATCAAGA
>NC_136263.1:63487942-63515442 GCF_964187855.1 Myxine glutinosa
CACATGGCATTTTGCGTCAGTTTTCACACCACACGTGGAGAAAAATTATGTTATGCCGTGACAATGGCGGACGTCATACGGATGCACTCGATGTCTAAGGAGGTATTGTAATTATTGTATTACTGTAATGTTATTATTACTCCTGTTAATATTGTTGCGGACATGAGGACTGTATTTTTTTGATTGTGTGTATTATTATTATTGTTATTATTATTCTGCGCCTCCTGCCTCCGGAGCTGTGTAAAGGTCAAAGGGCGTCCCATAATTAGTCCATAGAGCACCCACACCACAGCTAATCATAGAATACCCCTGTTCGATAGCTTATATCTTATTATGTGTTTTAGGGTAAGGCTGTGTCTCCCATTAATTGAAATACTCCATTGCACCAGTGAAAGAGATAGATTCCCTTCATTCCCACTCCCAAAACTTCATTCCCACTCCCAAAACTTCCATTCCCACTCCCAAAACCTCCATTCCCCCTTTCGTCGATTGGAAACTACCTCCGCTCCAACAATTGCCGCCATTGACCACGAGGCAGGGTTGGAGAAGAAAGGCGTGTCTCCACCTCGTCATAGCCCCACTCGACCAACCATGAGCCAGGGGTTTGGCTAGAGAGGGCGGAGGAAAGAAACATCGAGGAGGTTCGCGAAGGTTGAGGGGTGGGGCCTATATAACCCACGGCAGGGCATTTCCAAAAGGAGACAAGGGAGATGAGCTTTGACGATAGAGAGACGAGAAGAGGTCCAGGGTTGAACTGCAGCTCGAGCCACCTAAACTGCACTCACTGCAGCTCGAGCCACCGAAAGTGCACTTGCTGCAGCTCGAGCCACTGAAACTGCATTTGCTGCAGCTGGAGCCACCGAAACTGCAGCCACAGCAGCGTGAGGCCTGGACGGCAGTTTGGAGCAGGGCCGCGAAGGAGCGGCGGCTGCCCACGAGCCGATCAGCTGCAGAACTAGTTGGACCTCCCTATCCCGCCAGCCACCCACCTGCCATCCCTAACACCATCCCCGTGTAAGTGTGCTCGTAGTCTGTCTTTTGTCTTGTCCCTGGGTAGTAACAATAAGTCTGTATAAGCTAGTATTTTCACTGTGTCACCTGCGTCTCATGTGCTTGTAAATAAACGTGACTGCTGTCTTTTTGCTTATGTGTGTGAATAGTAAATAAATTTAGTAGTATTTCCAAACCTTTCTTTGCCTTCGTTTTCCTCTTTGCATTTGGTCGCTTTAGAGTTTTCCCGATTGAATAGCGGTAGCGCGATCCGGCCAAAGTTTGGGGCAAATCGGGTATTAGTCGGGGAATAACTGTTCGGTCGCGGTAATACCAACCGCTCGGTAAATAACATCTTTAACCGCGTCCGCAACAATTGGTGTCGGGGAGTGAGATACGGACCCGAAGCGCGCTTAACGCGCTCAAAATTACAAGCTGCTGGAAATTTGTGTTGTTTTACAAAAACCCGAATTTTGAAATCGCGCCATGGCTGGTCAAGGCGATCGGATGCCGGTGGGTGAGCTAGAGGAGGGGTTAGGAGTAACCCAGGATCAGAGGGACGAAGTAGAGGAGAACATTGGCAATGTGGTTGAGGGAGTATCAGACGCACAAAATGGCGTCCTCGCGCACGAGGTTTCGGGCGCGCAAAATGGCACCTTGGCGCACGCGGTTACAGCGGCACCAAATCTGGCGGCGCCCGTGACCGTAGCAGCACCGGTGAATTGGGACCTCTTTATGATACAAATAAGGGCGCTCATGGTCCAGACAAGTGAAGACCTGAGGAAGGACTTGGTGAACCGGATGGATGCTCAGGGTGAGCGGATAAGGGACGAAGCGAGGGCTAATAGTGAGCAAATAAGGGACGAAGCGAGGGCTCAGAGTGAGCAATTGGGGGTAATGAGGGACGAAGCGAGGGGTACCGGTGAGGGATTAGAAAAAAAATTTGAGGGGTTAGACAATGGGATAAAAGAGGTAAAGAGTGGGTTAACGGGGGTGGAAAATAAAATGGCTGCCCAGGAGAATCAGTTAGAGGGGGTGAAAAATGGGTTAATGGGGTTAGAAAATAGGATGGAAGACAAATTGTGGGAGATAGGGGAGCAATCCGCCCGAGAAATCGAACAAATGGGGAACCAGATAGAGGAGGTGAAAATCGGGTTAGAAAGTAAATTGGATGCTCAGAGGGATGAATTGGGACAGATGAGGGTAGCATCTACAAAAGAGAGGGAGGAGATGAAAGAGGAGATACGACGAGGTGTAAGTGAGGAGGTCTCGGGGGTACGCGAGGAGGTAAAGCGAGGTGAAAAGCGTATAGAGAAAGAGGTGAGGAATAATACGGCAAAGTTACAAGGGGGCATAGAGGACCTGACGGAGGAGGTGGAACAGCTGACGGAGGGACAGACGGAGTTAGTGGAGCAGGTTCAAAGGAACACTGCGGTACTAGGAGGGTTAAAAGCGACACAAAAAGAAATTAAAAATGACTTGATAGCGACGCAGAGGCAATGTCAGATGGTACGTGAGGGACTGACAATGAGGTTGGACGAGGTGACAGAGGTAATGGAGACAAAGGACCGGCAGGTGAGGATGCACATAGAGACGGTCACGGTAGCCTTAGAGGACGAACTTGAGGAGACGCACCGGGAAATAAAAGAGGTGAAGCAAAAGTTAAAGGAGGTGTTAGAGGGGGTGAGTGAAATTAAGAAGAGACGGCCAGAAACTAAGAGAGAAATAAAGGAGGAGGTAATGGAATATGTACAAGGTCGGTGCTCAACTCATGATGTGCTGCTCACTAACCAAATAAAGAGTTTGCAGGTGGCAGAAGAGGTGCGACGAAGAGGTGCCAAGGTGAGTGGCGATATAATCGGAAATGTACATGATGTGAGGGGAGCTTCAGTCGGCTTGGGGGTTGTTGTGGACCCGGGTGTTCGTGAGAGGCCGTTGGTGAAGTGTGCGACAGGTCTGGTGTGAGAAAGAGGAGGTGTGCGAGAATGTCCGACCATGGGGTGTGTGAGGAAAAAGCGCGCCAAGGAGTGAGTGTGCTGTCAAGAGTGAGTCGGTCGTAGCGCGTGTGCGAGGGGGCACATGGAACCGCGGTGTGGTGAGGGTTACGGAGGAAGTAACGGGAGAGTGTGCGCAAGAGGATGCGCGAGAAAGGTGTGTAACGGACAGGTGCATGAGGAAAGAGTGCGCTGTCAAGAGTAAGGGTGAGTGCGCTGTCAAGAATGGAGGTGAAAGTAGTGAGAGTGACACGGAGCGTGAGTTGGTTGTGACAGGTGAGCGAGGATGTACACCTGGAATGGACGGATGCACACCTGGAATGGTAGAGCGTGTGTGGGAATGCACACTTGAGTTGGTCGTGAGGCACGTGGTTGGGTGTGCGAGTGAGAGCACACCTGTGATTGTCACAGAGGAGGTGACCGAGGAAGGGGCGCGAAGAGGTGTGTTGGTGAGGTGTGCGAGCGACGAATGTGTGCCAAGGTGTTCGGTGGTCAGGTGTGTGACCACGTCTGTGAGCGGAATGAGTGTACCTGGGTGTGTTGGAGAAGGTGCAATGACGAGGAGCATGGGAACAGCTGGGTGTATGAGCAAGAAAGGGGTAGCGTATGCGTGTAAGCATGCAGGTGAGGCATCGACGGTAACCGGGTTAGCGGTTAGAACGACATTTAGCCGAATCGGGCCCTCGGTGCGCGTCGGGCAGTTTCGCGTGCCGCGAGGACCAGCGGGGATCCGAGCCACGGCGGGTTCGAAAGGACCGCCGTACGCGATCCACGCTGGGCCTCGCTTGGAACGGCCGCGTCCGTGCTCCACTAGGCGGAGCGGGCAGCCCGATAGGAAGGGTCGTCATGGCGACCACTTTTTATTGAGACGTTCCGGCAGGTCGAGATCGGGCAATTGGATGGCTCCGCGCCGAGGTGGTGCGTGGGATCTCGGCACGGGTAAGCCCCGGTCCCTGCCCCGAGTGCCGGACGCATCCAGCCGCCGGCACCAAAGAACCCGCGTTCATTGCTCGGCTGTACGAAGCCGGGCTGTAGACGTGAATTGGCGCACCGAGAGGATCTAATAAGTAGACGGGTGATGAGGTTAGTGTTTTGGACCCAAAATTAGAAAAAGGCGAAATTTGATGATTGGTACGGTGATTGGCAGATGATTAGCAAATTTATGATTTGTTGGATTTGGACGAGCAAATTTGATAGTGGGACCTCCCCGATGTGGTGGGATGGCAACTCTGTCATCCCTCACACCACGTGGGGGGCAAAGGAGCACTAGCTTATGGGGTGTATGGCAGTGAAAACTAGCCCGGGTGGGTTAGGATATTGTGTGTAGGGCCCTAGAAGATGACATTAGGTAACGTTAAGATTAGTTAGTGACTGATACCTGTAGTGGGGACGCAGGTAGTTTAGTGTGGATGATAATGACGTGGGAGCGCAATAGTTTAAAGGGGTGACTGGGAAGCGCAAGTTTCAGAGGGGAGTAGTTTGATGAGATGATGCCGTGTGTTTGAGGATTGAACAGGTGTGATTGAACAGGTGTGATTGCACAGGTGTGCAACTGAACAGGTGTGTGGAGCAGTGTATGAGTGATGGTGATAGTGTATTGTGCTGACCGAATGGTCCAGGAAGAGGAGGAGGGTGCAGGTGGCACCAGGTGTGAGTGCACAGGTGTGCACCAACATGTGTATGGAATAAATGGTTGTGTGGAATACATGGAGTGTGGGATATATGGCGGATTGGAATGGATGGTCGTGGAGTGAGTATGGTGGAAACAATGGAGTGGAGTGGATGGTGCGAAGGTGTGAATGGGGGAAGGATGGACCCCCATCACGAATACCCGGGGCGGGTAGTGTAAGTGTTAGGTAGAGGGTACAGGTAAATTGTGGTTGGATATTGGCATCTGTGGTGCGAGGTGAAAGAATGATATTTGGATGGGTGCATTAGTGTTGTGGAAATGGCTGGGCGTGTAGCCTGTTCGTGTGTGTAGTTGGTTTGGGCACTCCACCACTGTGAGGATGTCGGCCAGGTGAGGCCGCAGGTGGGCTCTGGGAGCCGGTAGTTGTGGATGGGGCCCGAGGATCCGGAGGACGGACCCGGGTAGCCCAGTGCCAGAGGGCACCAGGGGGTGACAGAGCCAGGAGGGGCCTTCCCCAATTAGATAGGTTAGGTAAGGAGCAGGTAAGCTCGGGTGGCAACTACAGTGGTGGAGGTGGGTAGACCTGCTGGGAGAGCTACACGTCACAGCCCAGAAATTGTGCAAGGGCACCGGGAGATGAATCGGGGGAGTGAGACCCCAAATTGAGAAGCACCACAGTTTGGTCAATGGGAATTGGTTTTTAGAACCCATAGTGTAAGTGGCCAATGGATTGGCAGGGAAAGACCCCGGGTAGTGTAAAGTGTGTTAAAGTCATTTAGAGGATAGTTAGGATGAAGGATCTCCTCGCACCATCTGCATCCACTCACCTGAGGTGACAGGTACTCCACACCATGCCATGTTTAATTATTTATGATGCAAATGTTTTGGATTGCGAGACGCATCATGACGTGGGTGTGACATTGTGCTTTGATGTTGCATCTCTTCCTCCTTATGAGGATTGATGATGAATTGATGATGGCAAATTTTGGATAGTGGGGGAGTGAAGACGAATTTGGTATAAGGGAAATAAGGGGAAGACGTGACGGTAGCGACGGATTGGTAATGTGTAGATTTTGTACATATGGGGTAAGGGCAAGGGTAGTGTAGGTGACGGGGGGGGTGACGTACGGTAGGGACGAGCTTTCTCACTTCGCCCTCCGTACGCATTTCGCCTTGCATTGCCTTATTGATGTGTACCCTTGTGACCTTACCCCTCGCTCATTTGTCTCTTTTGTCTCCCACATGACCTGTGCGCCATTGGGCGCCGAGGGGAGCGTGCGTGAGTCCTCCATTGTGCGCCCGGAATTCCCAGAACCAGCTGTCTGCATCGATGCACCACATTATGGACCACATGTCGGTGGCCGAGCACCACTTATGGACCCCATGGGTTGGGGCATGGCCCCTCTGCTGGAACCGGCCATGAGGGCCCGAAATCTTGCTGGCGGACCTTGGCCACAGGGCAGCGATGCCCCACAGGTGAACCACACGTAGTCGGCCCTGTGGGCCATAAATAAAATAAATAAAAATGACACATTGGGTGCATTTTTCAGTTCGAATAGGCCGCCAGTAAGAAAAGCAAAGAAAATGACAACAACTGGAAGAGATAATAATAGCCAGCAGAGGGAGCCGAAGAGCAAGAGACCACCTGCAGGGTTAGGGGTTGTTGATTTATTTTTATTATTGAACATGCATTGAACACTGATGAACTGTGGTGACTGCACCGATTGGTGCTTGAGGGTGTTTTGGTGCGTTTTTGGGTGCTTTCATGGTGCATTGATGCAGAGCAGACTGTCTCCCCCCCAGAAAGAACAATTACAGGTCCTGGGTTAGTTTTGTAAATAAAAGCAGAGTCGTTGTAAATAATGCTCCCCACCGTCAGTGTGTAGTTTGAAGACCATTCCGCAATTCGGTTAACTGTGGGCGTAAGTCTGTTAGGCAGGGTGCAATGGAGCAGCGGGACACATTTATTTATGTTTTAAAAACTGTCGCCCTCAGGGTCAGGTTAAAAGTAGAGGGAACTACACCTACGTGTCACACTAAATAAAAGTTGTAACAGACAAAAAACAGACAGACAAACAGACAGAACCACAAACACAACCGACCAATATACTTGAAAAATCTTCAATTTTGCAAATAACAAACAGACAAACAGAATAACAAACGCAACCGACCAATATTCTTGAAAAATCTTCGATTTTGCAAGTAACAAACAGATAGACAGAATAACAAATGCAACTGACCAATATACTTGAAAAATCTTCGATTTTGCAAGTACTAAGTAACAGAGGACACACGATTATTCACATGGACTTTGTGGCCACTCTGAAGTATCTTCACTATGACCTGGCCATGCGAGATAGCATCAAAATATATATATACAGTCACGTGAAAAAGTAAGTACACCCCATGTAAAGTTTTGACTTTTTCAACATATTTCAACATACAGCTATTTGATCTTCATTTCAACAATATTGATAGATAAAGGTGATATAATACAACAAACATCATGAAACATTTACATTTTGTAGTCCATTGTATAATTTATATAAACATAAATGCAAATTTCACATGTGGAAAAAGTAAGTACACCCCATGAAATGTTTTTTAAATCTTTTTAACATGTGGACATATCAATATTTGATCTTCATTTAAACAGTAACTATAGATAAGTTATAGATAAGACCAGGTATAGGACCAGGACCAGGACAAGGTAATGGTATAGACTATAGATAAGACCAGGAACCCTGGTGTTGGGCTAGCGGCTAGGGTGCCGGCTTAGGATCCTAGGATCCTGGGTTCGAATCCCGGTCGATCGCTGAATTAACGCCAGGGGGGTTGACTCAGCCTGTCATCCTTCTGAGGTCGGCTAATAGAGTACCAGTTCACTGGTAATTCCCTGTTTGTCGTAAAAGGCGACAAAAAGGGGTTGGCGGCAGGAAGGGCATCCGGCCGTAAAACATTGCTTCAAAAAGGGGACCGAAAAACAACAACAACCACGGTCCCCGAAAAAGGCCAACCCCCGCTTTGCAGGGAAAAATGGCCTCTAAAAGGTGGGGTTTTTTTTTTAAATAGATAAAGGTGATATAATTGAACAAAAAACAATGTAAAATTGACTTTGCAATAATTTATTCCACAAAATATTGTTGCACAGCAAGCATAATTGCATGCACAGCTCGTTTCAAATCCTCCCACAACATATTGATGGGATTTAGATCCGGGCTCTGACTTGGCCATTCCAGAACCCTCCATTTCTTTCTTTTCAGCCATTCCTTGGTGGATTTACTGGTATGTTTAGGGTCATTGTCATGTTGCAAGGTCCACCTTCGGTTGAGCTTCAACTTTCTGACAGATGGCCTCACATTATCCTCAAGCACCCTCTAGTACAGTGGTACAATGAAGATTACATAGTGGATTCTATGATGGTGAGCTGCCCAGGCCCTGATGCAGCAAAGCTGCCCCAAACCATAACATTTCCACCACCATGCTTTACAGTTGGTATCAAGTTCTTGTGGTCAAATGCTGTCTTTGGTTTTCGCCAAACATGTCTTTTGGTACTGTGGCCAAATAGCTCTACCTTTGACTCATCTGTCCAGAGCACATTGTTCCAGAAGTGCTGGTCTTTGCCTAGGTGTTCATTGCCAAACTTTAGTCTTGCCCTGATGTTCTTTCTGGACAGCAAAGGTTTCCTCCTGGCACACCTCCCATGTAGATCAAATTTGTGCAGCCTCTTTCTAATGGTAGACTCGTGCACTTTGACATCAACAGTGGCAAAAGCTACCTGTAGGTCCCGTGATGACATTCTGGGGTTCTTAGAGACTTCTTTCAGCATCTTGCGGTCTGCTCTCGGGCTGAACTTGCTGGGGCGGCCTGGCCTGAACAAGTTGGCAGTTGTATGGAATCATCTACAATTGTAGATGTTCTTCCGGACA
Source organism: Myxine glutinosa (assembly GCF_964187855.1). Classification (NCBI taxonomy): domain Eukaryota; kingdom Metazoa; phylum Chordata; class Myxini; order Myxiniformes; family Myxinidae; genus Myxine; species Myxine glutinosa. Next base: position 63,496,486 of record NC_136263.1, read on the forward strand.
GTCGAATGATTGATTTCAAATTATTTGGAGATCTTTTTAAATCCCTTCCCAGACTCGTAGGCATCTATAACCTTCTTTCTGAAGGCCTCAGAGAGCTCTTTTGATCTAGGCATGGTGATGTCGCACACTTCAACAACAAAGAGCAAACCAAACTAAATGACTGAGGTTTAAATAACACAGGTTCCTCCAAGATTCTCTCCAGCGATGTTCTAATCATTTGCACCTGAGCTGGTGTACCTATTCTAATTTTAGGTATTTGAAGTAGTGATAAATGTAGGGGTGTACTTACTTTTTCCACATGCGAAATTTGCATTTATGTTTATTTAAATTATACAATGGACTACAAAATGTAAATGTTTCATGATATTTGTTATATTATATCACCTTTATCTGTCAATATTGTTGAAATGAAGATCAAATAGCTGTATGTTGAAATATGTTGAAAAAGTCAAAACTTTATATGGGGTGTACTTACTTTTTCACGTGACTGTATTATGTATGTATATATATATATATATATATATATATATCCAAATATATGTGCAGTTCTCCAGCTTTCAATGAGCGCAAGTAATGACGTCACTGCCATGTACATACGCTCTGCCTGTCAAGCTCTCAAGAGAACCCTCTGACAGAGCAGAATTTCGATCTTAGTTCAGATACTGTCATAAGTGTATGTAAAACTCACAGTTACCGACCTGGTTTCGCCCTTTTTGGGGCTCATCAGGGCAACGCAGTGAGTACTGCATACACTTATGACTCTGAAAACCTTTCGGTTATATACCAGTCACTTTGCGATTTCATACCATGAGTGGTGAACCGCCATTAAGGTATCCCATCCAGCTATGCTGTACCTTAATGGGAGCGATAAGTGCCATCTGCCACATGGCACATTACCTCTGGTATCCACTCATTATATGGAATCCCCTGGATGCAGCCGGGAGCAAACCAATCCAAATATATGTGCAGTTCTCCAGCTTTCAATGAGCGCAAGTAATGACGTCACTGCCATGTACATACGCTCTGCCTGTCAAGCTCTCAAGAGAACCCTCTGACAGAGCAGAATTTCGATCTTAGTTCAGATACTGTCAACGCAGTACTCACTGCGTTGCCCTGATGAGCCCCAAAAAGGGCGAAACCAGGTCGGTAACTGTGAGTTTTACATACACTTATGACAGTATATATATAATAAATATATCTGATGAGCAAAGTGATGTTTTGACAATGTCCTCTTCCCTGCCACCTTCTAGATCAAACAAACTGTTGCGAGAGTCAGATCAACACCTGCGTGACATCGAAAAGATCTTGCAGAATGATAAGCGCTATCTCGTGCTTGATTGCGTTCCTGAAGAGCGTCGCAAGATGGTCGTGTCATATGTCGAGGACCTCGATCGCAGAGGGCCGCCACCACCTCCTACTGCCTCTGAGCCAGCCCGCCGTTCTAACACGTAGCAGCTTCTAGTCCTTGTCCTCTTGCTAACCAACTTTTTATCTCTTCCCAATCTTTCTTTCTCTTTCTTCTTTTGGTGGTCATGGGGAAGAGTACCTCATTTGGCAGTGAATTGATTCTGCACTTGCTGTTCTGATTTTGTTTCCAGAGTGGCCGTTATCCTCGACATTTGGCAGTGAACGCTTCATATTTTCTCCGTTGCCTTTGTATTCGCTTGCAATGCTCTGAAGCCCATTAGGGGTCAGAAAGCATGTTAGAAATATGTTAGAGGCCCGCATGGTGAGTGCAAACTGTTTCTTGAGACGTGCATTTGCATCACCTGTATAAAATGGTGGGGTGTGCTGGGATGGGAGCCTTCGACTGTAATGCCCGTCGAGATTCTTTGCTGACCATTTTATTTTCTTAGATTGATGTGCACTTGCAGAATGGATCTGTATTTTGGTCTGCTGTGCCTGCTGCCATGAATGTTGCAGAATAAAGCAGTTTTAGTTGCCGTTTTCTAAGAGGGAGCCATATTTGTGGATCATTTTGCTTCACGGCTGATCGAAAGGGCGTACCAGTTAAGGCCAGTTGAGCCAGGGCCAGTTAAGTGCTGGTGCAACATGGATTCCGCATTTAAACACAAACTTGTACTTGAAGCCAAATCTGTCACAGCCAATCTGTTTCATTTGATTTGGGCATGAAGTTTAATTTGGAGTTGCTCAAAAGCTGTTGTTTGAAAACAAATTCATCCTCATTCTTGTCATTGTTGTTGTTGTCCTCTGACCATGATAATTGGTAAAATAGCTTTATGCTCCTTGTTAGGCACCGAGAGTAAATGCTTTCAATAAATATCCACTGCTTTTAAAGCAGATGGCACATCCACAATCTGACGATGGTGTGGGTGCCAAGTTAGTGCGTTATCTTGTGTCGTTTTGAATTCCTCTTTGGCTTCCTTTGAAGATTGTAAATTTGACTTGAATATAGCTTTTGAGGGGAGTAGTTCTGGGGGAATCTTGGGAATGGAAAATGTGCTGTTTATAATGTGATAGAGAAGTAATAACCACACGCAGGCATGGGTAGTTGCTGTGGATTAGGGAAACCATTTTTTCTGTTGAAATAAATTCATTTTGATTTTTCAGTGTTCCAATGCACGTTCTGTTTTGTTTCTTTACAATAGTTTTTTTTTGGGGGGGTGGGAGGGGGTTATTATTATTTTTAAAAGGTACTGATTTTATTGTTTGATCATGTGCGCTATTTATTTTGGCAGAAAACAGGAGGCTGCAGATCGGTTGTTTTAATCTGGTGACGTTGCTAATGCAGTGTACGACGTCTATTGTTTTTGGTGCATTGGGTTTGTCAACCTGACCAGATAGATCGAGTGTTTTCCTTCAATCGCTCGGCAGGAAAGCCATGGCAAGCCTCCCATCACGGGTTCCGATTCAAAATGGCCACATTGCATAGACTTCAGGAGCTAATGGGGGAGTCAGTTAAATGGCAGGAATCTGGTGTGGAATCAGCCGTTTGAGGAGGACACTACTTTGAAAGTTTGGAGAGAAATGGCATTTGCGTGTTTGTGCTCCTGTGTCACCTTTTGACTTGTGATGTGGGGAGTCCAGGTTCAAATCCTACATGCCATATTTGTCTGTCCATTGTCTATGAATGTCTTTGTAATTCACTTGAAAGTGCACTGATGTATATTAATGTCTGCGTCCTGAATGTGCTTTTATGTACGTACAAGCTCCTCTTTGAGCCTTCGATCAATGAATAAGGTATTAAGATAAGTTTGATCCACAGACTGATAAAAATGGTCTTAGATCAGGGAATATATAAGTATTTACAGGATGACTCCAAAAAAGTGGGCCCTGGGATAACTTTAATATTATCCAATTAATATTATCCAGAAAACAAGATTTTCAGGTCATACAACTCACTGATATTTAAGGTAGCACTGCAAATTCCACTTGTCCACAAAGAAATTTGACAATTTTACAATTAAATTACTGGTTACGTCGATGTTTAATATGCTCTAAATGGGCACCATTGCACTCAATGCAGAGGGCCACATGTCGAGCAAAGTTCTTGATGATTCGTACGCACTGATTTCTCCTCGAGAGCTTTCTTTGCTGATGTTGAACTCTTGACAGCGGTGTTGAAAATATTTCTTGCGACTGTCAGCAATGGCAGCAATATTCTCTGGTGGCCTCCCTGATGTTGGTCGGTCAGACTTGCCTCCTCTGTTGGGTGGATTCATAATCAGGACTATGCATTGCTGGCTAAATGTTTTCATTAACTTTTGAACTTGAGACTTGCTGGCAGCTTTCCGTGTTGCAAAATGTGCTCAGAGCAGGCGCCTTCGCTGTAAGAACTAATTTGCAATTTGTCCGCAGATAATTTTCTCCAGAAATTTATTTTTCTTCAGGTGTCCATGACACGGCGTGTGAATGTCAGATTCAAGAAACTTGGCAGATACATTTTCCCTTAACTCAACCTCTCCACCAAGTTTTGTCCAAATCCATCCACAAACCTTTTGAGATATCCTGCTATATGTTGGTTTTAGCCCTATCTCCCAATGGTAAAGAATCACTTTTAAAATTCTAGTATCCAGATCCGAATCTGGATCTTCACCAAAATCTAATCATTTCGTCCTTGTCACATACGCCACATCTCTGCCAAATTTCGTCCAAATTCGTCCACAACCTTTTGAGATATCTTGTTCACAAACAAACAGACAGACAGGGGTGAAAACAACCTCCATCCACCTTTGGTGGTGGAGATAATAATACAAAGTGAAAATTGATGATTTTATGCAGCCTTGACCTTTGAGCATTAGATCTAAAAAAAATAATCATCTACTAGCTTTTGATTGGTGAGCCAATTATGTGACCCAATATGCAAATTCTTGACATTTCAGGTCATTCGGGTGAAAATTGGCAATTTTACGCAACCATGACCTTTTGACTAAATTATTCATTTGCCTTCTCAATATTATCATAATAAAGCCTTTTACGACAAGCAGGGAATTACCAGTGAACTGGTACTCAATTTGCCGACCTCGGAAGGATGACAGGCTGAGTCAACCCCCCTGGCGTTAATTCAGCGATTGACCGGGATTCGAACCCAGAATCACTAGGATCCTAAGCTGGCACCCTAGCCGCTAGCCCAACACCAGGGTCTAGGCCAAATAGCCTGGGTTACAGTTTTCCAGCTATGGAAAATTAAGCAGTGCGAGAAAAGGCAGTGGACTCCACTCAACTCAATTCAGCCCAGAAGTCTGGCCAAAATCGATATGAAGCAGGATATCTCAAAAAGTTGTGGACGGATGATTTTGATTAAATGTGATTCTGCATTGTGATTTTCTGGTCTATTTCTGCATTTCTGGTCTCGCCACCGAAGGTGGATGGAGGTTATGTTTTCACCTCTGTCTGTTTGTTTGTTTGATTCGGACGAAACTTGGTCGAAGAGTTTGGTGCGCGACAACTACAAATCGATTCGATTTTTGTGAAGATCTGAATACAGACATGGATCCGATATTTTTTTAATTTATAAGTGATTCTTCAGCATTGCGTGAAAGGGCCAAAAACGATATATAGCATGATATTTCAAAAAGTTGTACATGACTTCTGCCAAAACTTGGTGAATGAGTTCGGTAAGTTACAACAACAAGCCCATTAGATTTTGGTTCAGGTCCGAATACAGATCTGGCCGATCATTGAGATGCAAAACGTAAACTGTTCACCTGGCAGAGCTATGCTCTCTACTGAGTGCCGTTCTAGTTTTAAAAACTGTTTTCGTTATTTTGAGCATACGGAAGATGAAGAAGACGTCTGAATACAAAAGGACACGGATGGGCTTTGCATTTTCAGATGCTTTCTAGTTTCGACTTGGCTTCATCTCATTTGTCCAAAGACTATGAAAGCAGATAAAATGCTCATCCGAGAGGGGAAATAACTACATTGGAAAAGGCCGTTCATATCCTAAAAAAATACGCAGCCAGTTCACACAAATGGCGATCAGATCTTCTGGAACAGAGGGGGACACTGCAATATATGCTTGGAGATGCAAAGAGCAATTGGACCACTGAGAATACACTGCTTGTGATGCTATAAAATGTCAGGCAGTCATGAGGGAAGTGTGCCCTTCATGCAGGATATCTGGTAGGGAAGGCTTCCATGTCAAATTGCAGTGTCCCAACCCACTGATAGGCTGACAACAGCTGTGCTGCTATCTGCTGATGTGGAATTCATTAGACATTGGTCAGATAAATGAAAGTCCTTCAATCCCAGAAAATCTCCCTCACCTCGTCGTTCCTGAAGGATAGTTAAACTAACCCACCTAACTATTTCCATGATCAACCACTGTAAGAGGTTCAGTCTGTTGAATGTCTAGTCCTTACCGTCTGCCATGACCTCTCTTGGGCCATCCATGTAGCAAAGCTGACGTCCAAGGCCAGCTGCAGACTGAGCATGCTCTGTCGATCCAAGTCTTTCCATGGAAAATCAGAGCTACTCAGTCTGAAGGTCTTTGTCTATAGCTCATGGAGTACTCCTCTCTCCTACAGGTGGTATCCCTGCATCATATTTGTCTGTCCTTTATTCCATTATGTATGAAGCTCTTCTGCTGGGTTTTAGGACCTTTGTTGTATTCTAAGTCGAGGCTCGTATAAGAGCTAAGAGTTTTTGTAGGTTTTCATAATGTATAACTACAGCACCCAAACCAACAACTGTGGTGGTCTAGTTAGTTAACCCTGAATGACGAAGTCAGCCAACTTCATGAGGGCATCTCATCCCAACCATGTTTTTTTTTTTTCCTCGACTGATTGAACTTCCATAATACACCACAGTAACTAGAGATTACTATCTATACATATTACTATATATATATATATACACTATCATGGGCTATTGTTTTACTTCCTGTGACCAGTGTGATGTGGTTTGGACAAGAACCATCGAAATATTCATCTTTCATTCCAAACAGAATGAGCTATTTGTGATGTGGAGCAATAAGAATTCATTGCTTTGCCTGACTCGCTAAATGGACTCACCATTACTTATACATTCTTAGATGAAGACCCGGGTGCTTCCACCATGAAGAACCCCCTCAGAGGAAAATGCCTTGCACCATCAGCTAATGACATTCACACCAATAGGTTCCTAACTACAATGAAACTTGACAAGCTTTTCAAGAAGCTCTGACAGTAGACTTAGGGGTAACACTGGACTGGAGTGGGGTGAGGGAGAGCTAAATTGAGAAAATGAAAACAGAAAAGGAAGCATGATGGGCGAGGGGGAGGAAACGAAGGAGGTATGGGAGGAGGGAGAGCAAAGGGAAATTGGTTTCGGCAGGGTGAGCTTTTATGGACTGGCATGATTATGTACCTAGTAAATAGGTGGCTCTCAGATCACTCTCAAGAATATGTAATATGGTTTGGTATGAACTAAAGTTTTTGGCATTACAATCAAGAGTCTGCCCTGTATCAAACTTTGAAGTGGGCAACTTGAAGACAACACACCTGAGCTTTGAAGTAAGTAACTCGACAACACACGTGAACTTTTTTGTCACCTCCAAATGTACAATTTATTTGAACACATTATAACACACATCTGTACATTTTTGGTTTCACTCGAAGTTTTTCTTGGTGTTTGATATGCTGGGTGTGATTTTGAAATCCTGTTTATGGGGTGGGATTCTGCTGTTGCGACTGATCTGCATCTTCCACGGTCTCTGCCTCATCCTGACCTTCGGTGTTGGGGGTGCTTGCAGAAGTGCTTGGTCTTTCATCGGCGTTTTGAGATGTCAAGTCATTGCTGATCCAGGAATGACACAATACTTCAGCAATGGTGGGACGCTGCATGGCACACGGGTGCAGCAACTTAAGGATCAAGTCTTTGCTCCCTATTGGGATTGCAAACGTTCTGGGGAAATTCAGTTGGTGATTCTGCAGAGGGTGACAAACAACATTTATTCGGAATATATTGAATGCATCTGCGTTTGGCTATGCCTTTTTCAGTCACTAAATATAGTACAGAAGGTGAGGGGCATTAAGCTAGGAATCCACACTGTGCCTTTAGAAAGTATTCACACCCTTTGACTTTTTCACATTTTGTTGTCACAGCATCAATTTAAAATGGATTGAATTGAGATTTTTTTTTTGTGACCGATATAAACAAAATAACCTATAATGACGAAGTGAAAACATGTTTTCGAATTTTTACAAGTTTATTGAAAATGAAATGCAGAAATATCTAATTTACATATATATTCAGCCCCCTGAGTCAATATTTCGTAGAAGCGCCTTTAACAGCGATTACAGCTTCGAGTCTTCTTGGTTATGTCTGTCTCAGCTTTGCATATCTGGGTTTGGGGAGTTTCTCCTGTTCTAACTTGCAGATTTGCTCAACCTCTGAAGTTGGATGGGGAGTGTCGGTGAAGAGCAATCTTCAATTCTGGGCTTTGGCTGTGCAACTCAAGGACTTTTTTTTTCTTTTTTTTGGATATTGAATCGAGGCTCGTGAAAGAGCTAACATTTATTTCACAAACAAATCAACCAGGCAAACAACATATATAAAAAGAGGGAGTGGAAGACAAGATGGGGAGAGAAGGGGAAGCACACAAACAACATTTGAGAGCAGGGAGATGTGTGGGAGGGAGAGGGCTTGGGGGAAGGGGGGGGGGCGGGGAGAAGTATAAAACACAAGGACTTCCAGGACAGAAGTTGGCATTTCAAAAAAGTGGATTTGGGGTGAAAATAGCGGGGGTAGAAAAGATCAACGTTTTGAATGGGGGAAGATACGAGATGGTGGTGAACAGCTGTGTTAAAGACCTGGAGGGTGGAGTGGGATTGAAGAGAGTGAGGGAGTTTGTTCCAGGGGCGGGAGAAAAGAGGAGTGAAGGTCAGCAGAGAGTCTTGATTTTGGCAGTTTAACCATAAGAGGGTTGCAGGCAGATCTTGTGTGACCTGTAGGAATATTTGGGGGACAGAGCCCAGAGAAAGCTGGGGGGGCAAGGCCAGAGAGGAGTCGGTAGAAGACAGAAAGACCACCAACCTGCCTGTGGTGAGTGAGTGAAAGGCCCTTGGAGTTAGCTTCATCGTGGGAGATTCCAATGATTCTGAACGCTTTGGTTTCAACAGCGTGAAGACGAGTTCGGTGTGAGGCAGGAGCACCAGCCCAGAGGGGAGAGCAGTATTCCATTGAGCTGCGGATGAAAGCCTTGTATGTGGTGAGGAGCTCAGGTATGCCAAGGAAGGACTTCGCATGACGGAGGATGCCCAGTCGGCTACTGGCTTTGGAGGCCACATTTGAAATGTGGTTTTCCCAGGAAAGATCATGGCAGATAGTGAGACCCAAAAGCTTGAGTGACAGAACTTCTTGGAGAGGATTATTCAGAAAGTGGATGGGAGGGTTGTCCAGTCGGTCTTTTCGGAGAAACATAGTAAGAGTGTGAGATTTGTCAGGATTGAAAGACATGTTCCACTTGTTTGCCCAGTCTGTGATTTTGTCCAGGTCTGCAGAGAGTGAGGAGCCTGCAGACTGCCGATCTGAGGGATGAGGAATGGAGCGACAGAGAGTAGAGTCATCAGCAAAGAGATAGAGAGGATTTTCAAGAGAGTCAGAGAGATCATTGATGAAGACCAGAAAAAGCACAGGGCCCAGAACACTGCCTTGGGGAACTCCAGCCTGAACAGGAAGAGGAGATGAGAGAAACCCATTTCAGGGCCACACGTTGACTACGACTAGAGAGGAAGTCAGCCAGCCATGCGTGGAGATTTCCATGGATACCAAAGGAGGAGAGTTTGGTGAGCAGAGCGGGGTGGCAGACCGTATCGAAGGCACGTAATATGTCAAGGGAGACAGCTCTAATTTCCTGTTTGGCATTGAGGACCTCCATCCATTGTTGAGAAAGCAGAAGCAGCATGTCCAGAGTAGAGTGACCAGGTCTGAAACCAAATTGATGATCAGAGATCAAGCCATTGGCGTTTCACGTTCTTGTTCTGAAGCCATTCCAGTGTTGCTTTGTCTGTATGCTTGGGGTCATTGTCCAGGTGGAACGTAAATCTTCGCCACAGTCTTAGGTCCTTTGTACTCTGAAACAGGATTTCCTCAAGGATTTGCCTGCATTTGGCTCCATTCATTGTTCACTCTATCCTTACAAGTCTTCCAGTCCCTGCCGCTGAAAGCATCCCCATAGCATGATGCTGCCACCATCATGGTTCACGATAGGGTGTTTGATGGGTGATATGTGCTTGATTTCCGCCAGACATAGCGCTTTGCATTCAGGTCAAAGAATTCAATTTTCATCTCTTCAAACCACAGAATATTTTGCCTCATTCTGTCGGTCTTTCACGTGCCTTTTTGTAAACTCCAGGCGTTCTTTCATGTGCATTTTTCTCAGGCGTGGCTTCCGTCTGGCCACTCTCCCATAAAGCCTTGATTTGTGAAGTGCTGCAGAGACTGTTGTCCTTTCTGCAGGTTCTCCAATCTCAGCCAAGGAACTCTGTGGTTAATTGGGTTTTTGGTCACCTCCCTGACCAAGGTCCTTGTGTAAATTTGGTTGGACCGACAGCTCTAGGAAGAGTCTGGGTAGTTCCATATTCTTTCCATTTCCGAATGATGTTGCTCACTGTGCTGTTGGGAACTTTCAACACTAGAAATTGTTTTATACCCTTCTTAAAGTCTATGCCTCCTCACAATTATATCTTGGAGTTCTTCGGACAGTTCCTTGGACTTTATGGTTGAGTTTCTGCTCTGACATGCACTGTCTCCTGTGGGACATTAAATAGAAAGGTGTGTTTCTTTCTAAATCATGTCCAATCAATTGAATTTGCCACAGGTGGACTCCAATCAAATTGTCGAGACATCTCAAGGATGATCAAAGGCAATTGGATGCACCTGAGCTCAATTTGGAGTGTCATAGCAAAGGGTCTGAATACGAATTGACTCAAGACATTTCACCTTTTCATTTTCAGTTTAGAAAAAAATTCTAAAAAAAAAATCCTGCTTTGACATGGGAATTTTCTATAAATGTGTAGATCAGTGACAAAAAAATATATATTTCACCCATTTAAAATTCAGGTTGTAACAACAAAATGTGAAAAAAGTCAAGGGGTGTGAATATTTTCTGAAAGAGCTGCATATTTAAAACTCTTATTTTAATATCTTACAGATATTACTGTAGATGTGGTGAAGAAATGATCAGAGTAGACTTAAATTTGAATCCATTTGAATTATTTATGATCTAATAATTAATGAAATAATGATACTTAATAATTATAATTATTTTATTTATGAATTTGAAATGATCTTAGTCCATTTGAATCATTGGAATCTCCTGCGATGAAGCTAACTCCGAGGGCCTTTCACTCACTCACAGCAGGCAGGTTGGTGGTCTTTCTGTCTTCTACCGACTCCTCTCCAGCCTAGCTCCCCCAGCTCTGTGTCCCAAATATTCCTACTAGTCTAGTAGGAAGACTAGGTCCCCCTGCACCCCCCGGAGATATACTTCTAATCAGTGTTTCTAGATTGGAAACAATGTGTAGAAAATGACTAGCTATGGCCCCAAGCTGAAAAAATGTCCCACATACCATTTTTATGCAAATTACTGCTGCCATTATCAAAAAAAGACTAGGTCCCCCTGCACCCCCCCGGAGATATACTTCTAACCAGTGTTTCTAGATTGGAAAAAATGTGTAGAAAATGACTAGCTATGGCCCCAAGCTGAAACAATGTCCCACATACCATTTTTATGCAAATTACTGCTGCCATTATCAAAAAAACGATTTTTGACATATCTCAGCCAATATTGCAGATAATTGAAAAATGAAGGTGTCTAGACCCATGTTTTGAAGGGCATAGATCATGATAGAACTATTCATAACATGATTACATGTGTCTATGGTATACTAGTATGCTAATTAGTGCTTTATTTACAAAATAATCACAGTTTTACGAAATAATAGACTCATATTAAGGTCCGTCTACACAGACGTTAACACAAAGTTTTATTTTTCTAAATACCCTGTGAAATTCACCGAATGCCCTGTGAAACCTGGGATTCTTCTCCAGCTTTTTCAAGGGCCCGACTTTTCCCTTCCCTTTGAAGGCACTGGTGCAGTCTTCTCCGCTGAACACATAGTACCCCAGGAGAGTGGCACAGTAGTCCTCTCCCAGGGATTCTGCCAGCTCAGAGACGTTGACAAGTTGGCGATGCTTCCCTGACCCTGTATCCAGGTACACCGTCAGCTTGATGTTGTGGGCATGGTGGAGCAGGATCAGGAGGATGTCTGTGTCCGGTGTTCTGACTACAGCGTTCTTGTATCCGATGGTAGCAGCATGATGGAGGTACAGAACCACCCTGGTATCAGTCTCTTCCTGGTTGCTGTAGATCGTGGGGAGTTCACGTACCTCGACCTGAAACACAAAAAGGCACCGCATTTCAATCACCAGTCACTGCCAGTTTCAGTATATCTCCGGGGGGTGCAGGGGGACCTAGTCTTTTTTTGATAATGGCAGCAGTAATTTGCATAAAAATGGTATGTGGGACATTTTTTCAGCTTGGGGCCATAGCTAGTCATTTTCTACACATTTTTTCCAATCTAGAAACACTGATTAGAAGTATATCTCCGGGGGGTGCAGGGGGACCTAGTCTTTTTTTGATAATGGCAGCAGTAATTTGCATAAAAATGGTATGTGGGACATTTTGTCAGCTTGGGGCCATAGCTAGTCATTTTCTACACATTTTTTCCAATCTAGAAACACTGATTAGAAGTATATCTCCGGGGGGTGCAGGGGGACCTAGTCTTTTTTTGATAATGGCAGCAGTAATTTGCATAAAAATGGTATGTGGGACATTATTTCAGCTTGGGGCCATAGCTAGTCATTTTCTACACATTTTTTCCAATCTAGAAACACTGATTAGAAGTATATCTCCGGGGGGTGCAGGGGGACCTAGTCTTCCTACTAGACTATACAGGTCGCACAAGATCTGCCAGCAACCCTCTAATGGTGAAAATGCCAAAATCAAGACTCTCTGCTCACCTTCACTCTTTCATTCCTCTTTTCTCCCGCCTCTGGAACAAACTCCCTCACTCTCTTCAATCCCACTCCTCCCTCCAGATCTTTAAAACAGCTGTTCACCACCCTATCTTGTCTTCCCCCATCCAAAACCTTGACCTTTTCTACCCCCATTAATTCCCCCCAGAGCCACTTTTGTGAAATACTTCTTTCTTTCCTGGAAGTCCTAGCAGTGTCCATGTGTTTTTTTACCTCTCCCACCCCCCTTTTCCATGCCCCGTCCCCCAAGCCCTCTCCCTCCCACAGATCTCCCGATGTCCCTGTTCTCTACTGTTGTACTTGTGTGCTTCCCTCTCCCCATCTTGTATCCCGCTCCCTTTATCTTATGTTTTATGTGTCAGTTTGTTTTTATGTGATTAATGTTAGCTCCTACATGATCCTCGATCTTGTATACACAAAAAAAAGACCTTTGGGGATAAGGCACCATCTTGAGGGGACTGAAGAAAGACAGGTAAGGATGAGATATTTTTCTCCTCTTCTCTTCGAAAATGCCTTCCACACCGTTGGAATGTCAAGACGAATCGGATTCCCAAGAACTCCCTCCCACTGATCGGAAGTTGTTGGGGCATGAATTTATTCAGAGTGCCGGCGATAGCTCGCCAACTCTTTATCAAAGATATCATGGGATCTTTAAAGGTCTGTCCATTAATCCTGGCAGATAGAGGTCGCCCGGGTTGTTGTCATCCGAGGAACAGCACTTTTTTTTTGATGCAACAACACCCTTGCCCGCAAAGCAGCAATCATAGTTGAGGCCAAGATTCGAACCCAGACGAGACTGCTCACTCAGTACCTCTAGCCTATTTCTTCCAGCCCACCACGATGACGGAGTATAAATTTATTCTATTCTCACTACTGGATGACTATGTCCTCTAATAATTACAAACCTGTTGCATACGAAACGTCAAATCGGGTGTTGAAATGTTATAGGGCATGCGGCCACAGACCATGACGAAAAGAACGACTCCCATGCTCCATACGTCAGACATTTTCGGGTTATATGGAATGGCCTGCAGAATGAACAATAAAACGTCACATATTAATTCCATCAAGCACAGTACTCATCAATATATCTGGAATACATAATGAACATCGAATTTAGAAAATTCGTTTTAGTTCCAGGACTCAAAAATGCATGACAATTATCCACAGGTAACTGCTTTGTTGTTTTAGGTCCAACATGCCGCAATCATCAGACCAACAATTTACATGTTACATATTTCCCTGGAGTGCATAGTCTCACCTCGTGCGCTCATTCTGAACAAATATGCCATCGTTAACTGAACACGCTACTATTATGACCCATGTACCCATGTCATCCTTGCACTCTATTCCCTCCCATACATTGTGCCATTATCTGTAGCTTTATTAATTGATTATTGGGATATCGAACGACCACTTTTGTGCACATTAAGGCTAAATTGTCAATGAAGGTGAATGTGGAAAAAAAAAATTCAAGCTATATTCTCAATGGCAAGTCGATCATACGTGTGAAGTTTCGCATCGATCTGTTAAGCGTTTCTGAAGAAGAAGAAGTTTTTGTTTTGTTTTTATTTTCAATCCAATATGGCCACCAGACCACATGACCGATGATGTCACAAATGTAATTCTTCCCTGGCGTAGGGTCGTAGATCAGATATATGAAGTTCCGTATTTTTCGAGTAAGAATTTCGATTCGACTCTTCGAGAGAAGAGTGTTAATGGATCTTCCTGGATGGGAGGATGTTGGAAGAAGGATAAATATTTCTACTATTTTTGTTGTCTTGTTGAAAGTACATATTTCAATTGAAGTTGTCCTCAAATATGGACTTGAACCTTGTTACATTAATTTGTGCCCATTAGCTCATGGAGCATGAGCGATTGGCACAGCCTTTTACTAACCAGTCTCATTAGGCCTGACTTTAGATTCTGATGCGTTCTCCCTTGACCTTGAAGATCGTTGCTGCTCCAACATCTCCAAATCTACCTGACTTGGCAGTGTCCATCTCTCTGACCGGCCAGGTTTTCGAGCAGGAATTTGGCCGGGGTTACGATGCGCAATGCCCTCAATTTTATAAGGTATCCAGTATATACCGTGGGACCGTTAACGTCCACCAGGGAGTACGGGCAGATGGGACAGCCAGCTTAACACCCCATCCAGAGGACGGTGCGCTTTGTGATGCAGCGTCTTGCTTGAGAAACATCAATCTGAGAGTTTATATTCTGTTCAGGAATCAAAGGCATCAGTGCTATCCCTGAACTATGTCAACCTAGGTATCCATCGAATCGTTCGATTCTTCAGATTAAGCAGGTGGCAGGTACATCGTGGGCAGATAGTTTGCTGGACGATATCACACGCGAGATGTTATGAGCTGCCACTTTGAAGATGATTTCTCAGGGGTAAGAAAAAATAGGGTGCAGTCAGGGAGGTGAACAGAAGGTTTAGATAAGAAGTTAAAACAAAGTCGAGCAATGTATGATTGTATGAGATTTATTGAGGGTTAGGGTAGAAGGTTAAGTGCGCAATTCGAGAATGTATTAATAGTTGTGGTGGTGGGTCAGTGGCCACTGGTAACATATTGTTGTGGTTTTGCAATAAAGGTTAATTTCCCCTCTTAGTTAGTTACACCACAACATGTAGCCTCGCTTAAGTTCAGTTATTTCTTAGTAAATGTAAGCGTAGTCCTTTCCTGTATTAGTTTTGCGTTGAGTAGGCCAGTGCAAATTAGGTGTCCTTATGGCGCTTTGGTTTGGTATTGGCGCTGAAATACCACGCGGCAAGCCTGAACAAGTCGACCGAGGCCGAAGGAAGGCGGGGCAGGAGGAGTAGGCTTGACTGGTAAGCACGAGCCGCCAATCGAGGGGAGTGGTTTACCACTGCGGCAGAGGCGGGGTTTGGAACATTCAAGTGAGACTCTGGGGCGGGGCGATATAACCCTGCCCAGAGCCCCCCACCTCAGTTGAGGTCCGAAGCAGTTGAGTTTGGAGTTAAGTTTGAGAGGAGATGAGATAAGCTGAGAACGTGCGTCAGTATTGCCTCGTATTAAGTCGTATCGCCTATGAACTGAATTACCTCGTGGTAGACGAACTTTGCCCTGCTCCCCACGCTCTGCGCAGTATTAATCGCGTGCTGTAAAGAACGACCTGCACCGGGCCACAGACGCGCGATTTCCCTCCTGCCTGCCTTCGCCGGGATACGTGCCGTGACCGCCAGAGGGCCACGCCGGGTGAGCTGTTCCCAGAGCAGGCGCGTTTGGCGCGCGAACATCCTTCCCCCAACTCCCCGTGTGTGTAAGTGGGCCCATTGTCTGGGTTTAAGTATCAGTCTGACTAATTTCTGCCCTGTGTCCCTTTCCTTCTACCAATCCTTGTAAATAGCACAAATAAACCCTGTTCTTTCTTCTGATTCGACTGTTTTGTCTTTTCCATCATTGGCTTCGCATGGTACGAATAGAATCGCTCGAATCGGGTTCTAATAGAGAAGTAACAGCACGAGTCATGTGGTACGCATTCCGCTCAGGCGTACTCCATTAAGCGTGGCTCGTGCGAGGCTCGATCCCCGCTTCCGCTGCGGCATGGGTACCAAAGGTATGTGTGAATTTGTCCTGAAACCCTTTCCCACATTTGCCCGGAAGTGGCGACTCGGTCTCGCGGTTTCGAAGACCCAGGGGGAAAAAGGGGTTTAATCTCCCCTTTGTAACGGGAACGGGCTTCGAAGATCCGCAACAATATACCGGTATACACTACATGACCAAATGTATGTGGACACCTGAACATCGAACATCTCATTCCAATATCATGGGCATTAATATGGAGTTAGTCCCCCCTTTGCTGCTATAACAACCTCCACTCTTCTGGGAAGGCTTTCCACTCGATGTTGGAACATTGCTGCAGAGATTTGCTTCCATTCAGCCACAAGAGCATTAGTGAGGTCGGGCACTGGAGTTAGTCCCCCCTTTGCTGCTATAACAACCTCCACTCTTCTGGGAAGGCTTTCCACTCGATGTTGGAACATTGCTGCAGAGATTTGCTTCCATTCAGCGACAAGAGCATTAGTGAGGTCGGGCACTGATGTTGGGCGATTAGGCCTGGCTCGCAGTCGGTGTTCCAACTCATCCTAAAGGTATTCAATGGGGTTCAGGTCAAGGCTCTGTACAGGTCAGTCAAGTTCTTCCACACCGATCTTGACAAACCATTTCTGTATGTACTTTGCTTTGTGCATGGGGGCATTATCATGCTGAAACAGAAAAGGGCCTTCCCCAAACTGTTACCACAAGGTTGGAAGCACACAATCATCTAGAATGTCATTGTATGCTGTAGCGTTAAGATTTCCCTTCACTGAAATTAAGGGGCCGAGCCCCTTTGACGAACTGACTTGTTGGAAAGGTGGCATCCTGTGACAGTGCCACGTTGAAAGTCACTGAGCTCTTCAGTACGGCCCATTCTACTGCCAATGTTTGTCTATGGAGATTGCATGGCTGTGTGCTTGATTGTATACAGTCACGTGAAAAAGTAAGTACACCCCGTGTAAAGTTTTGACTTTTTCAACACATTTCAACATGCAGGTATTTGATCTTCATTTCAACAATATTGACAGATAAAGGTAATATAATATAACAAATATCATGAAACATTTACATTTTGTAGTCCATTGTATAATTTAAATAAACATAAATGCAAATTTTGCACGTGGAAAAAGTAAGTACACCCTTGGCTCTAATAGGTGGTATTGCCCCCTTTGGCAGAAACAACCTCATGTAGGCGTTTCTTATAACTGTCTACCAGTCTTTGACATCGACTGGCAGAAATTTTTGCCCACTCCTCCATGCAGAATTCTATCAGCTGTGCGATGTTTGAGGGGTTTCTTGCATGCACAGCTCGTTTCAAATCCCCCCACAACATCTCGATGGGATTTAGATCCGGGCTTTGACTTGGCCATTCCAAAACCCTCCATTTCTTTCTTTTCAGCCATTCCTTGGTGGATTTACTGGTATGTTTAGGGTCATTGTCATGTTGCAAGGTCCACCTTCAGTTGAGCTTCAACTTTCCGACAGATGGCTTCACATTATCCTCAAGCACCCTCTGGTACAATGAAGAATTCATAGTGGATTCTATGATGGTGAGCTGCCCAGGCCCTGATGCAGCAAAGCTGCCCCAAACCATAATATTTCCACCACCATGCTTTACAGTTGGTATCAGGTTCTTGTGGTCAAATGCTGTCTTTGGTTTTTGCCAAACATGTCTTCTGGTACTGTGGCCAAATAGCTCTACCTTTGACCCATCTGTCCAGAGCACATTGTTCCAGAAGTGCTGGTCTTTGCCTCGGTGTTCATTGGCAAACTTTAGTCTTGCCCTGATGTTCTTTCTGGACAGCAAAGGTTTCCTCCAGGCACACCTCCCATGTAGATCAAATTTGTGCAGCCTCTTTCTAATGGTAGACTCGTGCACTTTGACATCAGCAGTGGCAAGAGCTACCTGTAGGTCCGTGATGACATTCTGGGGTTCTTAGAGACTTCTTTCAGCATCTTGCGGTCTGCTCTCAGGCTGAACTTGCTGGGGCGGCCTGGCCTGAACAAGTTGGCAGTTGTTTGGAATCTTCTCCACTTGTAGATGATCTTCCGGACAGTCGAATGATTGATTTCAAATTGCTTGGAGATCTTTTTAAATCCCTTCCCAGACTCGTAGGCATCTATAACATTCTTTCTGAAGGCCTCAGAGAGCTCTTTTGATCTAGGCATGGTGACGCATACTTCAAAAACAAAGAGCAAACCAAACTAAATGTCTGAGGTTTAAATAAGACAGGTTCCTCCAAGATCCTCTCTAACGATGTTCTAATCATTTGCACCTGAGCTGGTGCACCTGATTCTAATTTTAGGTATTTGAAGTAGTGATAAATGTGCGGGTGCACTTACTTTTTCCACATGCGAAATTTGCATTTATGTGTATTTAAATTATACAATGGACTACAAAATGTAAATGTTTCATGATATTTGTTATATTATATCACCTTTATCTGTCAATATTGTTGAAATGAAGATCAAATAGCTGTATGTTGAAATATGTTGAAAAAGTCAAAACTTTACATGGGTGTACTCACTTTTTCACATGACTGTATACAGTATATATATATATATATATATATATATATATATTGTTGTGGATATGAGGATTGTGTTTTTTTTTATTGTGTTTTTTATTATTAGTGCTTTATTCTGGACCCTCCTTACTCCAGTTATGTAATAAGGTCAAAGGGCGTCCCATAATTAGGTCATAAACAATCACGTCAGCCAATCATAGATTTCCCCCTTTGTTGATAGTTATATCTTTATTATGTGTATTAGGGTAAGGCCTTGTCTTCCATTAAGATTACACTCCATTGCACCAAGTGAAACCAGATAAATCCCCTTTCATTCCCATTCCCAAAATCTCCATTTCCAGCTACATCCCCTCCAAGTCTCCATTGCCAACCGCACTGGG